>NC_090191.1:5913266-6273266 GCF_024679245.1 Pseudorasbora parva
ACGGGATTTTGGATGTCAAAGGAAAGAACCAAATCACTGATTAGATTCAACACAAGTTTGACAATAAATAATTTTCAAGACAACACATTGTAATATACACATTTGAAATGAAAGATAAACATGTTTCCCACTATGCCTTCATTAAAATATTTTAACTGGTGTGCTGTTAAAGGACAACTCCGGGGAATTTTTAAGTTTATCTTGATCGTTATATCTTTGTGAGTACAGTCTATAGAAGAAAAAACAAACAAACTAAATTGGTGCTTGCAACACGGAATTATTACAGTTAATGCCCAGAGCCCCCACTCAGCTAAAACGGCAGCTTTGGGGGCATAAACGTAAAGGGTGTCTATGTGCCTCTTAGCAGACACAAAATGCTATTAAAATATCTGTCCAACATGAACAGGGCCCTTATATGACAACGAAATGCGTTTAGCCACTTAGCCATTGTAAAAATTCGCTGAGTTGGGGTTCTGGGCATTAACTGTAATAGCTCTGTGTTGCAAGCACCAATCCGGTTAGTTTTTTTTTCCTATAGACTGAACTCACAAAGATATAACGATCAAAATAAACTTAAAAATTTGCCAGAGTTGTCCTTTAACTGGCCTGCCTATATATGGCCTAGATTTCTTAATATAAACAGCAACTATGGACTCCAAAATAAATCTGAACTGGCGGGAGAAAGAAGCGATCGCTGCAGCTTGCTGAATTAGTCGAACAGCGGGATGTTATAAAAGGCAAGTTCAGCCCAACATTAACCAGCACTGTCCAAACCATACCGTTTAACTGCTCATCATCAAATATTTCAAAAACATTCTCCCTCTCCTGAATGTTTTACACACATCTCATTACTCACACGTCTCCTCAGTGCCATCACAATCCCCTACTGACAACTACTATCTCTCGAGCTGTCTCAGATAACTGGGAGAGTAGGGGCCCGATCACACTGAACGCATTTTTACTGTGAGAGGGGCCTTTTTTGAATAGATTTCTGTTGGCAGAGAGCGTTATGCGCCTCGGGTTTAATCGCCTGCTGTTTTTTCTTTTACTAAGGGTTTTGCTATAAATTGTATGCATACAAGTTTACTTTAAACATTAAGTTTATTTGTTAGTAGTTTGATTTGGGTACCATTAATGGAAACTGTTAGTTCCCTGTCTTTTAGAGGAAGGGTTTCACGGCCGCTGCTCTCCATTTCTCTGTGTTTGCTGTTGTGTTTTTTTCATCCCCCTATAGGTGCGCTGCAGTTCTGCGGTGGGTTAATCAGGTTAATCAGGATACACCGGTGCACATGTGTGCCCTGTCTGGATAAAGCTGCCTTGTTCACTTTCATGGGAGCGATTTTCTTCCTTTACACAGAGCCCTGGATGAGATGGTCACAGTCAGGTGCTTAGAAAGGCTCGTCGACGTATTTGTAGTGGTTGATCGATTGAAAATAAATTAGTTGTTGTAAATGCTGCCCTCTTTCCCTGCTCTTTTATTGTTATCCCTTGGCTCGGGGCGTAACAATTGTAGGCTTGTCGCCAAAACCGTTTATTTGGGTTTGTATTTGGATTAGGCATGTGCTGATATCAGTTTTTCATGTTGCGATTAATTGATGAAGCTTTTATCCCGGTATACGATATTATCACGATATTGAAATAAGTTTGTCATAGCATAGCAGCTTTAGGAACTATTTTTGTAATAACAAAAATAACTCAATGTTGAAATACAATAATAATGCACCAAAAATATCTACAGCTCTGGAAAAAAATGAAGAGAAATCAATGTTAAGTGGTCTCTTATTTTTTTCCAAAGCTGTAAACGTACAATTTTCAAACAGATTAAAGTGCAAAAGATTTAGGCTATAAATAACAACAGGTAACAAATTAATATAAGGTCTCATTATTTAATGCATTAACTAATATTGAGCAACAGCTACATTTGTAACAGAAAATATAATGTTTTTGGTAATGTTAGTTAAGAAATACTGATCATTGTTAGTTTTATCTTAGGTCCATTAAAAAAGTTATTTTGTTATTAAATAGTAACTAAGAAATGAACATTACTTAGAATAATTAATTCTTTATAAGTATTTTTCATTGACAGTTTGGTAATAATGAATTAACATGTTGACTAATGAAGTCTTATGTCTTTTGGACAAATGATCCAAAAAAATTCTAATAATTGGGGCATGTTGTAGTCCAGATTAAAACATAATGTTTAAGTTTGAAAATAAATAGTGTATTGAGTGTTTAAGTATTTAGTATTTGGTGCTGTGATGAACAACACTGAGATTACAAAAACGAATGGCTGTTTTAAAAACTTCACGTGGTTGCTTTTGTTTGTGGGTTTCCGGGGTAACTGCTGCATTCTGCCATTCATCAGCGCCCTCTGCTGTCCCTGAGCGGCACTTCAGCAGCACATCTCCTTCACTCGTTCATGTGCTTCTCATTTAAACCTGAGGGCGTGTCCCTTTGACTCAGAATACAGCGGTGTTGAGCATTTATACGGTTTATGGGCAACGTATTCTTGAGTGCATTATAAAAAACTTAATAATTGTTAATAAATTATTATTTACGATATTTTGAAGTGCCCACGATAACAATATCGTGCATATTCATTGTCGTGATATATCGATTTACCAAAAATTGTGCCTAATTTGGATTGATTTCAACTTTGGTAAGTGCCTCGCATTTTGTTTGCATAAGGAAAGGTGAATTATTCCCTGGTAGGTGAAGAACGTGTTTTCGGGGGCGTTATCTATTATTTTGTTTTGTTATTTTGGGTTGGCTCGGGGCTTAGTAGCAATTGTCTCAGGAGCACGGCCGAGGTTTGGGGGACTACTCTGTAACTGGTGGTCTACTCAAACTTGTGGGATTTAGGGTATAAATACCTGGTCTTGGGCCAGCTGAAGATTAGGGCCTACATTGTTAAAAGATGGGGTAGTTTAGTTTCTTAAACAAGCCTAAGAGTTTGATTTGTTAAATCTCCGCAGGAGATATTGACTTTTATTAGGTGCGTTTCATTGAAAGTCTGTTCAGTTCATGGCTTATAGGCATAATATGGCAACCAGGGTTGAAGCATTTGTTCAGGCTCCGTCTGATGAGTCAAAAGATGACATGACTAAAGAGCAGCTTTTAGAAGTAGCCACACATTATGAAATCAAAGTCTCTGCGAACCAGAAAAAGGTCTAAAGAGGGGATTAAACAAGTTCTTAAAGCTTCGCTAATTGATCCTAAAGTTTTATAGAAAACCTGCCGCTCCGCTGCCTGCTTTAAGGGTCCTCTCGTTCGAGCAACAGAAAAAGTTACTGCTTATACAGCGTGATACTGAATGCGAAAATTCAGATTTCAGAGTTGCCTCAGCCAAGCTAAACATTGCCGATAGTTTGAGGTTGGTCCCTCCGTTTAACGAATCAGATATAGAATTTTTTTTCTTCTATTTGAAATAGTTGCTAATGCCTATGAATGGGGTGATCTTGAGCGCATGCTGTTGCTTCAGTGTGTTTTGACTGGTAAGGCTCAGCAATCCTATTCCTCTTTGTCGGAGGAGAACAGCCAAACTTATGAAGCCATTAAATCGGCCGTTCTAAAAATGAATGAGCGCATACCGGAGAGCTACTGTCAGCAGTTAAGTACATTATGACATAAACCTGACCAAACCCATGTAGAGATTTAACTCTGAAGTATGAACGGTGGTGTGTGTCGGCAAATGTTAAAACACTGGAGGATCTAACTAATGTAATGTTAGTGGAACAATACAAAAACACACTTCCTGAAGTAGCTGCCACCTACAATCCAGAGCTTCAGGTTGGGACCGCTGCGAAGGCTGCACTGCTGACTGATGATTGGGAACTTTGCCATAAGTTCTGCGTAGAAAGTTTCAAAATTGAACACCCATCTTACTCACGTGTAAACCATCTGTTTGTTTCTCTGAACTTGGGGAGAAAAAAGTTTATGGTTCTACTTGCAATTATAGCTTAGAGAAGGGGCTTTGGAAATCGAGTTGTCCAGTGCTTAAAGCAAAGAATGCAGGTGCAAAATTTACTGGACCGGCGTCATTAGTAACCTGCCGCCCTGGCTGCCGCTGTCCCGGGATACATTCGGGCCGTGTTAACAGCGGGGATGCTAGGCGGCGCAGGTGGTATGGCAGCACACCAAGAGTTATTTAAGCCCTTTATCCCTGATGGTTTTGTGTCGCTTGCAGGTAGCGAGAACAGGGTGGCGGGGAAAATTCTCAGAGACATGGGATCTTCTGAATCCTTTATTTTGGAGTATGTGTTGCCGTTCTCGACAGAGTCGCGAGTACAGGTAACTCACTTTTAATTCGTGGAAATGGGCTTAATACATTAACCATACCTCTGCATAGGGTTACTTTAATGTGTGACCTTTTTCAGGGGGAGGTGGAGCTGGGCGTGCGGCCGATTCTACCTTTCGATGGCGTGTCACTTATTCTTGTAAATAATTTGGCTGGTGGATGCGTTTCGATTAACCCTTAAGGACCTATAACTTTTTTGGGGCGCCTGAAGTGCCTCTACTTTTCTTTGTTTTTCTCACCCATTCTACAAGTTAGCATCAAGTGCTATATATCATTTTTAACAGGAGAACCAGAAGTTTCCATCTAGCCCATTCTATGTCCCAATTTTACATTTATTTATTCTGAGAATGGATTAAATTAATATAATTTCAAGAAAAACGACAGTAAAATGGGGAATTTTTTACTGTTAACTCAAACAGAACTTCATAAAGTTTGGAATTTTTCCTTTAGAAAGTTAGACTTAGTTGTTTTACACTTCCAGAGGAAATTTTGTTTACATGTAATAATCCCTCAGCAAGTTATAGCCATTTTTATTATAACATTATTCTAGGCATTTCTAGGTTTTTGATTGAAAACAGGTTTATTTTATTTACTGACAATGTGTCCTAAAAAGTTCAAACAGTAAAGTAAATAGAAAGATGTTATATAATAACAATGCTGAAACAAACATTTTTCTTCAGAGAAATATATTGTAATTTGAACATGAAAAACCGCACACAATGCAATGCAACATGAAAAAATGCAAACAATGCAACAAGTTGTGACAACAAACTGTGCAATAAAATATACTGAGGCTAGGTTTACACGTGGGCGGCTATTTTCATAAATGATTTCAACCTCTCCAGACATAATCTTCTCAAACACAAATTGAGGAAAATATACTGAGTGAAAATGGTGTAAAACGTCTCGGTTACATATGTAACCCTCGTTCCCTGAGGAGGGAACGGAGACATAACGTCAGTGACTGACGAATGGGGGTTTCGCTTAGAAGCCTATCATCTCCGAGACTAGAAAGCGCCCAATGGCAGTGCCAATGCCATGGGCATGCGAGATTTGCATGCGTAACTCCGCCTACCCATGTGGGTATATAAGGAAGTAGCTGGCATAATCGCATTATGTTTACCTGCTGAGGAGCCAAGTTGAACTCCGTCCCAGCAGTACAGCGGATGTGGCAGCGGGACGTTACGTCTCCGTTCCCTCCTCAGGGAACGAGGGTTACATATGTAACCGAGACGTTCCCTTTCGTTCAGTCACTCCGACGTAACATCAGTGACTGACGAATGGGGGTCCTAATGTATTCACGAGCCCTGATGCAAGATAGGACGGTCAAAGGCCTCTACTTAACGCAGGAATACCAAGGTACACTGGGAGGCATATTCCAATAGGAGATATGTGCCAAGATGCCTACCCGTAGGGAGGACTTAAGGATACACGTATGCCCCGAGGGGCTGCATACGGAAGATCACTGGGGTACCAGCCGCAGGTGGATTTTTAACCCCAGGGGGTGGCAAGGTTGCCAAGCGAATACACCCGCTCAGGGAGGCTTATGGTGGAATACACATGTGGGGGTCGCCGGAGGGGAACCATGCACATGGGGCACCTGGCCGGACACGAGTGTCTGGCCTAAGTGCAGACTTACTGGCGTCGGCGTCGTCAGTGCTGGAGGAGCTCAGGGCTCTCGGGGAGCTCACCTGAGAAAATATCGCACATATCCAGTCCGTGGAGTGGAATGGTGAGCAAGCGAAGACACCTGAGCCAATCCATTACCGGCCACTAGTAGAGGCGAGTACATAGTCGGATATAGGCTCCACTCGGAGATTGTAGAATCTGGCGAATGTGTTTGGTGTCGCCCAGCCTGCAGCTCTGTAGATGTCTGTCAGCGGAGCGCCATGCGCTAAAGCCCAAGAGGAGGCCACACTCCGAGTGGAGTGTGCCCTGACGCCAAAGGGGATTGGGCGTCCCTGCTGCTGGTAAGCCAAAACAATGGTGTCCACTATCCAGTGAGACAACCTTTGCTTTGAGAGAGCCTTCCCTTTCAGCTTCCCACCATAACAGACAAAGAGCTGGTCTGAGGTCCTGAAACACTGCATCCTGTCTACGTAAGCGCGGAGGGCGCGTACTGGACAGAGCAGTGCCAAGGCTGGGTCTGCCTCCTCCAAAGGCAGCACTTGCAGGTTCACCACCTGGTCTCTGAACGGAGTGGTGGGAACATTGGGCACATATCCAGGCCGGGGTCTCAGGATCACGTGAGAGTCACCCGGCCTGAATTCCAGGCACGCTTCGTCAACCGAAAATGCCTGCAGGTCCCCTACCCTCTTGATGGAGGCCAATGCGGTCAGGAGCGCTGTCTTCATAGACAAGAACTTAACATCTACTGACCGCAAAGGCTCAAAAGGGGCCCTTTGCAGAGCACTTAGAACTACTGAGAGGTCCCAAGAGGGTACGAGAGGAGCACGAGGAGGATGTAGTCTCCTCGCACCCCTCAGGAACCTGATGACCAGGTCGTGCTTACTTACCGGTTTACCGTCCAAGAGGTCATGGTAGGCAGCGATAGCGGCCACATAAACCTTCAGGGTGGAAGGAGACAGCCTTCGATCCAACCCTTCTTGGAGAAAGGAGAGCACAGACCCTACCGGGCATTTTCAGGGGTCTTCTTGGCGGGAAGAACACCAACTCACGAAGAGGTTCCACTTCTCGAAGAGGTCTCGAAGAACTGACAGTAACTCAGAAGGCTTATAGGAGTGAAAGGTATGTAACCCTTGGCTCCGAAGCATTAAAACATAATGTGATTATGCCAGCTACTTCCTTATATACCCACGTGGGTAGGCGGATTTACGCATGCAAATCTCGCATGCCCATGGCATTGGCACTGCCATTGAGCGCTTTCTAGTCTCGGAGATGATAGGCTTCTAAGCGAAACCCCCATTCGTCAGTCACTGACGTTACGTCGGAGTGACTGAACGAAAGGGAACACAAACTACATACAAATAGTTAAATATACTGACTTTTGTGTGCTGTGCTCTATGAGAGAGCGCTCTGGACGCATTTATTTCTGTTTGTTTTCATGCACACAAATTCACACCCACTTTCACATTAATTTTTCAGAGAAACGTGATTGATGGTTCAAAAGACCAAAGACTGTGTTTATTGGTTGAATTGATGAAAGTTTCAACGAATCTGGGCTTGGGGGGTGGGACTAATATAAAAAAATAATTTCTGTTTGGCTCAGGGGACAACCCACATGTGCTTCCTTGACAAATCAATGCTGTATATTTTGATGACGCATCCACGCTGACTATGGAGCCTCTGAATGATCAATCGCGAGAAATGTTATACCTATGTAAAGCGGGGATTCTCTTCTTTACGATGCAGTTTACAGCATACAGATTGGATTAGCGGTTTAAATGTTATTACACATTTTAAAACAATAGTTATTTTTAGCCACGGACGGCTGTCTCGGTCTTTAAGGGTTAATGAATCGCACCTGCTGGTTCTTACTGACCCACCGGACTTGTGTCCCCGATGAGAGTGCTCAACAATATCCAGAGGTGTTTGTTGCCTGTGCGGTAACTCGGTCTGCGAGCCAGGCTAGAGCGAAAGGAAAACCTAATGAGGCTGAACAGCTCTTTTCCCTGAATGATCACCCGCTGTCGGTTTCTCGCAATGAGCTATCAAAAGAACAACAAAATGATGAGACGTTAAAGCCACAGTACAAACAAGTCATTGACAATGCTGAAATTCGTAATAGAGGGCTGGGTTATTTCATTAAAAAGGGGCTGCTGTTGAGAAAGTGGTCCTCTCACGCTAGTGATTGTGTGGGTGATCCTATTGTGCAGGTCGTAATACCACTAAAGTTACGTCCTTTAGTTCTAAAAATTGCCCACAACCAGCTTGCAGGCCACGCTGGTATAAAGAAAAAGTATGACAAAAATCTCCATTATTTTTACTGGCCTCGTGTTAAAAAGGATGTTGCCAGTTTTGTTAAAACCTGCCATACGTGCCAGCCAGGGTTCTAAATTAACACCCGCCAACCCGCCAAATGCGGGTTAAAAATCATTTTGGCGGGTGTAAATAAAAACATACTAGCCAGTTTGGCCGGTAATGCGTGAGGCATTACATGCAGTGTTGGGGAAGCTACTCTGAAACTGTAGCCTTAAAAGCTACAAGCTACTTGTAAGTTAAAGTAGTTAAGTTACATTCAAGCTACCATTTTGAAAAATTAGCTAGCTACACTACAAGTTACGATCAAAAAGTAGCTAGCTACATTGAAACTACTTTTTTTTTTTTTTTTTACAATGACAAATAACTTTTAATAATTAATGAATAATGTTATACTATTTGGGTTTTCAAGCAATATAATGCAATGTAATTAATTTCAAAGAGTTTAGTGTGACTTCAGGTTGATTGGGACACTTTTTTCCCGTCATTTCAAAGGCAAAAACTGTCAGAATCATTTGATTAATTGATACAATAAACACAATAATCTAATATAACCTATATCTCAAACTGACTGCAACATGGCTAAAAATTTTACATCAGTGCAAGAATAAAATCTATGCAACTTAAATTAAATATTCAGGAGTCAGGATTAGGTTTACCACTATCAAACAAACCAAATGTGGAACAATGTGAGAAATGTTACCAACACTAAAACATAACCTGAAACTGTTATATAATGTCTAAGTTAATAAAAAAAAAAATTGTATTCTTCCCTTCAGCTGATACAAATATTTTGTTCTTTAGTCCCTACCAGAAAACACCATTATATCACAATGTAACATGTATTTATTTTATATATCATGTAAATTCAACTTCACTGAGCCCAAAGGCAGCAGGCATCATGCAGATAAACTATTTTTGAAAGAGTTCTGACCAAGTCCAACTAAAACCCAACAAAATAAATAATGAACAAATAAAATATAAATCAACATGAAATTAGTTCATTGACAGTCTTATATATTAATTTATATTTTATTATTAACAATATAACCAATTTACCGAATTATCCAGTAGTTTTCTGAACAGATGCATTTATTAATATTATAATTAAAAACTAACAGACTGATGGAAATGTGGGATATTTTCTCAATATGCGACATGCAGGACAAGAGGTGAAAATGCTGTGGTACACGCAAAGCGGGACGGGTGGTCACCCTGGTAAGGATTAGTCTAAATGCAGATTAAACTCACAGCACATGCAGTGATGGAGCGCAGCATTCTCAACAGAACCGCATGTGAATATCATGAGCTGCTTGCATGAATGGTGCAGGCGCTTTGCTTGCATATTTATTTACATTTTGAATGGTTTAGTTTAAAAGTGGACATTTCAAGCTTTCTATAGCCTACACATGATATATCTCATGTCTGTGAGGCATGTAGCCTGCTGAGTTTTGGTTTATTTACAATGTTGTTTTACCGCTGAGCAGCTCATATAAGTGAAGCGCGTCTGAAAGCTGAGCTTCCGCACACCGCTCAGCTCCGCTCGTTCTCGTCAGTCGTCAGATTCAGAACCCAAAAACAGAATGTAGCTTTCTCCGCTACTCGGCTACTTGCTGTATAATGTAGTTAGCTACTGGAAAAGCTACACTGTTTTAAAAGTAACTGAGCTACTGACAAGCTACTGAAAAACGTAGTTAAGCTAGTAGCGTTGCTACTTGTAGCTCGCTACTGCCTAACACTGACTACATGCATTAAACATAAAGCTCTGTTCTCTGTCATTTATCCCCCTGGCAGAACTTCCTACATTTCCATGAACACTGTGCCATAATGCTACGTGATGACGTTTCATACAGCCATTGGCTGCGCACAGTTTGCAGTGAACCCTTGTCCGGGACAAGTGGATTTTTTAAAGGGGCAAGTGAAAGAGAATTTTACATGCCCAACAATATCGTGATAAAAAACGTCAAAAATAACTAGGGAATTACCAAATTGCAAGAATGATTCTACATTAATTTAGTGTAAGTTGGCGATCGATAGTGGATAATAGTGTAATGTATAATGAACTGATGGTAACAAGCGTTGTTGACGCTCGCGCAGCCTCACGAGGAGAAATCACAACATATTAGCGCAGCTCACACAAAGAAACTCAATTTCTTTGAGTTTATAACAAATTAAAATTTGTTATAAACTGTGTAGTTTTTATATTTATAACAACATGATAGCCTACAGTTAAGCAAGATGACAGAACCAAGAGTTCTGTTTTCCTAAATACCATCATGACTGAAAATGACACTGATTTCATATGGCAGTTCCATTAAAAAATGTATTAACATTAAGTCACTTACATTTTAGATGCAATACTAACTGTTTTTGTTAGATTTCAGCAGAAAAAATAGTTCCAAACAAAGATCACTGCAGTCCCAAATGATAACGCATCTCACAGCAACAGTGTGTGTCACTGAACAATTCAGCGTTTGAATGAATCGGTTGAATCAAAGATTCAATGACCTATTCATAAATGACTGCATCATTCATGAATGAATCATCCATTTGAATGAATCGTTTAAATGACTCAGTGACTCACTCATTAAGATGATCATCTGCTGCCACCTACTGGAGGTTTATTTTCATCTTTCCAACATTTCATTGTCTATTTAAACATATTTAAAACAATCTTATAACATTATATGATGCAGTTGTCTTTTTTTTGGTAAATTTAATTTGATTGGTAACAGCCCTATATTGCCTTATTCTAATTTAATTTCTAGATGAAACGAAAAAATAAAATTAGATTAATGAAAAAATAAAATAAAAGCTAAAGCATAGCCTAATTTAATAAGATTATGGAAAAATGCCCTTTATAAAAGGTACAAATATCACAAATATGCAGATTCAAAATATGTCAAAGTTGATTGAACACTGGTGAGAATATTGCTTCAGAATAAATTATATTAACAACACACATAAACACACGCACACACACACACTCATAATTTCTCTTATTTTCACCGGGGGAAAAAAACTGGCTCGTGGAAATTCTGTTTGGCTGGTAACTTTAGAAAGTTACCAGCCACATCGGCTGGGGATCAAAAAGTTAATTTAGAACACTGGTGCCAGCTCACCAGCAAACCAAACCATCCTTTAAAACCGGCCCCTCTTCGTCCAATTCCAACGGTGTCAACCGTTCGAGCATCTTATCATTGACTGTGTTGGCCCGCTTCCTTGCTCGAAAGCTGGAAGTGAGTATCTGCTGACGGTAATGTGCCAGGTCGCTCATTATCCAGCTGCTTATCCGTTGTGCTCTATTAACACGAAATTTGTCGTAAAACTTACCAAGGGAGTCATTTTACTACAAATTTGTTTGCCGATTTAAGTGCTTCGTCAGTTAGGAATTAAACATAATCTGGCAACCACATATCACACGCATAACCAATGGGCTCTGGAACGTTTTCATTCTACGTTAAAATCGTTACTCAGAGCTTACTGTGTAGAATTGGAGTGAAACTGGGAGGAGGGCCTGCCCTGGCTAATGCTGGCAGCCAGGGAGGTTACCCAGGAGAGTATTGGTTATAGCCCGAACGAGTTGGTTTTTGGCCACAAGGTCTGGGGGTTGCTAGCCGTTTTACACGATCAGTGGACCGATTCAGAATTACCCAAGAAATTATCAGATTATGTCTTTGGGGTTCCGTTGTCAGCTGCCATTGGCCTGGGATTTGGCTAGAAAGTGGCTGGGGAAGACTCAGGAGAATTTGTTTGACTGTTACACCTAACATGGAAAGTTCAGTGTGGGTGATCAAGTTGTGGCGCTTCATCCAATATTAGATTACAGTGAGAGGTACTTTTTTGTATAGATTTCTTTTGGCAGAGAGCTTTATGTGCGCTGCTTATGCGCCTTGCGTTTAATCGCCTGCTGTTTTTTCTTTTACCTATGTTAACTGTGAAGCTGCTTTGAAACAATCGCTATTGTAAAAAGCATTATATAAATAAAGGTGACTTTAATGTATTTGCATTGTACTAAAATGCGTTTATTTTCAATAGGCATATATGTGGCTAAAACAGGTAGTTTAGTGCATCCCACATTTTTTTACATTAACATTTTAATATAATAGGGTGGGGTCCTCCTCTTCCAGGGACAATAGGCCCCTGTGGCACGGCCTAAGCTTAAGCTTTTGTCCTTAATGGCATTTTTTTCCTCACGTAACTTTTACTTTTATACTTTAACCCTTTAAAACCGAACGTGTCGTCGACGACACAGCCAACCAAGCTGTATTGAAGTTACCGTAACTCTTCAACCCTTTGCACTATCATAATAATTTAAATTGCTCCTGAAAGTAGACATCCTGCGCTTTCCGCCTATATACGGCTTATTACAGTAATGTCATGTTTTCCATCTGCAAATCACCGCGGCTTTCGGGGGGGAGCGGGAAGGGGCGAACAGAACGGAGATACGGAGCGCGGCAGAGTTTTAGAGGATTTTTAGATTCCAAAACACAATTAAAAAAGGACAAAAACATGGCGAAGACAGTGTATACAAGATAGGAGGCTATTGAGTTTATCTTTGACACTTGGAAGGCGGCTGAGACCCAGAGACTGCATATTCAGATGTTGAGGAGGCATTTGTTGCTACCCTTTATCTAGACATGGATTGGTAAGTGAAGCTTGTCTTTTCTATGCTGAAACTGTGAGAAATGTCGGTGAAATAGGGATAGATTCAATGTTTTAGTTCAAAATATCACTGTTTCATGCATCATAGTGTGTGTGTGTGTGTGTGTGTGTGTGTGTGTGTGTGTGTGTGTACACACGCGTATGCGTTGCATGTGTCGTTCATGTGTTTGCATGCACTACATTCATGAGTTTGCGTGTGTTCAAATGTGTTTGCATGCATTTCGTTCATGTGTTCATGTGTTTGCATGCATGGCATTCATGTGTTTGTCTGTGTTCATGTGTTTACATGCATGTGTATCCGTTCATGTGTTTACATGTGTGTGATGTGTACATGTGTGTGTTGGCATGTGTGTAAGTAATTATTTTGTATTATTACGTCATTGTTATTTGGTTGCATTTATAAGTGTTTATTTATTTATTTATTTTTACAATTTTGCTTTAACTAATGTATTATTTTACAATGGAAAATACATTTATAAATATATTGTGAGTTTGTAATACAAGCTTGTTTTGTTTTTTTTCCCAGTGTGGCTTGTACAAAAGCAAACGGGCCCTCCACAACACCACCTCAGATGGGCCGTGGGGTAAAGAAAAAGGCTCCTGAGTGAAAACTCTGCAACCCAGTGTCACAAAAAGACTTGTATATATGTATTATAGTTTATTCTTCAAGTTTAAAGTGTTCGATTCTTTTGTTCAGTGGGTTTCTGATTTTTTCTCAATAAAAAGCAGTAAAATGTATTCCCGTTTTTGCAGTTTTTGCCTATTTAAATTCTATTTTCAAACTTACCACATACAGTGAGGGTCAATAACAGTAATTTATTGAAAGCCAGTTGTGTTCTGAAAAAAATAACACCTTGCACTTGAGGATAGCACATTCTGTTATAATTCTACAGTCAAAAAAACAAAATATGTGAAAACGCCCCTTTTTAGCTTCAGGTTCTAAAGGGTTAAGTAGTTTTGAAACTAGTACTTTACACTTTTACTTGAGTAAAAAGCTTGAGTTGATACTTCAACTTCTACAGAAGTTTTTTTAAACCCTAGTATCTATATTTCTACCTGAGTAATGAATGTGAATACTTTTGACACCACTGATTGTCTATCATTTTGACGATGGTGATTCTGATAGAAATCAAGCGTATAGCCTTAGTCATGTTAATCAGATCATGTTAGTCAAGCTTTAACAAACTGTTTTGTAATAAGTGAAGATGGTAATGCTGCTTTTGGAGTTGTGTAATTAAAAATATTCTTGCTTCACATACTTGAGTTTTTCCAGCGTACAGTTGGGATCCTCCAGTTTTTCAGAGAGCAGCTTGACTTCTGAATCTCCTGGATGATTATAGCTCAGATCCAGCTCTCTCAGGTGTGAGGGGTTTGAACTCAGAGCTGAAGACACATAACCACAGCCTTTCTCTGTCAGCATACAGCCAGACAACCTACAAACACACACAGCAACAGTCCACATGACTTCAACTTTTATACCTATTCAAATGTTCATTGGGTATTATTAATTTGTAACCATGTAAAAAACATAAATAGCAATATCCAGTGAATAATTAAATGGTTTGTTTTTAAACACGTACGTTGCATATTTAATTCCATGTTATGAGTGGCCCAAGCTCACTTGCAGGAGTTCATGTGCAGTAGCATTTATGGCTCAAACTGGACTCAAACGCAGCTTCTGAAGGGCCACTGCTCTGCAGAGTGTAGCTCCACCGTACCTGATCCAGCTAATTCAAGTCTTCAGGATTACTAGACTCAGACCTTATCCACACTAATACATTTTCGGTTTCCATGAGATCTTGCGATATTAAAATGTGACAAGATTTCTCGTCTCGTCTCGTTGTGAAAAAATGCGGTATGATATCACTATGATGTTGCATGAGGGTGAAATTAGCATAGAATCTCAGTTCACTGATCATGTGATGGGCAAGATGAATGACAAGACCATGACAGAGGATTCATTGCACAACAGAGTCTAGCATCGAGAGCTGCTTCAGGGCCGCTTTTGAAAAATGCTGTGGCAAGGCTGGTCTACTATAGTGGTAGTGTCATAGCCATAATGTGGTGCAGATGTGTGCAGTGTAAATAAGGGGTAACCATCTGATAAATGTACCGGCACTCCCTATACACAGAGTATGTGCGTTAGCGAAAGTAAAACAAAAGTAAAGTAAAACATGAGCTCCCTGATGCAAATTAGGCTACATTCAATAGCCTGTCTTCCAATATCAACCCTATCTTAGGTTGGGGTGTGTAGTTGTAACCACCTCTTGGCTCTGGTCTCTGTTTGCACTTTGAATAAGACTAAGAAAAGAGTGCTATTTGTCTAAGTTATTTATACAGTTTTATTTCTATGTTTAATTTATGGAAATGAGTTCAATTAAGAGGTCACACCCAGCCTCAGCCAGAAATTCTGGAAGCTCATAATTCATGTACAGTAAGGTCTCAAGAAACTGTATTTCGTATAGGAGAGAAGTCAGTTGAGTTTGTGTCAAAACCTATCACAGAGATTGAATATTGTTGTCTTTCAATGCATTTGATAATTCATGCTCAGAAAATAGAACTGAAATGAAATTCATTAAGATGATGAGTTAAATCATGTCAAAATGCTCCTGCAGACTATTTTTCCAGTCATGAATATTGTCATTGAGGAATTTATAAAAAATACTGTGTAAAAATGTTCTCATCTCGTTATGTGCTATTCACTTTCAAACAGTTGCTAAAATATGTTCATTAGCAAAACATGAGAGCAATTGCATTTTAGACCAAACATATAATTGTGAGTGAGTTTCAGTGTGGACGAGAAACTTTTGTAAAACGCTAGTGTGGATGGAGAGTGTTTAGATACGAAAATGCCATTTTAAATGTATGTGGATTAATGTAGATGTAGCCTTAGGCAGGTGTTCTGGAACTGGTTGGAGCTAAACTCTGCAGGACAGCAGCCCTCCAGGAGCTGAGTTTGAGACCACTGAATCAAGCTGCTCTAAAACACTGAAAACCATCATGAGCTGCTCTGTGTAAACATCACAACCTTCAAAATTCATACTAAGCTGTATATCCCATTGTGTTAATTTAGAACCCTGGCTGAGATGTTAATGGTGTCACTAGATGCCGTTATTAGCTTGTTCAGTGCTATCGGAAGCAAACCATCCATTAAAATATATGTATTAGAAAACTGCAACATTTTACAGTTGTAATTCTTATTTAAGGCCAGTTTGCAATTTCAATCTTCATACAGTCCATTGCCATTCCTCCACTCTCAAAAATATTTTTCTCAGACTTCATGGGCAAAAAAATCTAATTCTCGAAAATGCTGTTTTGTCTTGAGAGCAGATGCCACATTCTGTGACAAAGCCATATATTGTGGTAGTATTTATTTAACTATTTTAAAACTATTTACATCAGTATCTCCAGCAGGCAGTTTGGACTCTTCAGTCCATCAGAAAGAAGCTTTACTCCAGAATCCTGCAGTTCATTGTTACTCAGGTCCAGCTCTCTCAGGACAGAGTTTGGGGATTGTAGAGCTGAAGACAAACTCTTACAACACTGAGCAGTGAGCTTACATGTGGGAAATCTAAAGAGAAACACAATGTAATTGCATACAGAATAAATATTAGCAGTGCAAATTTAATAATTAACTTATTGCAAAACATAAGGTATTTGAACTCAAACCTCAGTATCTTCAGCTGACAGTTTGGACTCTTCAGTCCATCAGAAAGAAGTGTCACTCCAGAATCCTGCAGGTCATTGTTACTCAGGTCCAGCTCTCTCAGGAAGGAGTTTGAGGATTGTAGAGCTGAAGACAAACTCTCACAGGACTGAGCAGTGAGTTTACATGTGGGAAATCTAAAGAGAAACACAATGTAATTCCTTACAGAATAAATCTTAGCAGTGCAATTTTAATAATTAACTTATTGCAAAACATAAGGTATTTGAACTCAAACCTCAGTATCTCCAGCTGGCAGTTTGGACTCTTCAGTCCATCAGAAAGAAGCTTAACTCCAAAATCCTGCAGGTCATTGTTACTCAGGTCCAGCTCTCTCAGGACAGAGTTTGAGGATTGTAGAGCTGAAGACAAAATCTCACAGGACTGAGCAGTGAGTTTACATGTGGGAAATCTAAAAAGAGACACAATGTAATTCCTTACGGAATAAATCTTAGCAGTGCAATTTTAATAATTAACTTATTGCAAAACATAAGGTATTTGAACTCAAACCTCAGTATCTCCAGCTGGCAGTTTGGACTCTTCAGTCCATCAGAAAGAAGCTTCACTCCAGAATCCTGCAGGTCATTGTTACTCAGGTCCAGCTCTCTCAGGACAGAGTTTGGGGATTGTAGAACTGAAGACAAACTCTC
Source organism: Pseudorasbora parva (assembly GCF_024679245.1). Taxonomy (NCBI): domain Eukaryota; kingdom Metazoa; phylum Chordata; class Actinopteri; order Cypriniformes; family Gobionidae; genus Pseudorasbora; species Pseudorasbora parva. The sequence goes on from NC_090191.1 coordinate 5,930,521, forward strand.
ACAGGACTGAGCAGTGAGATTACAGCACTGTAGGCTGTGTAGAGGACAAAACAAATGTAATGCAATATTAATGCTTATTAGGTAAGGTTTATAATCTAGAGCACAGATTATTTGGGAAAATGACGTAAGTGACGTAAGCAAGGCTAAAAATCACTTTATGAAACAACCAGTATTTCTAGTTAATTTATAATATAATAAACTCATGTTTTGCCTGATGCCTGACCCAGCTTGTCTGATGGCGGAGATAACATCAGCATTTAAGATCATCATACTTATTCATTTTTTTCTGTAAAGTCTAGGTGAACAAGTCACCCCATGTAAGATTAAGGTTAGATTATAAAAAACTAACAGTTTATATAAAAGACTCTTACAGCGCTCTTCTGGAGTTTTTGATCACTGGCAGCAGTCTCATCACAGCTTCATCAGATCTTCTGTATTTCTGTAGTTTAAAAATCTCTTGAGTCTCTTCTGATATCTGGAGCACAAACACCAGACCTGACCACTGAGCAGAGGAGAGCTTCTGTGCTGAAAGATTTCCTGAGTTCAGATTCTTCTGGATTTCCTCCATAAAGTCATCTTTCAGTTCACTCAGACAGTGGAAGAGATTGATGGTCTTCTCTACTGATTTCTGCTTCTCTATTTTCCTTTTGATATAGTCAGCAGTGTCTTTCATGTGCTCTTTTTTGAGTTCCAGTCCTGGCAGTAGTTCCTTCAGGTCACTCTGATTGGACTCCAGTGAGAGACCCAGAAAAAAACGGAGGAAAAGGTCCAGGTGTCCGTTCTCACTTTGTAAAGCCTTATTGATCGCAGCCTTATGAAGTTTAAATGGTGTCTTTCTGGAAAGATACCACACCAGTTTTTGTATCCTAGATTCAAGAAATGGGTTTGCTTTCATTTCTTTGCTTATCAAAAACACATAAAGAGCAGCAAGGAATTCCTGTACGCTGAGATGCACAAAGCTGAAAACATGTCTTCCCTTTTCCTCCTGAAACATTCGAGTGCATAACCCAGAGTACACCGACACTTCGCTGACATCTAGTCCACATTCCTCAAGATCTTTTTTGTAGAAAATCAGGTTTCCTTTCTGCAGCTGTTGAAAGGCCAGTTTCCCAAGCTTCATAATAATCTCATCAAAAGACCTTGCAGTGGCTTTATCTGTAGCTTCAGCTTCAAGACTATCATTGTACTTTTTTCCCATCTGTTGCTGCTGAGAAATTAGGAAGTTTGTGTACATTCCTGTGAGATTTGTGGGAGTTTTGTCATTGCTTTTTTTGTCATTTTGAGTCAGTAGAGGCTGAAGAACAGTGAGCGAGATCCAGCAGAAGACAGGGATATGGCACATGATGTACAGGCTCCTGGATTTCTTGATGTGACTGATGAGGTTTTTAGCAACCTCAGGACTGCTGTTATTTTTGAAGTATTGCTCTTTCTGTTCATCATTAAATCCGCGCACTTCAGTCACCCAATCAATGTAGTCAGGGGGTATCAGACTGACTGCTGCTGGTCTGGATGTGATCCAGATGAGAGCAGAGGGAAGCAGGTGTCTCTTGATCAGGCTTGTAACTATCTTACTCACTGTTGTTTTTTTGTGAACATCTTTGAATCTGCCACCCTCTTTAAATCTCAAAGGAAAGCGACATTCATCTAGTCCATCAAAAATGAACAAGACCTTACCATCACCTTCAGGAAGAGAGGGCAGTTCTTTAGGATCACTAAAGAAGTATTCATGAAGGAGTCCCATGAGACTGCAGTTCTCTGTAATCAGGCTTAGCTCACGGAACGGCAGAGGAAAAATGAAGACTATATCCTGATTTTCTTTTCCTTCAACCCAGTCAAGGATGAATTTATTGACAGAGACAGTTTTTCCTACTCCTGCAATCCCCATCATCAGTACCCTTTTATGGTCTTTAAAAATATTATTGCACTGAATTGGTGTGTCATTGGTATCACATAGATTATGATTCAATTCAATCTGTCTCACTTCGTGTTTATTTAGTCTTCCTCCAGTCTCGTTTTCAACCACATATAAATCAGTAAAGATATCGTTCAGCTTTTCCCGATGACCCGTCTCTGAATTACCAATCAATATCCGCTCATAGTCCTGTTTTAATTTCTCCTTCAGTCTGCAGCTGGTCTCTGTGTAATCATGAGGAGCAGCTTGTTTGTCGTCTGCAGTTGAGCCTTTAAGAAAAGAAGATAAAAGACAACAAAGACTAAGTCATCATGTTTTTAATAAATTCGTATAGTCCTTGAGTTGAAAGTCAAGTTTTTATTTTTGTGGCATTTTTAATATGATTTAACCCCATGCCTTTCAAAGATCGCAGATGGCCCCAGATTACTATTGTTCAACATTCACTGCTAGTTAAAACATCACACTCTTACTTTATCTGGACAAACTCAGTATCATCAGACAGATTAAAGACTCCAGCTTCGATATTTGAACACTGCTTATGATAAAACTGGGTTGCAGTGACATTAATTTCTTTGTGTCAGGAGTGCATTATAATCGATCCGTTATCAAACAATATTTTGAATGGAATATCACACACACATCAATTATCTTTCATCTGCAGCAGCTCAGCTGTGTTCACACAGCTTGCAAAGAACAGCTTTCAGTTTAGCTCTTAATTCAAAAGTGCTCATATTTGGAGAAATATTGATATATTCTCACATGTTTGCAAAATATTTCATCATACAGAATACCATTACTATTAATTTCTCACTGAATTATGCGATCTGAAAGAATTGAGACATGCATATAGCTCTCTGTCTGTCTCTGTGTCTCCTCTTAATGATGAGTCATCAGGCGTTCATTTTCTCACTGAGCTGCCAATAATATGACAATAATCAACACTGCCCTCCGCATGATGCGCTCCTCCTGTGTGGAAACTTCCTCATTCTGGCTCTGTGAAGAACGTGACTATTCTACATTTCTACACTTGAACTAAGAAGCTAATAAACACAAGTTGACTATGGAATAAGGTTTTTGTGTGATTTTTCATGTGATTTCGGCTATTTTATATGAATAATGGATGGTTACATTATGACTGCTGACAAGTGTGGCGATTACCTCCATATAAAATTATAAATATAACAATGTGGCAGAGGGGGCGTGGTTCCGCAAGGTCTGTAGCGGGAGAGAGGGAGCAGGACCGAGCGGGGAAAGTAGGTCAAGTGCAAATGACTAACACCTGTATCTGATTGCAGTAATTGGCGTGGAGAGACGGCTTTTAAATGGCAGCAGAGATAGAGGAGGGTGAGAGAGACCAGGACTGGGACTGCTGCTGCTAACGTTGACATGGGACACTGAGCATTTGAATGAGCTGAAGCTGACGAACTGAGAATCGTTGCCTACCGAGTTTTGAGTATATGAAAGAGAAGCGCCCTTGTGCATTGTTTATGTTAAAGCGAAGTGTGATAAATAAAAGTGTGCAGTCCCAGTCTCACCGACCCCGTCTTCTTCCTTCCAACACACACACGAACCTTGTTACACTGGTGCCGAAACCCGGGAAGGAAGAAGATCGCCGCCGCCATGCAGACCCTGCCGAAGACGCCGCTTGCGGACATTGTTCAATCGCTCGCTGGTCTTCACCAGGAAAACCATCAAGATCTGCTGGCCGTGAGGGAGGAGCAACAGAAATGGTTTGAAGCCCTCCTTCAGGCCCAGCATGAAGAACGGGAGCTGTTCCGGAGCTGGATGGACTGGGAGATTCGGGCCGTCCCCCCTGCTACCACCGACTCAGCCGCCGTTCTCCACCTCTCGAAGATGGGGCCCGAGGATGATCCGGAGGCATTCATCGACATCTTTGAGAGGTACGCCGAGTCCCGGAGATAGCCCCAGTCAGACTGGCCGATGCGGCTCCTGCCATTGCTTTCCGGGGAGGCGCAAGGTAGCCGCCCACCAACTGCCAGTCCAGAATCTCCCGGTTTACCAAGATCTGAAGCGCGCTATTCTACAGCGGGTCGGCCGGAGCTCAGAACAGCATCGTCAGCGGTTCAGAACCCTGACCCTTGACGATTCCGGCCGACCCTTCGCATTTGCGCACCAGCTCCAGGACTCCTGCCGCAAGTGGCTGATGGCCGAAGGAAGCGACGTCGAGGATATCATCGACCGAGTGGTGCTGGAGCAGTTCATTGCGCGGCTTTCCCGAAAGAACGCGCAGTGGGTCCAGTGCCACCACCCGACGTCGCTGAACCAGGCCATCCAGTTGCCGGAGGATCAACCCCTTCCATCTGTCTCTTTCTCTTCCTCTTCCCCAGACCCTCCTCCCTAGAAACCAGTCCCGTTTCCCAGGTCCCGCGGGGGGATGTCGCCCAAACCGGCCCCGAGATGGACGATGGGCGGAGCCTGCGAGACCATGGGGTTGACCGTCTGGTGCCGAGGAGAGGGGCCACCACGGCAGACCCGTATTCTGCTCCAGCCGCTCCCGCACTCTCTCCGCGCCAATCGCCTGACCTCCTTCCAGCCACTAGGGCGGCGGGGAAGCCTGGGCCGGCTTGTTGGCGCTGCGGGGATCCGGGACATTTCATAGACCGTTGTCTGATCATGGAGGTCGAAACAATGGTCCGGGTCCCCGACGCTCCACAAGCCGCCCCCGATCAGGCTGGATTTTACCTAATACCAGTGAGTATCAAGGGGGGTACGTATCAGGCCTTGGTGGATTCTGGTTGTAACCAGACCTCTATTCACCAAAGCCTGATTCACTCTAAGGCATTGGGTAACAGCCGCACGGTTACGGTGAGGTGTGTGCACGGGGAAGTGGTGAACTATCCGTTGGTGCCGGTGGATATTCAATTTCGGGGACAAATACATAGTGTTGAGGTCGCAGTTAACCCGCACCTCCGGCATCCGCTGATCCTGGGTACCAATTGGCCAGCGTTTAATCAATTGTTGGGGCACTTATGTGCGGATGCCTCTTGGGGGAAAAGTGTGCAGCGGACTCCGGGAAGCTGTTCCAGCGGAATCAAGCGATCTGGAGATGCCCGTTCTCACAGATCGCGATGACTTTCCCCTGGGTTTTCGCAGGTCTTTTCCATCGACGGCCACCTTCTCCACCCTGACCAGCCTCGCTTTTATCTATATTTTGCAGTGATAAAGGATAGGTTGTATCAGGTGACCCAAGACGCCCAGACAAAAGAAGATACAACCCAGTTATTAGTGCCAAAAAGCCGTCTGGAAGCGCTATTCCAGGCAGCTCATTCTAATCCTATGGCGGGGAGAAAGTAAGTCAAGTACAAACGACTAACACCTGTATCTGACTGCAGTAATTGACGTGGAGAGACGGCTTTTAAACGGCAGCTGAGACAGAGGAGGGTGAGCGAGACCAGGACTGGGACTGCTGCTGCTAACGTTGACACGGGACACTGAGCATTTGAATGAGCTGAAGCTGACGAGCTGAGAAATGTTGCCTACCGAGTTTTGAGTATATGAAAGAGAAGCGCCCTTGTGCGTTGTTTATGTTAAAGAGAAGTGTGATAAATAAAAGTGTGCAGTCCCAGTATTGCCAACCCCGTCTTCTTCCTTCTAACACACACATGAACCTTGTTACAAACATGTTTTAACATCAACATATGAATAAAATCCCCATTATATCGTGACAGGAAACTAATACAAACACTTGATGGTGGTCTAAAGTGACATATAGAGAAAAGGTGTAATTTTCATGTTTTAAATTGTGTGATGTAGCTTGATGCTAACTGAAACTCTAATGCTAATTACAATAATTGACATAATGTGTGTTTAGTTTAGTTTTTTTTTCTTTAAGAAAGACTTAAGATAATGTTGACTCCTAAATGAAATACTGCACTGTTAATGGGCCATTTAGGCAGATATATATGTTATAATGGATTTGAATAATGGTTGTTAAAAAACAAACGATTCATAACAGAATAATGAGGATTACGTCTCATACATAGCCTAGAAATCTAGACGCACCCTAGCAGCAGCAAATCTAATCTGCCCGCGAGTGTCGTCTAGCAACTCTCAGTACACTTCTGAGTTGTAAACGCCAAACTCTGGTTGGGCCAATCACATCGTGTATAGTCGGTGGGCGGGGCTTAACATAATGATGGCCGAGTTGCTCTTGCATGCTTCTTCTAGTAAACACAGAAACTGGCGAACGGCGGTCTTTCGAATCAGCTTTGACCGCGACTCTGGAAGACTTGGAGTTAAGCTTTTCTCTGAGAAAAGAACAAAGAACGGCACTGAAGTCATTCTTAAAGGGTCATGAAACCCCCCTGCTGTAGTGATGTTTTTTCACACCTTCGATTTGTGGTGTTAAAAGGTAAGTGGTCGACTGTGAAAAGGTGGGATGGGTATTGTGTGGAAAGAGGGAATGGTTTGCATAAATAGGGGAGCGTCATTAGGCGCATTAAGATTAGCGATACCAACAGCAGCAATTAGAGCGATTCTGACACATGTTCTTGGTTCATGTTGGCATTGTTTACAACAGTGAGATTAAATGAGGGATGAGTACAGCGAATGAGAGAGCTCTGAGACATTAAGTGGCGTGCAGCAGAGATCGCAAGTTTTTCAGCTCTTCAAATCAGCATTCAGTGAGAAATGAAAATAAATGTTATTCTGAATGACGAAATATTTTGCAAACGTGATAATTAAATCCAAATATGCACGCTGTTTGGCAAGATGAACAACGTGCCGACGTGATAAGACTAAGAGAACATGTACCACTCACGAACATGCTTGCAAATGCGATAGAGGTGTAATGCTGCCTTCAGGTGCTCTCGGAATTATCGTAAATACGAGTTTTCTTAGGTAAAAATTGCACATGAACGCCCTCACATTTTGAAACTTGAATGCAATGATTTCGCAATCACGACTTCAGAAGTCGGAATGATCAAATTTCCGATGGCACGTGAAGGCAGCATAATTCTAGATTGGGGTAAAAGCGAAGGGGTTTGAGGTTTCATAGTCTCGACCGCGCATCTGAAGCACAGAGCAACACGTTGCCGTGACGTTTCGAGCTGTCACTCGGCAGCTAAATCTATATTTGTCCAAACATGCAGCACACTGTTTCACTAAGAGCCAGAACACATGCAGTTTAGTGCATGTCTATGACCACAAATAAAGCGAAAAGGTGGCTTTTGATTCTTGTTATTTCATCAAAAATATTGTTCATTAGCCTACAGATCGGTTATTTTGCACTCCTGACATAAATTAAATAGTCAGCGCTTGCAGGTTCGGCGTGCGGTTCCTGAGGTTAATATTACTTTACCGAGCCTCTGTAGCAAAGGCTTCCACAGACGGCGCCGGTTACAACTCGCTATGCGCCCTTACGTTACTTCGTATGAGCACAACGCCTCACTTTCCTCCTTGACTTTTCGTGCGCTACTTTCAAAACTTCCCTAACATACAATAATGATGGAAGATGATGAGCCTGACAGAAGTGACTGTCTCATGTATATTAACTAAATGATCTTGTATGCATACTACAGCGCAGTGATTGGACTGAATGAGCTTTATGTCATGAATATATATCGAGAATCGCTCGGAGCGGTCGACGTCAGCATGTCCCCAGCAGCCCATACTTGGGCCAAAAAGCACATGCTGACGTCAGCATTTGTGACGTTGCTCCAACTTAGCTTTTCAAACCGGAAGACGCTCTGAAAAATGCAAAAATAACTTTTTTGAATATGAACATATGAATAACATTAATGAGTACCCTTAGTGTTTTAAATGATGTGCAGCCTATACATACCTGTTTACATCTCATAAATAGTGTTTTGGGGTTTCATTACCCTTTAAGGAGGGAAGATATGTTCTGAGTTTTTCCGACCGAATACCGCGAAAGTTTAATCTTTCAACTAGCTCTGGTTGGTTGTAGCGCTATCCAATTGTGTGCACGCCGTGCAGAGGGAGTTTGAAAGACAACCGTTTATCCGTCCCTCGGATTGAGCCCTGTCAATGGTGAGTTTCCAGACCAAACATCTTGATGTGGGTCTGGCTTGTCAGGCTATCTCATACATTCAAAAGTGTGAAATGAGTGTGAAATGAGAAGGCACAAAGACACCCTTTACGTTTATGCCCGCATAACTGCCATTTTAGCTGAGGGCTCTGGGCATTAACTGTAACAGCTCTGTGTTGCATCTGATTAGTTTTTTTTCTATAGACTGAACTCACAAAGATATAACGATCAAGATAAACTTAAAAATTCGCCTGAGTTGTCCTTTAAGCCTTACGTTTTACAGATTGCACCACTGAAGTTGCTGAAATTATGTTTTTTGTTTTTTTTAATCTTGTTTGGCCCAACCAGGCGTTGTTAGGCAGAGCTAGTGTGAATGACCAAAAAAGCCACACTATATGCACTTAGAGTGAATAGACACTCCGTTAAGATTACTTACTAATCAAAACTTTTGCAATTGGAATGTAATTTAAACAAAATATATTGATACAAATGTTCATTCAGTGAAAATAAACAGACCAGCACTAACAGATGCCTAACAGAACAAAACCTGCCGCTCATGTCTATTAGTATTGGTCGACACTGTTAGGACTGTACCTTGCTCTTCTGTGAGTTTCTTTGCTGTCTGTGGGATTTTCGGTAAGTCTGTGAGGAGAGAGAAAACTATTAGAAAAATAAACAAATAGACAAAAGATAATACTGAAGCTAAAGCATGTCTGCCTATGACTCCTTTGACCATAAAATGAACTGTGAGATTTAGCGGCCTCATACAGCCCTCCCTTTAATTCTCTTCCTGAGTATAAGTCACCATTCACTTCATTATGTTCAGTCACCATAGAGAATATGTATGAGTGAATGAAATGTCACACATTCTCTTTTTTATTTTTCCATAACTGCACTGAAAAACAACTCCTTACATGTTTTCTCTTATTGCTAGCCAGCTTGTTCCTGTTTTTCTTTGTTCAAGGTTATATTCCATATTTGTTTTTCCGAATGATTCCTTCCATGGTTTTATGTTTGTGCACCCTCTGACGGGCAGCTTCTGGGATGGGGGTGTCACTTTTTTTGTAAGAGAAGTATAAATTGTGTAAACTTCTCAATAAAGACGGAAGATTTGGGACTCTGTTTGTGTGCAGTGTTGCCCAATTGGGCAGTTTTGAATTTGATTGTGCGGGTAAAAATGGGTTTGGGTGGGTGGACAAAATTTGGGCTGGTTTGGGGTCAGTTTGTCGGCTTTCAAACATCTAAATTTTACAGTTTAATTGGTTAATAACAAACTCAAGTGTGCATGTACTCCATAAAATCAGTCATCATGACACACAGAGGCCCAGCGTAGAGTCAGCTGGTGTTGACGTCGCCAACGAGCACATACTTTCAGCCAATCAGCAGGGAGACGCACTCATTCATGACAGTTTGAAAGTAAAAAAAAGTGCCGAATGATCGCTATGCCAAAGTGGCATAAATATACAGTATCTACGGTAAAGAGTGGGAAAGTGAACCAACTCTCAAAACGTGGATTATACCTGTGACTCAAAGGCTATTCATAAATATAACTAACTCTAAGAGCACAGTTGAATGAGTTGCATTGAAATCGAATATGGGATTATGACTCCTGTCCATCATCTTGTGCACACTAATCAGCACGTCTGCATCTTTTAAACCATCTAGACTGCGCTCTACTCACCCTGACAGCTGCTGAAAGAGGTTTCAATCAACAATTCATCAGTTTTGAGTGTGTTATGTTCTGATTTATGTTCTTCAAATATATACTTCACAAAAGACATAAGGTTACTGTAGATCTGTCTGAATTTAAAGCACAACACAAAGGTAAATGCATTTGTTATTTTTTTAGTTTTATCATAAAGTATGTAGGCTATCAGTGAATGACACATTTTGGCTGTGGTGTGTGCAGTAATGTGTGTAATGCCTGCTACTTACGTTGTTCCGATCACTTATGTTAGGCACTTTTTGCACTTAAATTAGTTTATTCCTACTGTTGACATTTAAAAATGATGGATGTGTTTTTTTTTTAAAATGGGTTAAAGTCATCGGTTAATTTTGTGATTTTGACAGTTTCCACTTGGACATTTTAGTCAAGCATGACTGTATTTGAATGTATTTGCCCTTGTTTTGATCCATTTTCCTGGAAAATTTATTTATTTTTATTATATTATATTTTATTATATTTTGTTTTAAGGAGATAAACTAATGCTAATCAACCTTGATTGACATGGCAAAAAAATTATCACATTATTTTAGCAGTTCAAATTTGGGGCGTTTTTTTTTTTTCTTGGAGTGGGCAGGTTTTAGTGAGCTTTTGGGCTGGAAATCGTCGACCCAATCTGGCAACACTGTTTGTCCCACATCCATGCAGACGCAGAATATTGACAACTGAGGAGGAGCATTGAAACTAGAAGCAGTATATGTATATTATATGTATATTCACACTTTATTTGCATCTCTTTTAGAACACTTGATGGTTATATAATCAAAATATGTTACAGTGAAGATGAAATCGAATCAGACTTAAATATAAAGGGACTTTGATCGAATGCGTTTCTGATTTATGTTTCTGTTGGCTGCATGACAATACAGTTTGCTTTTACTGTCACTAGCTTTAAATATGCCACTTAGATAAAGCATCCAGCTGTATATAAACGAATGCAAATAGATGGTAACAAACATGACAGTAAACACTTGGATCAGACTTGTGTGTGTTTTTTCATGTTGTTTTAACAGCTTCAGGTACTAATGTCAGCATCCTCTCAGTCTCAACGGCATTAATGCAGTGTCTAGTCAATACATTAATTATTTTATAGTGATAGGAAAACTGTCACAGGTTAGAAACCGCATGACGAAGGAAATGGTGATAGACGCACAGTCTCTAATCAAAATATCAAACTCAGAAGGTTCACAACCACGTTCACACAAACAGTAACCGACGAGAACTGAACAGAACAGGAAGTATAAGTGATGTTTTATTAACAAATTTCGGGAGGAGCGCATTCAGATAATTAAACCTAATTAAACAATGGAGCACGTCAGATAATCAAACCTAACTAAACAATTGGAGCACGTCAGAAACAAAACATGTACTGTAGTGTATAGCACACTGTTGTTTTGTCTGATTTAAATCTGTTAAAAGTAACAAATATGCTTTGAGGAAATTAATCGGAGTAAAAGTTGACAGAAATATAAAAACTCAAGTAAAGTACAGATTCTCCCAAAAAAAACTCAAGTACTCTAACAAAGTATTATTATTTGTTACATTACACTGAAGCAGAGCTATAGTGATAGTACCGTGTCCTGCAATGTTGTAGAAGTTTTGTATCACTGGGCCTTTGATGATGTTTCCAGCGAGTACAGGAGCATTTACAGCTGCTCCCGTCTGAGCATTCACATCAACACCAACTCCAGTGTGAGCCCTGCTGCTTATCTCTACTGGAACAGAGTCAGAGATTAATCCCATTTACTAAATGACAACTTTAACATTACTGATATTCTTTCCTTCATTACCTTTCTTGTCTTCTTCCAGCTCATCTAGTGTGTCACGATGCTGATCTGCAGATGCCATCGTCCTTCACTGACTCACCGCTGATGGACATGAATAAAACGCTTTAGCTTTGTTGTTATCAGACACTTTATAAAAATAAATTATTATAAACTACATGACAAGTTATTAAATGTCTATGTACAGATGTATTATTGTATGTCAAAAGATCTCATGTAGTCTCATGTACAACCTTTCCTTTTGTTACTCTCATCAAGCATGACACTCTCTACAGACACTCTCACCTGAGATTCTCATGCAATGCCAAGTGTGCCATTCTCAAAACCAGTTAAAACTGCTATGTGCCTAAGGTGCTATCTAACGTGGTCAGGTGTTTAGTGCTTCAGGTCTTTTCATCCCCCGCCTCATGTGACGGCGGAAAAAGGGGGGCTCTTCCTGCTATGCCTTGAGAATAGGAGTGTAACGATTCGTTTAACGATTCGTATCACGTTTTGAGGTTGTCGATACAATTTAAGGACGATATTGGTTCATTTAGAACGATATGATCCGAAACGATTCAGTGACTTGAAATCAATTCAGTAACTTTTTAGCCAAAAATTTTAATCAGTGTGACAGTTTTATTTCAACCGAATCGAATCGTTGTTAAAACGAATCGTTACACCCCTACTTGGGAATATATCTGGAAAGGTCAGTGCAGTGGAGGAGGTCAGATCAGCTGTTAGTGTGTTTTCGTTCACCCAAGAAAGGGCTGCCTGCGTCTACCTCGACAATCAGCATCTCGATTGTCCAGGCTATAGCCATGGCTTATCAGGTGCGCAACTCGCCTTCAGTTATAGCTGTGAGAGCTCATTCCACTAGGGGCATGGCCTCATCGGTGGCACTCCTTTCTGGAGTCCCAAAGGATATCTGCGAGGCGTTTGGGTTGGATACCCCGCACACCTTTCTGTAGCTTACACCTCCCTGCGACGCCCGGTGCTAGGGTGCTCCAGTGATAGTTGTGCCTGGTTTCCAGCTTCACAATGGGGCAGGCGTAACCCTCGCTGTAGCCTAGTTGGTACTCGTTCCCCAAATTCGTCGTTCCGACGCAGTGTGAAGTTCCCTCGTAAGGGAACGGCTCGGGTTATTTCTAAAACCCTTGTTTTTTTGCCCACTGGCCCCTGTCCATTATGGCCTCCTAATATTCCCCATATCCTGATTGGCTTCATCACTCTGTCTCCTCTCCACCAATCAGCTGGTGTGTAGTGGGCGTTCTGGCGCAATATGGCTGCCGTCGCATCATCTAGGTGGATGCTGCACATTGGTGGTGGTTGAGGAGATTCCCCCTTCTATGTAAAGCACATTGAGTGCCTAGAAAAGCGCTATATAAATGTAACAAATTATTATTATTATTGTTCCCTGAGAAGGAAACGAGCACTGTGTCTCGTCACCACACCTCGATTTGCCTGGAGCGCTTGCTTCATCGCGATAATTACCACTACTATGCGCGGCCTCCCCTATATAGCTTTCGGGTATGCCATCACATCTATGTCATAACGCAACACCAATCAGGATTGGAATAGTTTCATTCAGACTTCAGATATACTGTTGCTAAGGAGCATCCCCAAATTCATCGTTCCAACTCAGTGCTCGTTCCCTTCTAAGGGGAACAAGGGTTATAGGCCGAGCTGTTTTCTTTTATGGATTTTGTTTGCCCAATTATCTGCTTCCTGCATGAGGGACAGGTGATAATGTTAAGGAATGTGGGGGGTAATAGTGCTATTAGCCTGATAGTAGAGGGCACAATAAGCTGTGTAATGTGTAAATATCATTGGGATATGGAAAATAACCAGTGTTTTTTGTTTTTCATTTCAGAATGCCACCATCCAGCGAAGGCTGTATTATCTACAAAGTGTATGATGTCAATGTATTTAAAATGGATTTTAAAACAGTGATTTTTAAAAATTAAGAAGATGAATGAGGAGATACCTGTGAACTAGAAAATTTAAATAAACAACCCATTGACCATTCGATGATTATGTGGACATCATGCCAACAAAATCAAGTCACTCAAGAACACACACCATGCCCTGAGACAGGTCTCAATGGCTGATAAAGGATTTCATCTGTCCAAACACTGATTTTTCAAGTCATATTATTAATGATGCCATCTCCCTTAAAGGGGTCATATAATGCCATTTTTGTACAAGTTAATATGATTATTTAGTGTCTAAATTAAAACTTTGTAATATACTTTGATTAAAAATTGTATTTAGTATTCTAAGAAATCACTAATTTAACCTGGTGAAAAACAGCTCTGTTTTCAGCAAGCCGTTTTTGTGCATGTGCCTTTTATGCTAATGAGCTTTTCTCACCCTGCCCTTTTGTTCTGTGGGGGCTTTGTGAGTGTGTGAAGCGTTGCTTAGACAACAGGAGAAAATTTGACAATGCAATAAATTCGATATTTCAGATATAACAACATCAAAATGACTGCTGTGTTCATTATTACACCCAAGAACAGAACACTACAATCGCTTAGACGCCATTCTGCTCCATGGCGGGTCTGAGCTGAAACTGCTTGTCAATCAACAGTCGTGGGAGGGGTGTCCGATCGTGTGATGTCACACATCGAACGGCTTGATTTCAGACAGGTGAAAACATGTAAGGAGATAAAAAAAAAAAAACACTTGATGTATTTTTATCATTATAGGATGGTTGTGTACAGTCACTACCAACACACATTGCTGTATAATCAACTTGTAAAAGTGCATGTACCATTATATGACCCCTTTAATACACCACTGGAGTATTTCTGAAAGTTTTTGTCAGAAGATGGATGCTCCAGACACTGTGGCAAAGGCTACACCAACACACTTTGCAGCAAGTGCAATGCCTACCTACCATATTAAATGATGGCAATGCCTACCTACCATATTAAATGAGTATATTGACATATATTAATACTATGCATATGATTATTGTTTATATAATATTGTATGTTATGACTATATATGTGACCAATATATGTTTAATTTATATAGGCCAATTTATTTAAACAACATACATACAAACATTTGTCATGCTTATTTTTTCCTTGTTTGAACAGCTTTAACTTTTAACAAGTCTATCTCTATTTGTGTTTTGGGGTTTATGTTGAATTGTTTATATGCTCTTTATCTTTGAATGCAAGGATAGTCATTTTCTTTGCAGTTCAAATTTTTCTTGTAGTTTGTCTCTCTAGGTTGTTCCTAGGGGGACTGTTACACTATATTTTTAATTTTATTTGTAAAATATATACTAAGACTATATAAAAACATATTATGGATATATATATATATATATATATATATATATATATATATATATATATATATATATATATATATATATGTATGCAAGCAATATGCTATGCATATGTGTAATTTGTATAATGAGCATTTATACAAAGAAATATATCATATATATAAGACATATAAAACTAGCCCATATAAATGTATCTTTATATTTATGTATATGTACATATGTATATGTCAACATATGAAATTGTTCCATTTTCTAATAGGTTTTATATATGGGCAGATATAGATAGATAGATAGATAGATAGATAGATAGATAGATAGATAGATAGATAGATAGATAGATAGATAGATAGATAGATAGATAGATAGATAGATAGATAGATAGATAGATAGATAGATAGATAGATAGATAGATAGATAGATAGATAGATAGATAGATAGATAGATAAAGCTCCATAAAGCTTTTTAGCATGAAGTGCTACAAAATCTCCTGATAGCTAGCTGCATCAACCCTGCCCTTGATAAAACACAGTGGACCAACACCAGCAGCTGACATTGCACCCCAGACCATCACTGACTGTGGGTACTTGACACTGGACTTCAGGCATTTTGGCATTTCCTTCTCCCCAGTCTTCCTCCAGACTCTGGCACCTTGATTTCCGAATGACATGCAAAATTTGAGCAACAGTCCAGTGCTGCTTCTCTGTAGCCCAGGTCAGGTGCTTCTGCCGCTGTTTCTGGTTCAAAAGCTTGACCTGGGGAATGCGACACCTGTAGCTCTGGATGTTTCTACTCCAGACTCAGTCCACTGCTTCCGCAGGTCCCCCAAGGTGTGGAATCGGTCCTTCTCCACAATCTTCCTCAGGGTCTGGTCACCTCTTCTCGTTGTGCAGTGTTTTTTGCCACACTTTTTCTTTCCCACAGACTTCCCACTGAGGTGCCTTGATACAGCACTCTGGGAACAGCCTATTCATTCAGAAATTTATTTCTGTGTCTTACCCTCTCGCTTGAGGGTGTCAATGATGTAGGTGGGCGGGGTAAAGTGCAGGTGGAATGTGATGGTGATGATCTGGGTAGGCTTCGGGTGTCGAGGAGAATCGCTGGAGGGGAACGCTGGAGTACTAGGGACACACACACGCTGGACGCTGGAACACTAGGAGACTTGACAAGAGACGCTGGAGATAGGCAGTTATCTTCGAGGGAGTCCTTAAGGTAAACAGTTACTGTCCGGTCTCATCAAGAGAAGGTACTAACTGCTTCTGTGAGCGTGTGTGTGTCTTTTGTGCTGCTGGTGATTGGGGTGGTGTTGGGCTGCAGGTGTTCGTGATTAATACTCAGGTGAGGGTGTGCGCTGTGAGTTCGTGACGTGGGAGCCTGACATGTCTGTGACATATATATATATATATATATATATATATATATATATATATATATATATCTCGTCGCTGCCCGATGAAACTCACCTATGTCCAAAACGGTTACTTTTCAGGAAGTGAAAAAAACACCGTATTTCAAAAGCAGTTCAATGTAGCGTTGTCATACTTGGTATGGCATCTTTACATGTAACCATGTTCTTGCCAGTGTAATTATATAATCCACATTTGACCAAAATTGAGTTTAAATGGACATACGTGCATATTTTACAGTAACGGTGGTCGATACGTGTTCTTCCGATAATTAATTAGAACGGCCAAGAAAATAATTTAAGCCTAAAGTAGCCTACCTACCCTCATTGGCAGCTGTCTGAGAACCGTCAATTTCAAGTGAATCTAAGAATGACAGAGAGAAAACCTAGTTAACATTTCAGTAGGGCTCCTCCCAGCAAACAGGGGACGTCCCCCGGACGTTGCGAACGTCCGTTTAGGTCCGCAGTAGGTCCGGATTGTAACGTTCGCTGACGGACGTTCGGCGGACGTCCGCATTTGGTCCGCTTTGTAACGTTCGCTCGCGGACTTTCGGGGGACGTCCGCATTTGGTCCGCGGTGGAACGTTCGCTCGCGGACTTTCGGGGGACGTCCGCATTTGGTCCGCGGTGGAACGTTCGCTCGCGGACTTTCGGGGGACGTCCGCATTTGGTCCGCGGTGGAACGTTCGCTGTCGGACGTTCCGAGGACATTTTGTTCAGGCCAGTTCGCGAACTTCCCTATTTCGTCCCTCAATGCCATGCCATTTCCATAACAACACTTGCAAAATCCAGCCACCCAAAATCTGCCTTTTATCAACAACAGCCTGACACTTTGTAACTCAGACAAACGGAAAATTGTACTAAAATAAACCCATATTGTATTTTAAAAGGGGATTTAGTTATTCCTTAAAATGTGATAATGGAAAGTGTTTGCAAAAAATGTTTTTTTTTGTAGATTGACAATATATTGCAAATAAACAAGGCCTATAAAATATGATCTAAATAGCTATTGCAAATAACTTTCGTGTGACTAACTTATCAATATCACTAATGAAAGACGTCTTCAAATCACGAGTTTGTTTTATAATTTAAACATATAAATACAATACCCTTCAATAATATTAATAGGACATAGGCTACAATTTATGTATTTCACATGCATGAGAAAAATTAAGGTTGAATCTCCGGATCTGAATCGACTTCAACTGATGAATGCATTCAATGAAAACGTGAAGAATGAAAAAGCACATTCCTGGAAAGAAGGTGGAAATAACACAGGTAAGAAAAATAACATTTTCCTACCCATTTACTTGTCAGATTGTTAGTCAGATGAAGGCGATTGGTTTTATTCAAAGAAAGGCTATTTTAAGAAAAATATTGTAATAACTGCATTTAAGACTTTTAATTCAGCTTAAATAACACACACACACACACACACACGTCTGGTGCGCTATCTTTCTGGGGACTCACCATAGATGTAATGGTTTTTATGCTGTACAAACCATATATTCTGTCCCCCTACACTGCCCCTGCCCCTAAACCCACCCATCACAGGAAACTTACTGCATTTTTACATTTTCAAAATAACTCATTATGTATGATTTATAAGCTTTTGTACCCATGGGGACCTCAATTTAAGTCCCCACAGTGACACGAGTCCCCTTGAGTCTGTGTGCATTCAGGTTGAAGTCCCCAGCAGGCTAGAAAAACATGTACACACACACACACACACACACACACACACACACACACACACACACGAAGAAAAAAGTGAAATATAGCCTGCACTGGGAGATGCAAGCAAGAGTCGCCTAACCGTGTGACGTCATTGTTTGAGGTACGCGCAGCACGTATCCATGGCAACGTTTAGCTGCGTAGAGAGAGAGAGAGGGTCCTGCCGGATTTCCTCAGCTTAGAAGCGGCTTTTAGTTCTCTTTCGTCGTCGAAAAAGGTATTTATAATTTTAGATTAGTAGACATTTTAGCTATCATAACAATTGTTAATCTTGTAAAGTTTAAAATATGACAATTTCACATTTTAAAAGGTTTCCTTCGTGTAGTAAGTTAACGTTACAGCTGCAAACCGTTAACGTTAAGTTATGCTAACACTTTTTAAAACTGAAATGAGACAACTTTATCTGATATTGACAAATATAGGGCTTAAATATCGAACTTTCCAAAGTAAATACACACTGAGGCAAAAGACAAAAGCCTAAATTGGGACGGCCTGATGTTATCCTGGACCATGGTAACGGAATCAAGTTTTTTTTCAATGGACAAACGATGACACTTCTAGTATTACTCATATAAGATAATAACACTACTGAATGTGTTCATTTTGTTGTTTTAGGTTAGAAGCCAACGAGAAGAATTGCCATCGGACTAACGTTACCCCACAGCTGACGACCAGAGACGCGCGTGTGCGCGCACACACAGCTGCCTGCGCTTACACCATGGTTTACACACACGAACACCCATGGAAAGAGCATATCACCTTTACAGTTGTTCAAATAAAATAAATATATTTTGTTCGTTACAATTCCTACGTGTCTGTTTACTTTGGTTTCCCGAAATGCAAAATAAAATCGAATAAAACGCTGGTAAATAGAAAGTCCCATAAACGTCCTGAATGGCCGCTTGACGTCCTGTGAACGTCCCCGTGAATGTCCGGAGGACGTCTTTGAGGACGTCCGCGGGACGTCAAGAGGACCCTACACATGGACGTCCGGGGGACGTTCGCGGAGGCCATTTAGGGGACGTTCTGGGGACCTTTAAATCCACTTCATTTTCAGCGTTTATTTGCGCATCTTCTAAGTTAACAACGGCTCTGTGTAGTAACAGTTGCTCTATGTGAAATCACACACCTGAGGGAATTTAGCGCTGATTAGAGAACCGGCTTTACTGACGAGATGCGCATTAACGACCGGCCGATCGTGATCGGAGCAGCCCTACATTTCAGTAATAAATACAATGTAGACTTAATTGTTTGGCTGACTCAATTCTATTTTCCTACTAAACCTTCCTCCTCATTGTTGATTGACCCTCGCAATCGCCTCAATAACGGCCCTATCGTAGTTATTCGGCTGTCCAGTGCTGAGCTTCGATGAAACTTTAGGAGACCGGCGAGATGCTTCCACAGGGTGGGAGATACGCGGCGTGATTGACAGCTTTGACACCAAATGGATATACGTGAAAATCAGATGACATGATTTCACAACTTTTCATTGGTCATTTAGATATGGGAAGCACCCTATATACGGAAATGAATCTGGACATTCAATCCGTTGAAAAATCTCAAAATCGGCAAAATGTACATACGTGGTTTTCATCGGACAGCAACGATATATATATATATATTGTGACAAGTGTCCCGAGTGCTCATCAGCGTCGATCTGGGAACAAGGCAGTCACACCTGCACATGCTCATCACGAGCTGAGCCATCACACCTGCAGATGATCAGCAGGCGGCTTCATAGAGCCGACAAACAACCAGAGAGGTGAGAGATGTCTCCAGAACTCTGCTAACTGTTGTCTCCGTTTACCCCTAGAAAGCAGCGTGTGACGGCCAGCCCCCACCACGGAAGTAGGAGCATGGACCCACATCACCGCGAGCACTAAAGAGGGAGAGAGAGAGAGAGAAACACGTCGAGCACCGAGCACTCTTCACGCCGCACTTTCACCTTTATCATCCACTTCACAAATAAAATCCACCCTTCGGGGAATTCACTTTCTATGTGAATATATTTAATATATGTATATTTTGTATGTGTACATATATTACATTTCTGTATGGGACCAAGAAATGATCCATGAATATATTCTTACAGATTTCGATTTTTCTATTTACTTTATTTATGAGGGAAGATGAATGATTTTGGTGATTTTCTAACTACTGCAGAAATATGTTCATCTTCTGAACCAGGGCCATTTCTGGGAAACAAAGGAAACCGGTTTGATGGTTTTCAGCTGGAGGGGTTTCCAGAAAGCAGCTTTATGTTTCTGAATCATGTCTTATCATGTTACTTTAACTCAGATAAACACCTCTGAGCTTCTGCAGTTATGCTGTTTCAGAAAAGTAATGTCAGAAAAAACTTTAACACAATCAAATATACTTATATCTATTTATCTTTATAGTATATCGTTTTGAGCTCAGCACTTTTTCAGATAAATAAAGTACATTAAAGGAACTGTATGTAAGAAATGTATTTCAATTAATCATAAAATGGCCTTGATATGTCACTAGACATTAAGAAAGCATGTTAATTTCAAATACTTATATCACTGTCAACAGTAGTCTGGCCAGGATATGTAAGGGATAATGTACACCCAGCCGGTTATTATCACAGAATAAACCCTGACAGAGTGATCAGGATGCCAACACGACGCGGACAGGTATTGCGTAACTCTGAGGGGGTTTATTCTGCGATAACAACTGGCTGGGTGTACATTACCCCGCTTATTACACGGCTGATTACATGGCTATTACATGACAGAGTTGCTTTGATTTTGTTGGACTCATCAGTAGATGGCAGTGCAGAGTCAAACTCCACTGTGTTATCAGTACTTCAAGAGTTCACAGAACAGAGATGCCAACACTATTCAAAATAGATCTATAAGTTACTTTTACAATGAATAATTGCTGTTTAACACTAAAGTGTAGTGTACAAGTGTTCATCTGTTGTCTACTAAGGATGGTCCAGTGTAATCAAACTGATTTCATAGACTGAATGAAATATGACATCAGTGGACTTCTGAAGTACTGCAGAGAAAAAGCATTTGAACGGTTTTGCAGTTTTTCATTGTATGTGAAACATGATGGACAGTAAAATGGAACGAATGTGTAGAATGAATGCATGAATATGTTCTTACTAAAAAAATCTGCTTCTGATATTAGTATTTACTTTATTAAAGTTAATCATTTGAAACAACTGCAAAAATATGTTCATCTTTAAAACCAGTTTAAGCAGGACCATTTAAAAAAAACACACGTATGCACACACACACACACTTTTGTTTTTGTGAAATGTGGGGACATTCCATAGGCATAATGGTTTTTATACTGTACAAACCATATTTTCTATCCCCTTACCCTGCCCCTAAACCTACCTATCACAGGATTTTTTTTTTTTTTTTTTTTTTTTGCATTTTTACTTTCTGAAAAAACTCATCCTGTATGAGTTATAAGCCTTTTGAAAAGTGGGGACATGGGTAATGTCCTCATATTTCACCCTCTTGTAATACTTGTCATACCCATGTCATTATACACATTTGTGTCCATATATTTTACAAAAACATGCCCACACACACACACACGAGTTTACAGCTGGATGGGTTTCCAGAAAGCAGGAAACATTTCACCTCAGCCCATCAACCATTTAGCCCAGCCATGACTCCTCCTTCCCTCTCTTCATCTGGGGGGCGTTGTCCTTTCAGCCCCTTCAGTTTCAGGAGAAACCCCCTGCACTTCCCTACTCACTCAGACAGACCTTACAGATCTCTGTGCACATGCAACATCTTGGCATGAAAATAGCTTCTTTCCTCCTCACTCAGGCAGACGTTACAGTAGAACGTTAGTAGTAATATACTCAATAGTAGTAGCTGAAGTGTTATTGTAGTATTACTCATTTGTCCTGCATTACTTCCTGCACCGTTACTAACTAATGATGGATAATTTTTCTAATGTGTTACCCAAATCCCTTGTGTGTTTGCGCACACTTAGCAAATAAAGCTCATTCTGATGTTTAGTTTCCTCTGGTCAATGTTCTACATCATCTTTACCTGGTTGTGTTGCTCTCTCTTTGTTTGAGTTCTTCATCATGTGTTTTATTACTTCAACCATAACGTGACACACAGTAATATGATTTAAAAAAACTGATTTGTGCAGCCTTCAGTGATTCACTTACAAACACACACTTGATCATCTGTCAGATCATTACATAAAGAGGTTTAAATAAAATCACCAAAATCACTTCAGCACAGCATTAAAGTCTCAGAAGCACCAATGACACCCCAGCTAGCAATTAGGATCGGGCCGCTTCCGTAAAACCTGCGGCGCTGTCGGCTGAGTCGCGGCATCGGCTGAGTCATGGCAACCGCATTTGGGCCAATTCATTTTGCCATCTGCAGACAGGCAACTTAATTTTGTCTAGTCTAACAATGATGGGAAACATGCTGGCCAAAATATTTTTCTGCTGCCCAAAATAATTTTTAAGATGTAAAAAAAAAATATTTTTCTACCGGCCAAAATAATTTTTAGATGTGATGATAGACTATAATTCGTGACTATAATTACAGGATTTGTACTCTTGTGTGTTAAACGTCTTGTTATCAATATAGTCAGCAATTCATGTTACTGTCCAATTAAAAAAAAAATTACCAGCAAGTCTGTTAAACTCGGTACACTCGGCTCAGAACATTTTTAGCAGAATGAAGCCGATTTCAACCGTTACTGCAGCAAGCGTCACATACGCGCTCGTCATCACTGGAGTGACGTGAGCACGCACGTTGGGTGATATAAAAGCCAACACATCTCATCCCCTTTTGATCCTGCGCCATTACGGTGAACTTGAGGTAAGTTAAGTCTTGTGTTCCAGTTCCTTAAAAAGTCAACATTTTCACGCAAAGTATGGTTTCAATCGAGTTCCCTCACTAAAGTTACGTTGCTGAGGTCATTATCATGCGTTTAAACTTTATTTGTGTAACTTACGACATAATTATGACTCGTGATTTGCACATGACTCGTGAAATAATGCTTCCCTCCAGATGAAATGGAAAAAAAAGTAACTTTAGTGCAAGCTGGGATAATATGAAAGTGTTGCGAACGAAGCTAACTAACGTTAACATGTATGCAGGAAACATTGACTAGCTTGGCTGTCAGCTGGTTTCTTAGATGCTTAGCAAAGAATTCGTCGCACATTTGTGGTAGATCTGCATCGTTAAAAAAATCCTAAATGACCACGAGTTTCTTATGCTCGTGTTTCACATCACGGGCGTCAGCTGAGCATGAACAGCGTACCCATGGGCGTGTCCCCCGCACTTTAAGTAAAACATGTTATTTGTTAACCTAAAAACTTTCAATGTAAATGTCATTTATTAATATGTATTCGTGTCAATATGACATCTAAACTTTTATTTTGCCTTGGAAACGCTTCCAAACGCTTTCGCGTGAAAAATAGTCTTCACTTCTATATTAGCATGCACGCCTATCCGCGTGGGTCACACGGACAAACTAATGGGAGCCGAAATAAAAACGGACACTACACGCAGCCAACACGCTCACCGTCCTTACTCGCATCTTTCTTACTTGCCTACGTCTGTTACACGGGCAAGTGTATTTACGTAGAGGCGATCTGAACCATAGATATCCATAATAATGGCTAAGTCACCATCGTCATCACCGGCGGCCATTTTGTCACAGGCAAGCTGTCGGGCTCTGTACCTGTGTAACTGTTACCTCTGTGAACCTGATGCAAGGTGAGTGATATGTACGAACTCTTATCTCACTGAAATCTTGACGGATTTACAAATGGTTTGGTTTCTTACAAATGTTATTAACATGGCTACAAATCTGGATGCTTTAATACGTTGACATTGCAGCTTTTCATTTCGATAAACGACTTAATCGTGCAGTTGTGTATCACGGCTAACTACGTGCACGTTATCAAGGCTGAGACCACAATCGAGCTCTTCAATTATTATTATAAAAGTGTGTGTATGTATAGAAATATTTAGGAAAAAATAATCATGACTGATAAACGCCAATTGCCACAATATATCGTTTTTTCAATCCATCTCAAGGTATTTATTAACAAATTAATATTTGAATAGCCTTTTTAATGTTTATTGTATCTTGTGCTCACCAAGGTTGCATTTATTTAATCAAAAATAGTTAATATTGTGAAATATCTCTAATTAAACGGCTGTTTTCTATGTGAATGTATAGTAAAGAGTATTTTATTCCTGTGATCAAAGCTGCATTTGTCAACATTACTCAAGTCTTCAGTGTCACATGGTCCTTCACAATAAATTCTTATGAGATGATCAACAAACATATGATTTATACGGTAATCATTGTTGAAAACAGTCCTGCTGCTAAATGTTGTGGAAACCATGATTCATTTTATTTTTTAGGATTCTTTATTGCATAGGAAGTTAAATGAACAGCATTTATTAAAGCATGTATTAAATATAAATATATGTATTATAATTGCCACTTGTGATCAATTTAATGTGTTTGATGAATACAATTTGTTATTGAATGTTATAATGAATGTTTGAATACTATCATGGTTTCCACAAAAATAAAGCAGCACAACTGTTTTCAACCCTGATAATCATGTTTGTTGAGCATAAAATCACATTTGAATGATTTCTGAAGGGTTATTTGACACTGAAGACTTATTGATTAATGATGCTAAAAATTCAGCTTTGATCACAGGAACAAATTACAATAAAAAAACTATATTCACATAGATAACAGCTGCTTTAGATTGGGATAATATTTCATTGTTTTACCTTTTGTAATGCATTTTTATTAAATTAAATCCCATGGTGAGCAGAAGACTTCTTACCTATCAGCAACTGTAATGTAGATAGGGGCTATATTTTCCTTGTATATTTGCCTTGTTCAGTTACATTAATATATATACATACACATGTATGTATGTGTGTGTAAAAAGCAAGAGATGAGAAATGTAATCTGTCAATTAGACATTCTGTCTCCATCACTTCTGAAAAGATGGTAAGCCCCTGCCTATGTTACCGAAATGACGGCTGGCTGGGTGCACTAAACCAAAAACCCACCCTCTTGTCAATATTCTGTTTCACTTAGAAATGCGTCACAGCGCTTCACGCAGACTTAAATTTATTCACAAATGCAGATTCATCCAATAATAAAAACAAAGTCTTGATGATTGAGACATTAACTCCATTTACATTTTCTACTTAGTTCAAATTAATATATCTTTAAATGGACTAAAGCAATGAGTATCTTTTTTTTTTCCTTAGGTAATCTTGCTTTTGCTGTTCAATTGTTATAAGGTAAGAATGGCTGATCAAATGCATTCTTTTAAATCCAATTTGAGACGTAAGGCAGTTAAATCGGTGTCTAATTTGCTGCAGGGTATTGAGAATGAAAGTGAGCTTGTTGACGATGATCTGACTGATGACTTGCATGACTTGGATGTTGTTGTAAACTGTGATGACTTGATGCATGAATGGAACTTTGACAGTGACTGTGGTGATGGAGAAGGCCCTTCTGAGCATAGACCTGACCTTGCTGATGATTTAGTCAATTGGGCTTTAGAGTTTAATATTACCATGGTTGCACTTACTGCCTTGTTGTCTATCCTACATTTTCACCACCCCAATTTGCCAAGAGATGGGAGGACTCTCCTCAAAACAGTCACCGACTACAAAATCCTACCTGTAGCAGGAGGTGCCTTTTTTTACTTTGGTGCAGGGACGTGCACAGGGGGGTTGCTCAGGTTGCCCGGGCAACTGCCCATATGCCCTTCTTGACACACGTTGCCCTTCCGAGGTGGAAAAAAATAAATAAAAAAATCGTACAATGGATGCAGAATTTCACGTAGGCCTAGATACAAAAAAAAAAAACGCAAAGCCTCGTTCACTTCCATATTCGGGTACCCGTCCGAAAGTGAAAGTCAAGCAATTGCTTGGGGCCCCGAGCTGGCCTGGGGCCTCAAGACAGCGACAGGTTAAGAATAAAATGCAACGACAAACTGCTTGAGCACCCCATTGATAGTCAATGCAGTAAAGTGCAATGACACTGTTATCGGAATCCCCCTCAAGGGGGCCCTCTCAGTCGGCGCTGACAACAGCCACCCAACCACGCAATCTCTACTGCCGGCAAAATACAAAACCTCCTCATGAAGTGGAATTATGCTTTAGGAATCCAGAAAAGAAAAAAAGAGAAAAAACAAGATAGTGGTAAGTGATAAATTACACTATATAAAATAGCTTTATTTGTACAAAAATGGTGTAATTTTGCAGCAGGTAGGCTAGCAAAAATATGTTTATGTTAGCTAACGTTACCTGCCTGACGGCAAATGCTGCTTGTAACGAACAGTTAGTGCAACTTTTTTTTTCGAACGGATGGAATATGGTTACATTGTAATATGTTTTTTTTTTAACGGGATAAGGAAGACGCAGATCTGTTCCAGAATAACTGTTTATCGTTTTTAATGACCTAAAATTGCTATAACTTTGTAATAGGTTTTGATGAAAGTGGCATAGCATGCTATACTAACTATTTTTATGCTATGCATAAATAACCTGGAATAGTTAACATAGCATTAACTATTATTATAAACATTATTTAACCAGAAAGAGGCAGAGGAACATGATTTTTTTCATAGCTTATCTTAATGTGCTAGTGTCGGGATATACTAAACAGTTTATGTAAATATGATATTATTTTTATAAGTTACCAATGGATCTTGAACAGTTACTTAATTCGGTGTGGAAATGTTTACACTGTTGCATTTTGAAGTACAGTATCAGGACAACCCACATGTTTTACTGTTACTGTTTATTAACTATTTAACAGGTATTATAGTCATCTGTTGCAACTTCATAATAACCATCCAGATAATGTTTATAGACAGTTTACAAACCAACTAGTAACCCTTAACAAAGTGTTAGGAATATTTGGTCTGTCTATCTATGTAATGTTTATAGATGTTTTAAAAATGGTTTCTTAAAGTTTTACAAACATTTTTTAATCATTACCCGTTTATCTGTAGAAAGTTAGCCATGTCCATTTTGCTTGGGGCCCCCAAAATCCTTCTAACCGCCCTGGCTGAGCCTGCATGAGCGGCACTAAAAGGTTATTGTCGCGGTTGTCGAGTGAGACTTAACGTTGTCGGAAAGGTATAACAAACGGACGATCATAAACTGTTGATGGCAGTTAAATTAATATTGTCTTTTTTTATTAGACTATTGATATTGACTGGTTTGAGTTCTTTATTGGTATAGGCAAGGAAAATGGCCTCAAACGCACCAAAATGCAGGAAATCACATCTACGAAATAAAAAAAATTCTTGGGGGAGAAACCCCCAGACCCCCCTGCAAAAAAATAGCCCCACCTATTATATTTTTCCTGAGCAGAACATAAATACCGCTAGGGGGCATTGAAATAATAATGATAATGGCAATAACAATAATATGTAATTGGACAGATCATGAGGGGTGGGGGTGGGGTGGGTGGTTTCGGTTGGGGGGGGGGGGGGGGTTCCCTTTTTTAGGTCAGAGCAACTGCCCCTCAAAAATCCTGTGCACGTCCCTGCTTTGGTGTGTTGAATGCTATAATGGGCCTTCTTGACAATGTGTGGATGAAACTCCCTAGCAAGCACTGCCTGCAGTTACAGTTAAACTTTGACGGTCTCCCATTGTTTAAGAGTAATAACCAGCAGCTGTGGCCCATTCTAGGTTTATTGAAGGAAGTAGGTAAATGTCCCTTCATGATTGGCCTTTTCGGAGGGGATTGCAAACCCAAATCACTCACAGAGTACTTAGGGGACCTGGTAAGCGAGTTGAGTAGTCTTCAGTCCGGGTTTTGGTTCAAAGGAAAGCAGTTTTTTCTGCGAGTCTGTTCTGTTGTGTGCGATGCTCCGGCCCGGGCTTTTGTTAAAGGAATTAAAACTCATTCAGGCTATTCAGCTTGTGATAAATGTGTACAGCCGGGTGTATATATAAGAAATCGCATGACTTTTCCACAGACTGACTCCACCTTAAGAACAGATGCTAGTTTTAGGCAAATGTTGGATGAAGATCATCATGTAGCAATGTCTCCTCTGACTGGACTTGGTATCGACATGGTGCTTGATTTTCCTCACGATTACATGCATTTGGTGTGTCTGGGGGTTGTACGTCGGTTGTTTGACCTGTGGTGTAGTGGGCCTTTGCCAACTCGCTTGTCTGGTCAGCTGGTTAAAGCACTATCGCAGAACCTACAGGAACTGAAGAATTACATTCCATGTGAGTTTGCTAGAAAGCCTAGAGCTTTTGAGGAAAGAGGGAGATGGAAGGCTACAGAGCTACGTCAGTTCTTGCTGTATACAGGCCCTGTTGTTCTCGTAGATGTTCTGGCTGCTCCAGTCTACCACAACTTTATGCTGCTGTCGGTTGCTATTTTTATGCTGGCTAATCCTGAGGTGGATGTAGGGATATGTGACTGTGCAAAGACTCTACTTGTATCATTTGTTGAACATTTTGGCAGACTTTATGGTGATGGTTTTCTGGTGTACAATTTGCATGGCCTTATTCATTTGAGCGATGATGTTAAGAGACATGGATGTATTGATGTGATATCTGGGTTCCCTTTTGAGAATTTTCTTGGAGAGGTAAAGCGCATGGTGAGGGGCCCAAATTTCCCTGTTGCCCAGATTGTCCGTCGCTTGTCTGAGCGTACCAATAACAGAAGGGTCCATGATGGCCATGTGAATGCTGAAACCGTATTAAGGAAAGCACATGTTGGTGGGCCCGTACCACAGGGTGTTCGAGGAGGAATACAGGAGTTTAAAGAGTTGCATACGGATCAATTTTGTGTTAAAATTACGAAGGGGGACAACTGTATTAAAATAGGTAGTGACATTGGCTTGCTTCAGAATATCATTTTGCTTGAAGGTAATATGCACTTGGTGTACTATCAGTTCCATGCTGTTGAGCCATTCTACACATATCCCCTGAGTTCATCTAGCTTGGACGTGTTTCTTCTCTCACAGTTGTCAGATAGTTTGAAGTGTGTTAAAGTTAATGATGGCCTTCGTAAATATGTCATCCTCCCTTTCAAAGACAAACATGTGGGAATGCCTTTGTTGCATTTACATTAAGCTTAAAGGATCACGTCACTTAAAATGAAAATTTCATGATATTTTACTCACCCCCATCTCATCAAATGTGTTCATGTCTGTCTGTCTTCAGTTGAAAAGTGTTTATTTAGGAAAATATTCCAGGATTTTTCTCCTCATTGACTTTCATGGCAAACAAAATGTTATTAGATCAATGTAGTTTCAAAGGGACTGCTTCTGATGCTCTGCACGATCCCAGATAAGGAATAGGGTCTTATCTAGACAAACCACCGGTCATTTTGAAAAATTAAATGTATACTTTTTAACCTTATTTGCCGCCTTTACCAAAAAGCCTTTACCAAAAACAGTATTTTCAACATCAAAATAGTCTGACATTGTTGGTTTAGCATGATGGTTTTGACGTGATTGTGCAATCAGTGGTGAACCGCAGTGCAAGAGCAATTTAGGGTAAAAAAAAAAAAATTATTTGCTAGATAAGACCCTATTACATTTACATGTAAATGTATTCCTCATCTGGATCACACAGAGTCTCTGAACTTTCCTTTGAAACCGCATTGATTTGGAACTTCAACATGTTGGTTGTCATAAGTCAGTGGTGTGGAAAATTTTTGTTTTCTTCAAACTTAATTTATTTTCGACTGAAGAAAGAGAAATAAACATTTGAGATGGGACTGAGTAAAATATAAGAACTCATTTTGAAGTCAACAAATCCTTTAATTGTTGTGTTGAGGTTGTTTTTTAAGAGCAATGGTTCCCAACCACATTCCTGGAGGCCCACCAACAGTGCACATTTGGCCTCCAGGAACGTGGTTGGGAACCACTGTTTTAGAGATTGTTCTGGGTTATTAGTTATGCCACTGATTACCAGTTAGGCAGGATTTTCACCTGATTAGTGATGTGTGATTCGTTGCTGATCATAATTGATGCCTAATTTAATGTTGTTTTTTTATAAATGTTGCTGTATATTAATGTTCTTGTTCTATAGCTGGCGACCTATATTTCTTCTTCTTCTTTATAGAATGTATCATGTTGTGGAGTTTGTTAGCTCAAAGGAGGTTGAGGTTGTCCATACTAATTGGCTGAAAGGAGACCAAAGTTTCTGGCCCCCTTTTTTATCTCTTGCAAAGCTGCGTAGGTCAACTAAAGATGGTGTGATGCCAGGTGCTGACTGGGCTCAATTCAGGGTCCGTGTGATGTATTCACATGGTAGAGTACTGCTTTATTCTCAAATTACACAATTCCACACTTATTTAATTGAAGCCTTACTGCACCAAAAACATGAGCCTGATTTGCATTTGTGTTGACAGACGTTTATGAGGTTGCATGTGCAAAGCTGCTAGAGGCCACATTGACCTCTGATCTAAATACAGATGAGGATGAGGACAACAGGCCAGAGTACTTAAAAAGAAAGAATAGGTAGGAGTGGCCCATAATTTCCTTCAAAGCATTTGAATGACCATGTTAAAAGTTACAATACACCTTTGCAAACAATTAGGCTGCAAGCTAGAGGGCCTTACAATGCACCCCCTCTTGACATAAATTATATTTAATACATTTAAAAAGTTGGTTATTATTCACTGCAATGACAAACTGACCTTCCAATATAATCAATGTCAGAGGCTGTAAAAGAATAGCAAGCAGCAGTGAAGAGGAGGAAGAGGAGCAAGGGATGACTGCTGCACCTCGTGCCCCAACCAAAACTAAATCTTACACCCCCCTTGCACCAGCCCCCTGCATCCCATCTCTTGGTGGTAGGCCTGTACAGTGGTTTCCATTAATCTTGTATTAAGCATCTGGGTGAAACTAACATAACGGCCATTTGCACCTTTGTGACGACTCTAGGTGAAGGGAGTCAGCGAGCTGGTCAAGGTTTTTGGTCCCCTTGCCATATTTCAGAGACCACAGTTCATTCCCCTTCAGCTGCAAACAGCTCGGCAGACACCCCAACCCATGCAACAGCTGGCAGAAGTCAGTCATCGGGCCTAACTGTTTATCAAGTAAGAAGGGCACCAAAGTTTGAATATTCTATAGCTGGTGGGGGGAGGAATACTTTGGTATATGAATGATGAGATTACAAAATATATTTCTTTCTTTCCTTTAGCACACCCCACAAATACATGACACACAAAACAGGTCTTGTGAGGGGGCTGTGCCCACAGGTAGGATTTCACTAGGTCAGTGGGCTTCTCCCTCTTCAGTGAACAACACACCAGCTAATCCACCACCGTGGTCTCCAGTCTCCACTACAAACAGCCCGGTAGCCCCAACCCATGCAGCAGCTGGCAGAAGTCACTCATCAGGCCAAACTGTTTATCAAGTAAGAAGGGAAAGAAATCTGTTCAATAGCTTATGGAAACAAAAAATCACTTTTCTATATGTGTGACGAGATTAAAGCATCGAAAAAATTTTTTTTTTTTTTTTTTTTTTTTTTTTTAAGAACACCCCACAAGTGCATGACATGCAAAACAGGTCTTCTCGGGAGGCTGTGCCAACAGGTGGGAATTCTACAAGTGATCTCTCTTAGTTTACTCTGACATATCTATGTACAATGTTTTGCTACTAATCTGCTCTGCCTGCTTTTTCGTGTGTTTTACAGCAATTGCCAAGGAGATTTTAGTACAACTTGAATCTATCAAAGAGCAGCAGTTGCACATCTTGTTGCAGCTTCAAAAAATTTCCAGCAGTCAAGCAATTCCAAACACCACACCAGACCCAACACATTTTAAGCTCCCAGTTTCAACTATTGAGGAGCTACAATGTTTGGAAGAGACATTAAAGAATCCAGAGGAGAAGAAGAATTTGGTGAGTTAAATGATGCATCAGATCATTCCTAAAATCAGTCCCCACTCTCACTCATGCTTCGAGATGTGATTAATTCTGGATTAATCCAGAAGAAAAGACCCACGTGAATCAGAATGCACAGCAGTAATATTTAAAAAAACAGTACAAGGGTTGGTGAGGGTCCACACATATGCTGGTTACTGCATGAGGATTAAAATTGCAAAATACCCTTAATATGGATTTATTGATCTAATTAATATTAATATTGGAATTTGATGGACTTAAAAAGGAGAGAAATTAATACTTCAGTTCATCATGCATTAAAGAGATGTTTAAAATCTTTACAAAATATTTATATTTAATAAATATTAAATACATTTAATATTTTTGATAAATAACAATAAATAATGTTCATTCAACTTAAAAAAAAAAAGTATTATAATTTTCAAGAAATCCTGAAAAAATATCACCCTTTCCACAAAAATATGAAGCAGCAAAACTGTTTTCAGCAATGATAATCAAATGTTTGAGCATGAAATCAAATGGTAATGATTTCTGAAAGATCATGTGACGGGTTAAAAATTCAGCATTGCATCACCGGAATAAATAATTTCAGTATATTAAAATTGTAATTTTTAAAAAAAATTTTTTATCAATTTCACAATATTGGTGTTTTACTGTATTTTTTGATCAAATAAATGCAGCCTTTGTGAGCAGAAGAGAATTTAATAACAATTCTATAATTTAACCAAGTTGATTCGTGTAGCACTGAAAACCGAAAGCTAGTATTTTAGTCTATAAATGTTTAAATATGGATATTTTTATTACACAAATGCACTGCTTCAGAAGGCCTTTATTAACCCCCGGAGCTGTGTGGATCAGTTATATGATGGTTAGATGCACTTTTATGGACCAACAAAAGGCACTGGCATTTTAAAGCTGGGAAGAGCCAGGACTTTTTTAAATATAAATTTAAATAACTCAGATTTTATTAATTTGAAAAAAGAATGTCATATACACTTGGGATGACCTGAGGGTGAGTAAATCATGGGCTAATTTTCATTTGTAGGTAAACTGGGCCCACAAACACAGTAGATCCCACAACCCCCACAAACAATTTACATTTTAATAAGGGAAGACTTGAAAACCCAGTTTGTGAGCCTAGCGATTTGTAAAAACTGTATTTTATTTTAATTTGGCAGGGCAAATCCCAGCATCTTCTCTAGTTTATATGAGAAGGGTTCTGCCACATTGGTAGTTTGAGCTCTATTGGCCTGTGGTTCACAAACTGGTTTTTCAAGTCTTCCCTTATTGAAATGTAAATTGTGAGTGGGGGGTTGTGGGGGTTGAAGAGAGAAACATACAGGCGTCGTGATTTACTATCTAACAGGGGACCTGAGTCAGTGTGTGTGTGTGTAACGTAATCACTATTCAATAATGACCTGCAATTAATACATTAGAGAGCTATTTCTGCTTGATTTAACCCTTTAAACTCAGGTATTGCTGTAAAAACTCTAAATCTTTACAGTGTGTTTGTGATGATTAGAAATGTCACAGCAAACACACAGGCGTCGTGATTTACAATCGGGGACAGATTTTACTCCTTTAAAAAAAAAAAAAATCTAGCGGATCACATGCCTGCATGCTATATTCCTTAAATAACTAATGATTTACATGTCTTTTGTTTCAGACTGTTCTCCTTGGAATGGTCGGAGGCATGACTCTTAAAGACACCGTGGGGCGGGTCTTGAAAAGAACAATGAGTACCTCACTGGCGAGACTCGTTAATTGGAGTGGGGCCAACCGAAAGCCTGCATTCAAAGGGCTTATTTTAAAAAGTGTGGTTCTGGGTGAGTGTCAGTGCTGGACAACTGCAATGTGGTGACATCCAAACTAAGTTTTGGTGGTTGCTGAGTAACATCACGTGGCGACGCTATCACTTTTTCTGTCATGTTTTTCTCAGATGCAGTCCGCCGGAATGCCCTCACCAAAGATTCTTCCGAAAAGGAAATAGAGCTCCTCATCACCAGGTGGCTGCAGCTAGCCTCTGATAGGGATGGTGGCAGAAGCCAGAGGGCGATGAGACAGACCACGTAGACAACTCAGAACTGCGGTGTACCAGAATTAAATGTTTCAAAGTTGAAAATATTGAGGCACTCCTTGATTTTACATTAAAGGGTTAGTTCATCCAAAAACGAAAATTCTGTCAATAAGTACTTACCCTAATGTTGATGGACACCCGTCAGACCTCCGTTCATCTTCAGCCACAAATGAAGATAGGCCTTCATTTACACCAATGTCATTTCCTCTCTCAAGACCCATAAAAGGCACTAAAGCCGTTACAAAGCCATCTCACTACAGTGATTCTACAATAATTGATGCAACGAGAATAGTTTTTGTGCGCAAAAAAACAACAACTAAATAACTACTTGTATAGTGATGGGCGGAATTCAAAACAGTTTTGAACTGTCAGTGTAATAATTCAGATCGCCGATGTCACATGATTTCTGCAGTTATCCGCGTAATAAATCACAATGCTGATTCATAAAGGTTTGAAACTTTGTTTTGAAATCTGCCCATCACATTATAGTCGTTAGTTTTTCTGTGCAAAAAAACTAAATATTCTCGTTGCTTCATAAAATGATTGTAGAGCCGCTGTAGTGAGATGGGCTTTGTAACGACGTCTTTAGTGCCTTTATGGGTCTTGAGAGAGGAAATGACATTGGTGTAAATGAAGGCCTATCTTCATCTTTGTCTGAAGATGAACGGAGGTCTGACGGGTGTCCAACGACATGAGGGTAAGTAATGACATAATTTTCGTTTTTGAGTGAATTAACCCTTTAATGCTGTTGTGATATTTTAATATCTGTTATTAAAAATGTGAGTTGTGAGCAGTGTTTGATAAATGAAAGACGTTATGGGAGCGTGTATGCTCCAGCAGCTCCAATAAAAAGCATTAAACATGAAAACTGTCTTGTGATGTTTTATTTTAAGTGTATCTTGCATAATAAACGGCTGCTCAGCCGTTTAAGTATTAATGAATGGAAATCCATAATGTTTAATTCAGCCCAAACATTTGAGAGTGGTTTGGAGGGGGGCTTTACTTTCTCTCACTCGGGCCGCGTTATATCCGAGCACTCGGGCCGCGTTATATCCGAACACTCGGGTCGCGTTATATCCGAACACTCGGGCCGCGTTATAACCGAGCACTCGGGCCGCGTTATATCCGAACACTCGGGCCGCGTTATAACCGAGCACTCGGGCCGCGTTATATCCGAACACTCGGGCCGCGTTATAACCGAGCACTCGGGCCGCGTTATATCCGAACACTCGGGCCGCGTTATAACCGAGCACTCGGGCCGCGTTATAACCGAGCACTCGGGCCGCGTTATAACCGAGCACTCGCAGAGCAATCGGACCTAGATTCATGCCGAGGATCGGCCGAGTGTTTTAGCCTTAATTGGGCCGCTTTCGGCCCGCACAAATTTTGCTACCTGGGACATCATAAGACGACAAGAAAACACTAAATAAAGATGAAACACTCACCTCAAATCATATTTGTAGAGGTTTCTTCTCGTTGCTCTGAACTGTTGTGTTGAAGACTCTGAAATGTCACTTCTACAAGGAAGGAAACGTTTTTAGGTTAGAGGCAGCACATGTCAGCACATGTCTCTGATCTGGTTGGTTATTCAGAGAGACGCATTCTCAGATACTGTGCTGAACATTTTTAGAGGTTTGTGAAAATGTGCTTTAGACAAACAGTCCCCTTGGAATTATAAGATTCTATCTAACATTTTTGTCAAAATTGAGTTATTCACATATTCTTATTCTGTGAAAACTTATTTACATTATGTAATGTTTTTTTAAAGTTGTGTACATTTTGGGACTTGTTATCAAAAAAAGAAAAAGGTTCTATCTACAAAGTCGAACTCTGACTTGGCTCTATAAGGTTCTATCTACGTGAGCCAATCAGCACGCAACGCAAAGTTTTTAAGAAACCTCAAGATTGACAATTTTATTTTCATTTTTTAAAGTCTTACACTGTCTCAATTTTTACAATATTAAGACTTAAAGGTCAAATAGTCAACAATTTAATTGATAGGGTTTAATTACAAAAATAAATGTTAGCATGTTATTTCAGCCATAATGATGTCTAGAGAAAAAGCCATTTAACCTGGCCCACTATAGGTGGAATAAAATCTTGCTCAGATGTATTACAGTTGTCTAAACAAAAGAAAGATTGACAATTTCTGCAATAATATCTGGACTATGCGCTGGAAAAAATATTTTGACCTACCTTGCTTAATTTGAAATGTCCTAAATACATGGAAGTGCTAAAAATATTAAATAAATGTAATAGAAAGGATAAAACTGTACTTTCTAACATGTTGAGACATTGTTACAACATTAGCTTTATGTTTAATGTTAATTAAATCATGTTTTGGCAGATAGAACCTTATAATTCTTAGCGAAAAATGTGTTTTTAGAATTAGGTTCTATCTGCATTTGACCCATTCCAAAAATCCCCATTTACAATTTTGAGAGGATTTTGATATTGTATATTAAGCATACATTTAGGGTCCCTGTTATTTTCATGTTTGAAAGAACTTGTTCCCCATATAAATGTTCCTATATGTAATGCAAAAACTTTGAAGCTCAATATCTCAAAACTACTCAGAACGCAGATAGAACCGTATAATTCCAAGGGGACGAAACATGTGTCAGGTAGGTTAGTGTATGTTTTCTTATCTTGCTTTTTAATGTGAAATAAGCAAAGAAACGAAAACTGCCATTTATTTGTATTGTCAGGAAATAAATAAAGTTCATGAAAAGCAGAGATAGGTAGTATTTCAGACGTATTTGACTCATTCCCTGCCATTGACAGAAAATACATTTGTGAGAATACGCTTCCTCACAATGGCCAAACCGGACAAACCAGGGACTTGTGAGGATCCTGTTTGTGGACTTTATTTGTGGAAGTATTCTGTTTGTGGAAGTTATTTGCGAGGATTTAAAAAAAAATGCTTTACTCAACATTCAAGTGCAACAAGACCAAAGAGAATATTGTGAATATTGAACATTTGTGAATACTGTGTCATGTGAAGCCTAAAGATCGAGTTCTCTTTCTTGCTTGAACGAACAATAACACAGAATTATAGCCTGACAAGCCAGACCCACATCAAGATGTTTGGTCTGGAAACTCACCATTGACAGGACTCAATCCAAGGGCGGGATAAACGGTTGTCTTTCAAACTCCATCTGCACACAATTAAAAATAGAATAGCGCTACAACCAACCAGAGCATCAAAGGTGAAGTAGAGCTAGTTGACAGATTAAACTTTCGCTGTATCCGGTCGGCCCAACTCCGAACACATCTTCCACTTTTAAGAATTACTTCAATGCCGTTATTTTCTCAGAGAAAAGCTTAACTCCAAGTCTTCCAGTGTAACGGTGATCCACTGGAGAGGCGAGGTTGAGAACTCAAGTGCAGTTTATTGACACTTAACATAAATCCAAACATAAACAAAAGACTTGGCAAAATAACAAAAGACTGATGTTACGCCTGATACAGAGGCTTCGAAGCGTGTGTCGAGAACGTCAGGCACCTCTCATCGGAGCTCCGTATCGAGGCTTGTATTGTTTTAGTGACGTGACGTCACTGATGACGTTCGAAGCCTCGTTTGAGTGCAGCGCTTCGAGAAAGGGTTCACTTTTGGAGGGATGCTTCGACTATATGACGTGTCAAACTACACAAGCACTACCACTACCCTCTCTCAAGTCCACCCAATTTAAAGAACTCAATTTAAAGAATATATATATATAATGTCGTCTGAAGCAAATACAAAGTGGGTGGGTGGGTAATTTATTTTTTACTACCGTTTAATGGTCGTTTTAAGTTTGACGCCATATTTACATTAAATACAAATATACTGCCGTTTACTAAACGACTGATTGGAGCAGATAAAATTATGGAAATCACCAAGTTTTTAACTGTGACTATAGTGTAGCAGTAAAATGCATGACATAAAGTTCTGATGCAAATCAATCAAGGGGTTCTAATCCGCCTGTAGCCACACTTGTTCTACTCCCTTTTCACATCACATATCAGATCGGAAAGGCATTTATTCTAAATAAAAATTGAGAAAATATTAGAAAAGTGGAAATAAAGCATCTAACGTGTTTAATAATAAGTGTTTTTTTTGTTTTGTTTAGGGGTAGTTAAACAGACATGTACTGAATTAGAGACGATAAAAGTGAGTGGTCCAACATCGTTGGTCGTAAAAAGTGGGTGGGTCTTGTCTATATATATATATATATATATATATATATATATATATATATATATATATATATATATATATATATATATAAATCAATTTTTGCATTGACCAGCAGGTGTCTAGTGTGCATTCGAAGCCTCAAGAAATGAACCACTTTTCAACACATCAGGCTGGAAAGTTTCAAAGCTTCATGAAGCTTAATTTCTCCACCACTACAAAAGACTTGACTTGACTTGACTTAATCTTGACTTAACGTGACATAAACTTGACTAGACAAACCACTCACCAACAGCGGGTTACAACATACAATAACTGACAATGACTGTAGCAAACATGAGGGCTTAAATACACAAGGACTAATGACAAAACAAGGGACAACTGTGAACAATGATTAACCCATAAACCAATGAAAACAAGACACAGGAACACGAGGCAGGAACACATGAGGGCATGGAATCACATGACAATAGACCGCATGACAAAACCAGGAAGTGCATGACAACATGACAGTGAACATGAAAACCTTAAAACATGAAACATGAAACCTACACCAAAACACCCTGTGACATCCAGAGTTGCGGTCAAAGCTGATTCGAAAGACCGCCGTTCGCCAGTTTCTGTGTTTACTAGAAGCACGCAAGCGCAACTCAGCCGTCGTCATTATGGCCCCGCCCACTGACTCTATACACGATGTGATTGGCCCGACCAGAGTTTGGTATTTACAGCTCAGAAGTGTATTGAGAGTTGCTAGACGACACTCGCGGCAGATTAGATTTGCTGCCGCTAAGGTGCGTCTAGATTTCTAGGCTAACAGTTTTGTCGAGTATTCCCATAGAGAAGTCACTTAAATTTGTGAAATAATGCCTTAAATTAACTTTTTAATTAATGAGGATTATTATTTAATGTATTAGTGCAGTGCAGTGCTTTGATAACTTTATTCAGTTTCTGTATATTTCCTACCTGTTAGAAAAAAGGCCACAGGTAAGTACATTTACTATAATGGGTTTATGTGAAGATTGTTTTAAAGGTTTAGTTCACACAAAAATGAAAATAATGTAATTTATACTCAGTAAAAAAATATATAAATCAAACCCATAAAGTTTAAACCCTTAAACCCAGAAGTTAAAGCCGGAGCAAGAACAATCTTTGCTGGGGTTTGTTGGTGGCCATGATGTTGTGGCCCTCCCCAACAGGATGAATTCGGGAAAAGTTTGATTTTCCAGCTCGCTCCATTAGTGGTGAAGGAGTTGCTGAAGCCCTATAACTGTTCCTCGTGGGGTCGGATGGTATTGCCATCTTTTAATTTACAGGGGCTAGTCAGTGATTTTATTGCCATCTGTTTCCCACCACACATGCAAATTCCCCGGCCGAGTTACTACTGGTTTTGACAAACACAGAGGTTGTGTGGTGATGTATAGCTGTCCGAATCCACATCTCTGAGTTTTCAAGAATATATCACTTCAAAAATCAGTTGTAATAATTTTTGACACTGCAAAGCACTGTACGGTTGCACTTTGCTGTCATTTGGATGCACTTGTATTTCTTTAAAATGCTGGCTGACTAGCCCCACTGACTAGCCCCACAAGTAAACAAACGCAAATGTTGACAGGCCACTAAATACAGTACAATTTATTTATTTTATCCTCCGGATCTGATTCTGGATCATATATGTATTAGTTGAATCTGATTGATAGCCATGGTTTAATTTAGGATAACGTTTTCATTTCCACGCATGACGATGTCAGCTTTTAGAAGCTCTCGTTCTGTAGCTGCGCGATCGTCATTCTTTAGCTCCGCCCACACGATATGCCTCCAGCCGCTCGTTTTTTTTCTGGAAAGACTCGGTAAAGCCTATCTTACTTTTATAAATATGATAAAACTAAAGACTTCTTTTCGGAGATATGAAGGATGCAATACTACTCTATTGGTACTCAAGATTGACATGAGATTGACTGAAAATGAGTGTTTAACCCCCCCTTTAATATGATCATATTTGCCTTGTAAACCAAGTGGCTTTTATGAGGCTCTGTAGCTTCCATTTGCATCACACACAATACAAATAAATATATCTATCTATATATATATATATATATATATATATATATATATATATATATATATATATATATATATATATATATATATATATATATATATATATATATATACACACTGATGACTGTCATACTGCCACTTTTTCCAATCTTATTTCCTTTAAAAAGTTGGTGAAGGTGATTTGAATCGGTCCATCTTGAGAAAAACCAGTGCTTACAAGACACAGATTTGATACAGACAGCGCTTGCTTGAAATAACCAGAAAAGCGACAATGATTCAGTTTGTTATTATTATTACATTCAATGTAAACAGCGATTGATAATGGACTGTATCTCTGGTAACAAAGCCGCATTGAGCCTTGCGCTGCCTGTCTCTTTGAGAGACATTCAGGGAGAAATCAAAACAGATGACCAGCACTATGTATATGACTGTCACTTGCGATAAATAGGGACATGTATGACATATTACATTTCCGTAAGGGGAGGGTGAGTAATTAATGACAGAATTTTCATTTTTGGGAGAACTAACCGTTTAAGATCATAATTTTAAGTGATTATGTGCAGATCCGCCCTGATGGACAACAATTTAGCACCCTGAAGCCATAGTGGGAAGCCAGTGAATCGTTGCACAAACACCTCAACGAGAGTGAAGAGACACTAGAAGGGGCATGTTTACTGTAAAATCTTAGAAAGGGGTACACAAAAATGAATGATTCAGGCAGTATTTGAGCCTTTAGATTTTTTTAATTTCTTATGCATGATATTTTTAATTCTAATGAATTTGCTGTTGTGACAATTTTCCTTTTCTGTGTAAAGCACTTTTTATTACATTGCCTTGTCTTGCCTTGCCTAAAGCATTTTCACTGGAAGACAAACTGTCACATAAATGAATCTGGTTAGGTGGTGTATTGCTCAACAAGAGGGTAATTACCTGGCTCTGATTACCATCTATAAATCTTTCAGACTACTCCACTCCTGCTTGTGTTGCCTGAGTTTATCTAATCTTGTTTTTCAGAGACTTGTTTGGCCTTGTATTAAAACAAGTTTGGTCAAGTGTGCTATCAGTATACTTTTTTAAGTCTCTGAAAAGTAAAAACAAGTATACTTTTTATGCACTTCTCAGAAATATACTAAAAAGAGTCACGTGACACGTCAAGGTCGCACAGTAAGTGGCACAGTTTATTTATAATTTCTTATAATCCTAAAACGCTAACTCAAACAACTTTTTAAAGAGTTAAAATGGAAAAATGGATTGTGGGCAGAAAAAGGCCCTGAGAGTTGGCAATACAACCCCAAATGTGGAGGGAGATGACAGCATAGTAGTTTCTCTGATGGACATTAGAGTGCGGATCGGGCCGCTTCCGACAGAGCAGTAACCGAACCCGACCCGAGCCCGACAAGCTTAAAAATATTTATGTCCGAGCCCGACAGTTAAAATCTATTTTTTTCCCTCATATACTAATGACACGTACGTTTGTTTGTGTGGATAGCCCGCTTTTATTAAGCAACTCTAGGAAGGCATTCTGAAACGTTTAACGTTACAGACGAGCGCATCAGCACGGGCATGGGGCATCAAACGTTACACAGAGCCCAATCAAATAGCCAACTGAAATCAAATGAACAAAGGTCTGCTAAAAATGGCCCAAGCTAACAGAACGAAACATTAACGTAACACAATTGAAATGCTTATTGAAATGAAAGTCATCTTACCAATTTTCTCAAACTGTATGTGTGGCGGAGGGGGCGTGGTTTCGCGAGGTCTGTAGCGGGAGAGAGGGTACGGGACAGAGCGGGGAGTAAGTAGGTCCAGTGCAAATGAATAACACCTGTGTCTAATTGCAGTAATTGGCGTGGAGAGACAGCACAAAAGCCGCTGCGGGAGGAGAGAGAGAGGGAGAGAGTTTGGACTGGGACTAGACACACAGCCTGAGCCTGAGCCTGAGACGAGAGGAAATAGTTTCTGAGCTGTGAGAGTTTTGAGAGACGGAGTTTTACGCCCTCGTGCGTGTTTATGTTTACCAGTTGCATTGTGAAAATAAAAGTTTCTAGTCCCAGTCATACCGACCCCGCCTTCTTCCTTCCCCACAAGAAAGTTAAGAGCCACTAACTTCATTACACTGGTGCCCAAACCCGGGAGGGAAGAAGAACGCCGCCGCCGTTATGGAGACCCCGTCAAGAACCCCACTTGTGGACTTGGTACAATCGCTCGCCGGTCATCATCAGTAAATGCACCAAGATCTGCAGGCCGTAAGGGAGGAGCAGAACAAGAGGTTCGAGGTGCTCCTCCAGGCCCAGCATGAAGACCGCGAGCTGTTCCGGAGCTGGATGGACCGGGAGATTAGGGCCATCCCCTCCCCCACCACCGACTCGGCGGCCTCCGTACCACTGAGCAAAATGGGGCCTCAAGATGATCCGGAGGCCTTCGTGGATCTCTTTGAGCGGACCGCCGAGCTCCGGGGATGGTCCAAGGCGGACTGGCCAATGCGGCTCCTGCCGCTGCTGTCCGGAGAGGCGCAGGTAGCCCCCCACCAACTGCCAGTCCAGAATCTCCTGGACTATAAAGACCTGAGGCGGGCGATTCTCCAGCGGGTCGGCCGGACCCCGGAACAACATCGCCAGCGGTTCCGGACCCTGGCCCTCGAAGAGTCCGGTCGGCCCTTCGTCTTCGCCCAACAGCTCCGGGACTCATGCCGCAAGTGGCTGATGGCCGGCAACAGCGACGTCGCGGAAGTCATCGATCGAGTTG
The DNA here is from genome assembly GCF_024679245.1 of Pseudorasbora parva. NCBI lineage: Eukaryota > Metazoa > Chordata > Actinopteri > Cypriniformes > Gobionidae > Pseudorasbora > Pseudorasbora parva. The sequence goes on from NC_090191.1 coordinate 5,973,323, forward strand.
TCCTGGAGCAGTTCGTCGCACGGCTTCCCCGGGAGACCGCGCAGTGGGTCCAGTGCCACCGCCCGGCATCGCTGGATCAGGCCATCCAATTGGCGGAGGACCAGATGGTGGTGTGCTGCGGGGTCGGCGAGCCCTTACCAGCAGCATCTCTCTCTTCCCCTGTCTCTACCCCGCCCCTCTCTAAACCTGTCCCCCTTTCTAGGTCCAGAGGTGGGCTGTCGCCCCGGCCAGCACCACGCTGGAGGACGGGGGTGCGGCCGAGACTCCAGCCGCTCCCAGGCCAGCGCCTAGGGGAGGGGGCGGGGCCACCGACCACCTCCCCGCTTCCGCATCCCAGCCTCTCTCTCCACGCCAATTGTCTGACCTACTTCCAGCCACTAGGGCGGCGGGGAAGTCTGGGCCGGCTTGTTGGCGCTGCGGGGACCCGGGACACTTCATTGACCGGTGTCCCGTTATGGAGGTGGGGACGGTGATCCGGGTCCCCGAGGTGCCACAAGCCGCCCCCGATCAAGCTGGCCTGTACCAGATACCAGTGAGTATCAAGGGGAGTACGTATCAGGCTTTGGTGGATTCAGGTTGCAACCAGACCTCGATACATCAAAGCCTGATCCATCCTAGGGCATTGGGTAATAGCCGCATGGTTAAGGTGAGGTGTGTGCACGGGGAAGTGGTGAACTATCCGTTGGTGCCCATGGATATTCAATTTCGGGGAGAAACGCATAGTGTGGAGGTAGCAGTTAACCCGCACCTCCAGCATCCGGTAATTTTGGGAACGAATTGGCCTGTGTTTAATAAATTATTGGAACACTTGTGTACGGATGCCTCTTGGGGGAAGGGGGGAGGGAAGGTGACGACGGTGCAGGTGGAGGAGGTGGATTCGGGACCTCCGGGAAACCTTCAGGGGGAACAGAGTGGTCTGAGTGGTCCCATTCTCTCGGACCATGATGACTTTCCCCTGGAGCAGTCCCGGGACGAGATGCTCAAAAACGCGTTCAATCAGGTCCGGTCCATCGACGGCCACCTCCTCCATCCGGACCGGCCGCTCACCTATCCACATTTTTCAGTGATAAAAGACCGGTTGTATCGGGTGACCCAAGACGCCCAGTCAAAGCAGGATACATCCCAGTTGTTAGTACCAAAAAGCCGCCGGGAAATGCTTTTCCAGGCGGCTCATGTGAATCCAATGGCCGGGCACTTAGGACAAACGGCAACATTAAACCGTCAAATGGCCTGGTTTTTTTGGCCGGGCATTCACGAGACTGTACGCAGGTGGTGTGCGTCGTGTCGGGAATGTCAGTTTGTGAACCCACCGGCCACCCCAAAAGCACCATTGTGCCCCCTAGCGGTCAGCACGGGGACATCGCTTTGCATTAGTCCTGGTGGACTATGCAACGCGATATCCCGAGGCAGTTCTGCTCCGCACTATTTCGCGAAAAGTGTAGCGGGCGCGCTGTTCTCGTTAATCTCCCGGGTGGGAATTCGAAAAGAAATTCTCACTGATCAAGGCACGGCGTTTATGTCACGGACAATCCGCGAACTCTACGAATTGTTGGGCATTAAATCGATTCGCACCAGCGTCTATCACCCACAAACAGACTGTTGGGCTGGTGGAACGCTTTAATCGCACGTTGAAAGCCATGATTCGTAAGTTTGTGCACGAGGACGCCAAAAATTGGGATAAATGGCTAGAGCCCCTGTCATTCGCTGTCCGCGAGGTCCCCCAAGCCTCCACGGGGTTTTCCCCCTTCGAGCTGCTCTATGGGCGCCAGCCGCGGGGGGTGCTGGACGTCCTTAGAGAAGCTTGGGAGGACGCACCTTCTGCGAGCAAGAACGAAATTCAGTATGTCCTGGAGCTGAGAGCAAAACTCCACACTTTGGGGCGGCTGTCACGTGAGAATTTTCTCCAGGCTCAGGACAGACAGAGACAGTTATATAACAGAGGCGCTAGGCTCCGTAAATTTATACTGGGAGAGAAGGTGCTTGTATTACTCCCTACCTCGAGCTCTAAATTACTAGCTAAGTGGCAAGGGCCGTTCGTGGTCACACGGCGAGTGGGAGATCTCGACTATGAGGTCATTCGGTCGGAAAGGGACAGGTTATGTCAAATTTACCATCTCAACCTGTTAAAAAAGTGGGTGGAGGCGGACGCAGTGATGCTAGCGACGGTGGTGAGTGGGGAGGAGGATCTCGGGCCAGAGGCAATCCAAAAAGCGCAATCTATCGCGCTGGCCCCTGGGGGAGATCACCTCTCGCCCTCGCAGCTCACTGACGTGAAACACTTACAAGCAGAGTTTGCGGACGTGTTCTCGCCCCTACCGGGTCGAACGGACCTCATTCAACACCACGTCGAGACCGAGCCGGATGTGGTAGTTCGCAGCCGGCCGTACCGTTTACCTGAGCACCAAAAAAAAAGTGGTGCAGGAGGAATTAGCAGCAATGCTCGATATGGGAGTAATAGAAGAGTCCAACAGCGACTGGGCGAGCCCGATAGTTTTAGTGCCTAAAACGGACGGCTCCGTACGGTTCTGCGTGGACTATCGTAAGGTGAACGCAGTGTCTAAATTTGATGCTTATCCAATGCCGAGGGTGGACGAATTGCTTGATCGGCTAGGGACTGCTCGTTTTTATTCGACAGTGGACTTAACCAAGGGATATTGGCAGATCCCCTTGTCTCCCATGTCCAAAGAGAAAACAGCTTTCACCACGCCGTTCGGTTTACACCAATTCGTCACACTTCCGTTCGGCTTGTTCGGGGCTCCCGCGACCTTCCAGCGTCTGATAGACAGAATTCTCCGGCTGCATGCTGCGTATGCCGCCGCATATCTAGATGACATCATCAACTACAGTGCGGATTGGCAGCGGCCTATGCAGCACTTGCGGGCTGTCCTGAAGTCGCTGAGAAGAGCGGGGCTCACGGCCAACCCGAAGAAGTGTGCAATTGGGCGGGTGGAAGTAAGATATCTGGGCTTCCACTTGGGTCATGGACAGGTGCGTCCCCAAATTGATAAGACGGCGGCAGTTGCGACCTGTCCGAGACCCAAGACCAAGAAGGAGGTTAGACAGTTCCTGGGGCTAGCGGGATATTACAGAAGGTTTGTGCCTAACTATTTGGACCTCGCTAGCCCGCTGACTGATTTAACTAAAAAGGAGGTACCAGATACGGTTCAGTGGACGGAGCGGTGCCAGCAGGCTTTTACTCAGATAAAGGCTGCTCTGTGTGGTGGCCCGCTCTTACAAGCTCCTAAGATTTCAGATTCAGCCCCTGTCGTGGAGACTGAGCAGCCCAACATCTCGATTGAGGCACAGCAGTCTGTCAGGTGTGTGTGCCCGCCCGCCGATCTGTTTGTGACTTGTGTAGGTGAGTTTGTGTGCACATGTATGTTTGAGTGTTTTAAGTACAATTACAAAGCAATTCATTGGTTTTGTTTAACTCTGAAACAATTTTCGAGTTGCGTTGTGGTAAAAATAGCTACAGGTAACGCCAGCTGATTGAGTAGTGCAACCATTCTACGTCATCAACCTAGAACGCAAACAAAATTGCGCCGCCCATGGTCCAAATATAAAATCGATTTTTTAAATAACGTAGATCTTTCATGGGTTTTCTACTACATATTTCAGTAAGAGACATTGTTTATGTTATATTAAGCCATACAAGTCTCAACACCATGGGATCCCTTTAAACATGCCTTTTATGGAATAGCTGGTAAGTTCAAATAACTATAAAACATGGAAATATTTCTTGACTGTCGATTTTACATGGGACATATTTAAAACAAACAAATCATTTTCCTAGGTTTCCCAAATGTTATCGGTGCATTGGACTGCACCCATGTGCGTATTAAGTGTCCGTCTGGTCCACATGAAGCGGACTTTGTGAATAGGAAATCAGTACACAGCATCAATGTACAGGTACGGCCCCACTGAGATGATATTGAAGGCTATGCTCTAGCACTGAGTGTTCTGTACTAAGTTGGGCACCAGTGTTTAGTTCATTGCAATTAAAATGTAGTGACCTACAGGTTTAATTTTTTTTGTTGATTAGTGATGCAGATTGCATCATCACAAATGTAGAGGCCAAATGGCCAGGCTCTGTGCATGACTCCAGAATCTTTAGAGCCTCATCTCTCTACCAGCAACTAGCAAGAGGTATGCTAGTCTTAAAAAAATTTTTTTTTATTTTTTTTTATATATATATCTATATATTCATTCTGTCTATGCAGGAGAATTCTCAGGAGTTTTGATAGGAGACAAGGGATACCCATGCCTGCCTTACCTCTTGACTCCCCATCAGGAGCCCCAGACAGAGGCACAGCACCACTACAACATTGCCCATGCACGCACAAGAGGTCGTATAGAGATGGCATTTGGGCTGATAAAGTCAAGGTTTCAGTGCCTAAAGCACCTCAGAGTGACTCCACCTAGGGCATGTGACATTGTAGTTGCTTGTGTAGTGCTCCATAACATTGCTTGTCTGAGGAGAGAGAGGCAACCAAGGATTGTTGAAGAGGAAGACTGGGGCAATGAAGCAGTTTTGGAAGAAAACAAAACAGGCAGACTTATATGAGACACATATGCAAATAATTATTTTGCTTAATATGGTCTAAACCATGTGTAGCCTTTAATTTTCCAATGGCCCCTCAACTTTCTCCTTAGTTGAACAAACACACACAGAAGTCAAAGTATTTAATGTGAATTGTCTTTATTCAGAGTGAATCTGCCTGTTAGGGGTGAAAACATACAAATAAATGTTGTGGAAAGTGATCAAAAAGGTAATGTGTTTTTTTCTTTTCCTTTTTAAAAAATGGTAGTTCTACTTGCATTTTTCTGTAGCTGTTGAATTTCCAGCTCCAACTTCCTCATTTTCAGTTTTTTATACTGGATGTCCATATCAGTCGCTTCTATTTGTTTAAGGAGGTAGCGTTTATACACTCCTTTTATGTTTTCTGGGTTCTGTAGCAACATAGATTTAAGTTATTTCATTGAATACGCTTGTCACATTGTTTTCATTTCTTTACTCACTTTGTCACATGTGGTCCCAGACTGAGAAGGCTCTAGAACAGTGTCAGCATCCTGAAAACACATTGGCCCTCATTTATCAAAAGTGCGTACACCAAATTTCCAGCGTACACCTTGCGTACACCCAAACCCACGGTGACTTTGAGATTTATCAATATGAACGTTGGTGTACGGCACGCTCAAATCCTACACCAGCTCAGGAGGTGGTGTACGCACATTTGAGTTAGTGGGAAAATGCGCAGAAAAGCAATTCCTAACACCACAAAACGCACACTCACAAGATATGCTATATGACCCACTGTTAAAAACCACAACAACAACATTCAGTGTTTATTTTTGTGTAACATGAACGTCAATGTTTAATTTGTGTGACTTTACCAAAGCGTTTGATTTGTAGGCATATGTATTCCTCCAGTCGCGAGCCTGTGCGCTTTATCTGACGTTTCAGGCCCGCCTGGCCCGGCAGCTGCGCACGGACTGGGACTAAAATAATTCAGACTGACAAAATAATAAAAATGACCACCTTCTTTTAAATAATAATAAAAATCAATAAAAACGACATTCTTCTTCTGAATAACAAGCGTCATTAAGAATAATAATAATCATAATAGTAATAATAATAATCTTACAAATTGTCATGTAAATATTATTGTGAATGAATGGTAGTACTCCACATCACATCATCATCATCACTATTGTACACCCCAATACATGTGCCGTGATACGAAATTGCTAATTTTTTCAAAGCGTGCTGTAAAATAATGCATTGTAATTTATCATCCAAACAGCTATTTAAACTGCTGGAGTGCGCTTCTCAACCTCCACATTATTAAGAGTACTCGTAATTTGGGTCCGTATTTTGTTTTTGTCTGTGCCTTTATTCCCACTCTTTAAACTCCCAAATAAAACAATTTCGTTTTTGTTTTTTTTCTCTTCCCTGGTGATGGTCTCGATGGACGCGTCTCAATCATCTCTCTAGTTCAGTAGTCAGAGCACTGATCAGGGAGTCAGCCCGTTGACTTATGTCCTAATCAGTGCCCTGACTAGTGGACTAGTGAGATGATTGAGCGCGCCCGATCTCCACGCCGGAGAAGTTTCGCTTCTTTGCCGTCTTCTGTGTGTCCATGGCGTAAAATGAGGGCGTGGGGGAGGCGGAGACTTGAATATATAGGGGCGTGTTATTCTAATGACGATCGGTTTCAGCCGCCGCATTTATCAAGGGCCAGTATTGCGTACACCTGGATTGCAGAGGTGCGCACAGTTTCATAAATCAGGCGATGAGAGGAGTGTAAGCATAATCTTACGCCAACATATACACCAGTTTCTACGCAAGATTGATAAATGAGGGCCATTATGATCATTTTATCACACAAGTACACTTTTTAATATTCAATACAGTATCGCATGGAAGCTGTGACTACCTCAGGCCTCCTTGAACATACAGACACAGTCTCCTCATCCTCCTCAACTGATGGGTTTCTCCCTGTGACCACTGATTAAACTCAGTTAAACTCATTAGCTTACATGACTGATTTAAAAGGTCTCGTACTCACAGGCAACATGATGTCTGGTGGATCCACAAAGCATACAGATTCTTGATAGAAAAAAAAAATATATATTTTTTGTTATCAAAACGCACCATTACAGTAGCACAAGTACCTCTACGTGACATTACTGCTATGATGTACTTAGACTTACAATGCCTAAGGAAAAAGGAAATCAGTTAGCCAGGAAGGAATAATTATAATAAAACACACACACACACACACACACACACACACACACACACACACACACACACACACACACACACACACACACACACACATCTTTTATATACTCACTCCTTATACTATGTGATATCATTTTAGATGATGTCCCCCCCTCTATTCCCTCAAGGACGGGCCTCCCTTTATTCAGGAGTGAAGCTGGCTGGTGGTGGCCCTCCCCCAGTGCCAGCAACCTCAGTCTTCTTTTTGGTTGCTGCAATTAAAAAAATAAAAAATAAATATACAAAAAAACCCTGAATGGTTGTAACTTCAAGCTGGCATTGATTACATATGTACATACCATTAGATTTACTTACCATTCTGAACTATATTTTTATATTTTATTTTCACCTGCTGCCAGGTTCTTTTTCCTTCACTTAAGTTGCTGCTGCGTGAAAGCAATTAACGTTACTGTTATTCACACACAAACTTTGCAATGTATTGTGACACATACTCAAGGTTGATAAACAGGGCCGGCGCTAGCCATTTGGGTGCCCTAAGCACAAATGCTTGGCGGTGCCCCACCCCACCCCCCAACCAACCAACCAACCAACCAAAGAAATAACTACCATTCAGAATTTCTTAGTTAGGTTCTCTTTACTTCCAAAATAACTGCTGCAAATGAATAATTGGAACTGAACAATGTAAACACAAAGTTAAAAGTGCAAAAAAAGTTTAGTGCAAATAACAGTATAAGTGTATGAATTTTATGAAGTATGAATTTTAAAGTGCACATTTTAAACTGCAAATAACCATGCATAACTGCACAGTAGAAATTACTCAACAGAGGGACTACATCTCTATAAAGAGACCATTCTGCTATTCTATAGAACTATATTAAACATTTTCACTACCATCAGTTGTCAGAGGCCCTACAGAGGCACACGCCTACATTTCCTAGCTGCAAAATCAGCTATCAGGTCATCATATGACAGTTTCTGAGCCACGTCCCCATTGATGCTGATGACAGCCAGACCACTTAAACGTTCCTGCCCCACTGATGAACGCAGGTAAGTTTTGATGAGTTTGAGCTTTGAAAAGCTTCGCTCAGCAGAGGCAACTGTGACAGGGAGAGTCAGTGCAATACGAAGAGCAATCCACAGATTGGGATATACCTCTTGAAGCCGATTGTTATGCAGAAATGTCAGCATTTCCCAGGCAGATGTCTGTGGTGAAAGCTGAGTGTATAATTATTTTGTATATATAATTTATATATACAAAATAATTATACACAGTACACACACATATATCATGTAGGCACAAACTTTTATTTTGGATGCGATTTATCGATATTAATCTTTTCCCAGCCCTAATAATTTAACAACTCTGTGAATATGAAAATATACAAACACTGAGATTGTGTTTTTTTTTCTTCTAATTGCAGTTTTACCAACAGATGTCGCCCTTGGCCGAACCTCTTGAAAATGACCGCATGCCATAGTACAACAACGAAAAATATTTATCTAAGCGGTCTAATTTGGCAAAATCACATCACGTTCAGTTGCAGGGTTTTTCTAAAGTTCAGACTGAGGCAGATAGACATTGTATTGAAGCTACAAAACTAACATTTTTATTTAAAACATTAGGTGTGTTTTAATGGAGCACTGTAATCGGTTTAAAAGTCCAATCCGAATGAAAATGCTCCATATAAACACCTCAATCGGAATAAAAATGCCCAAACCGAATGAAATTGTAATCGGTTTGAGAGGGGTGGGATAAACCTTTTCATGAACTGATCAAACGAAAAGTTTCACCATGTAAACGACCTGACCGGATTACTTTTGAGTGTGCGTCCTTATATGACGCGATACACAGCGCGCGCCTTCACCACTGAAGAGTGCGCGCCGCGGCGCGCTCACACCAGGTTATAATGTTGAGAGGAAAGTTAATTTTTCTGAGGGGTAAACTTTTTATTTCGTTAGAAGTTATTAAGATAATGTTGGCATAATGCCACAGACAGCTTGGCAACACCCTCTCATATTAACAGCGTTTGTCCCAGCACTTTTTACTTCAAAAACGTGCATGTAAACGTGGCTATTGTCTTACCTGCAAGCGACCCGCGAGCATCATCCCGCTGTCTCTTCTTTTTTCTTTTTTCCGCCCCCGACTCTTGGTGCCTTTTCGAGGCCATGTCTGAGGTCGGTGTCTGCCAAATTTGACATTGATTGAGGCATAATCGAACAGACCACTGGGAGGTGGGGAAGGGGGGGGGGGGCACCAGAGGGAGACTGGCACAGAGATTCACCTTTTTCTCGACTAATTTGGTCTAGGCCTATATTACTTTTGTATTGCTTTTGTATATTAACATGCTTTTAGAAATATTTTATTTGTCATTTATACTAGTAGCCTATTGTCATGATTTTTTCACGACCCAGATTTTTTGGTGCCCCCCCAAGCACTTGGTGCCCTACGCGCAGTGCGTGATGTGCGTGTGCGGAGCGCCGGCCCTGTTGATAAAGTATTTTAAATAGTTTACACTGCTACTTACGCATTGAGGCGATCAGCAATTTCCTGCCAACCTTTCTCTCTTGCTTTATTTATTGCCGTTGTATTGCCTTTTTTGGTGATGACATCTTTAAATTCTTCATATGTTTCCAATAGCAAACGCTGTTCCGTTGCCGTGAACATCGCTGCTCTATCTTTCCCTTTTGTTGCCATGGTAGCCCACATTAAATTGATTGACCCATGCTCGACTTTTCAGGACTTTTAAACAATGGCGTGCACGCGCAATTATCTAGACTATTTAAACCTGACATAAATTAGTAAGATCACATGATCCTCAACTTACTGTTGTGGAACCAATTTAAGCGCGAATGTTTAGCTTGGCTCATTCAAGTCAGGTTTTGGACTTGAATCCCTGCTTTTCTAAGCAGCTTTTATGGAACAGCCCCCTGGTCTGTCACAAGGTAAGATCCTCATCAATGAACAAAGAAGGACCATTTGATTTCAATAGCTTCAAAGAGAGCATGTGTAAAGCTAATAATCAGACTTCTCTCTTGTCTTTTTGCACAGAATGCGGTGACATGATTTGTTCTTGTCTGACTTAAAGCAGCAATATTTGCATCTGGCAGCATTGCTTGTTTTGCGATCTGTAAATAAGTTATTTGTATAAAATATATATTTATGTTGCCTCCCAGCAAGAAGTTCCTTGGTTCAAGGAGTCAAGAAAATTTGCAAGAAAATATGTAAAAGCATTTTTACGAAAATGTATAAAGAATTTGTAAGAAAATGTATATTTATATTGCACTGCTACAGTTTCCTGTAGTTCATTGCCCTGATACAGTCACCCTTGAGGCTCCTGCAAATGTAATTTCTGTTTTTGAATCATTCTATTTTGTTTTTGAATTCACGCCCCTCTAAAGTGGTTTTGTAATATCAATTCCAAGCTAGCATATTGCAAGTGATTTGTCCTGTTGACTTTTGGAATAAATCCTTAAATCAGTATGTATTTAATAATTAGTTCTGAAATATTATTTTATTTATGCTTTTATAGTGTTACAAAAAAAATCTACATTTACATATGCATCAAATTATTTTAGTATCTTATAGCATTAGTTAATATTTTTTATTTGATTTAATTTTTGATTTATATTTAATTTTTATTTGTTAAAATTGTAGTAATTTTATTGCGTTTTTGTCATGTTGTGTTTTCATGTTCTTTTTTTTTTTATGTCTGTATAGTTTTTAAGTCCCATTGAACCAGAAGATCAAGTGAGTTTTCTTCAGTGATGTGACATATTTCCAAGTGAAACAGAACATTGAATATCTCCATCAATCGCTCATAGCAAACTAACGGTTGGAGGGGTATGGTTAAGCATTTTCAAACCTAAGCTGTCAAACTGCCGTAATCTGAGAAGGAATGCCGTTTCCATACCGGAAGTTACTTTTCAGATTTTGATTAAAGATTACGCGATAAACTTTTTTTTCTGTTCATCTGAAAGAGACGAAGTGTAGAATACAGCAGGAGAGAAAAAGAGAGAGAGTTGAGATGTTTAAGATCTGATGATGTAAATGAGGGAGTGTAGCAGCTGAGACAGATGGGAGGGTTTTGTAAAAAGGGTGTCTGTTGCGCTGTCCTCTGGTCCAGTCCATTATGATCCTTTTGTATGGGCCCATGTCATGCTCTCCTCCCTGCTCAAGCATGCTCAGTAAATGACTCTTCCAGTCCCGCTTTTCTGGATGCAGATCGGCAAAAATTTGCATGGGCTTCTCAGTATTTTCCTGCATAGTGCGTAAAAACCACAAAACTTGGAACATATAGCTAGTGATGTCACTTTGTAAAGAAACTACTGAACATGTATGGCACGATGTCACCATTTTCACAAATTCGCATTGTTGTAGTTTAGAGAGACGATAACAATACCAGTTGTTTATTTATTACCAACTGGTATTGTTTTCAAAAACTTGCACTCTGAATCCAGTTTTCAAAAGTTTACATTTTCAGGCCCCCAAATCGCCGTTGTCATGTTTTGGGCCAAAGCGCATTTGAAAAGAATGCGCATACTTTTTACAGTGACTTCGGCCTTACTGGCCAGTGATGAATAATACAGCGTTTTTAATCATAATATTTAATTGGATCCTTTGAACTGGGATTGTTTTTACAATGTTGTCATCTGTGAGCCTACATGAAAAAACAAAGAAAAAACGTGGCTGCTGTCGCTTTAAGACCTTCATTTTTTCGCTTGTTTATTGCTTTTAATATTACCAGATATTATAATATTTCGCGTTTTATTGCTTATTTTATTTGCTTTAACTTGTCAAACACTTAAGCAATCATGCTTTGTGAAGCTATATTTACATACTGCGCTATACACATCACATTTCAAATAATAATAGATATTGTTTGCATTCTCATTCTCCTCAGCAGTCTTTATGACATCACATTTAGAACATGTTGCCGATTATGATGTAACAAGGGTCGAAAGTGTCTTGCTCATTTTGTAGGTTGAAGTTTTGGAGTATTTGATATCAGTGTGACAACGGTTTTATCATGGGACAGCTAAATTCATGATCGTACAAAGTGTTTGATGAGTGTGTACTCGAGCCTTGTGTACTACTCAACTACACTAGCAACACAGCGGAGAAGAACCATCCTCATCGGGTTGATGAGACTACAAATGAGATTAATGGAGGGAGAGAGGAGGAAAGGATGATTGATAGATTTTGGAGGTGGCCCGCTCTCCGCTTTCCTGGATCTGCAAAATACGACCTGGTTCAGGCTGAGAAAGACTATCAGAAAGAAGCGGGATCATACCGACAACTTTCCAACGGTTAAATCACATGAACATGTCATTATAGTACGTTAGACCGAATTATCGCTGATTGATGACTGAATAAGTGCCTCTAAATGAGAAACTACTCTAATTTGAGATTGCAATTTTTATTTATTTACTTTATTTGATATAGCTCCAACTTCTGAAGTAAGCTACTCTGCTGCTGAGGAGCAGCTAGAGCAGGCCGTCCTGAATGAGAGTAAGAAGAATTAGAAAAATATTATAAATCATTAAATACATAATGTATAATATTTCACACTAACAATTGTTTATTGTTTAACAGACCACATTTGCAGCCGTTATAAAATTGGCCTCAAGCTAGGTGAAGGAGGATTTGGCTCTGTGTATGCAGGGACTCGATACGAGGATGGACTTGAGGTTTCGATTTTTTTTTTTTTTTCTTTTGTTTGCAAAACATTGCATTTCAGTTACTGACTGGCATGATATTATCTATGTGACATGCTGATTGTTAACTATTTGTTTTGTTGATCAGGTGGCTGTGAAATTTTCAGAGAAGACTCCAGACATGCCATATATCAAAGTGGTGAGTAGCCACTTTGGTATTACACTTATATTCATGCTAATCACAGACTACAAATAATTTTTTAGAAGGCAATTTTTTATTTATCTGGGAAAATACTGTCATCTTTTGTTTCATTTAGCCCAGTCATCCCAAGCGCCTCCCCTTGGAGATCGGCCTGACATTGATGGCCAATAAGGGCCCAAGCATTCCTCATATAATTCAAATGCTGGACTGACAGGATGACACACACCACTGCATCATGGTCATGGAGCGGCCCTTGCCATGCATGGACATGTTCAGTTTCATGGAGCTTCACAGAGGAAGCATTGACGAGGGGACAGCACAGCACGTTATGCGGCAGGTCATTCACGCCGCTAACATTTGCTGTGAGCGTGGTGTCTTCCATCGGGACATAAAGCCGGAGAACCTGCTGGTGAACCAGGACACCTTGGAGGTTAAATTGATTGATTTTGGGTGTGGTGCGCTCATGAAGAAATCAGCCTTCAAAGTCTTCAGTGGTATGTGTTATGAACCGCTTTGATGATTAACTCACAGAAACTCATCCTATATAGTCAACATGCTGTGGAAATGTTTTCAACATCAGACAATGTCTCTGTCTTTCCAGGCACAGAAGGTTACTGTCCACCAGAGGCTATATACAACGGCAAGTACCATGCAAAGCCGACGACAGTGTGGTCACTAGGGATCTTCCTCCTCGTAATGGTGTGTGTGGAGATTATGACAGTGAATGACAGATTATTACACTTTAATCATTCAGGGTTAAATTTTAGAATCTTGTTTTCGGATGAGTATTTACACACATAGAGACAAAATTGGAATGTTTAGATTTGGAATATTTAAATAAAAACAATAATTCATATGATGGTTAAACATTTAAATAAAAATAACAATAATTCATATGATGGTTGAAGTCCATGACCACTTGTTATATTTATGCCTCACCTTGAACTTCATCTTATTGTTGCAACCCGGCAGCCTGATTAGTCTCCGTGATTGTGCTGCTTGTAGTCGCAATATTTGCATTGACAAATTTATCCAGCGATCCTCTCAGTGACTTCTGAAGTTCTTCTTTCTTATTAATTCTTTTCCTTTTCTCACCACCCGACTCGTGTTTTCGAAATCGGTGGCGCTTTCGTGCAGCACCTGACATTTTTTTCCTCAGAGTGAGCAGCTCACATTGGCGCAACCACGCAGAAAGTCATATCGAAATTTGAAAAATAACAATAATAATTTGCTGGGGTTTTTTTCACGTGGCCTTGATTATGCATTATTGAGAGACAGAAGGAATTTTATTTATTATCGATGTTGGGTGGAAAAACTGTAATAAAAAAATAGACATAAACTTCATAAAATGCAGGCCAGGCGCGAGGCCCTCTAGAGGCGCGAGGCCCTGTGCAGTCGCACACTTGGCACAGCCCTTGCGACGGTACTGAGCCTCGGACCACAGCGTCTTGTGGGGCCAGCAAATAATAGGAGCATCTGGAGCCTTGACTTAAAGCAGCAATATTTGCATCTGGCATAGGGCTGGGATAAACGATAATTTTTAAACGATACATTTTTCCTGTCCGATTCGATTATCGATTATCTCCCCATTAATTGCCTAATAGCAATTTATACATGTTGATTTAATTATCTAAATGGAAAAACAAATTCCTTAACATTGCAATAAAACCTTGAAAACATAAAGTACACACACACACACACACACACACACAAATAAATAAGTATAAACCAACAACAAAGAAACACAATATATGATTTTTCTATGTATCCAACTCAGCCTAAAGGCTATGGCCATTGATTAAATATCAACAAGTTGGCTAATCAAATCCGGGACACACTGCAAGCGTGCCGTGAGCGTCTCGGCTGCGTGGCGTGTCCGTTTTTGTTTCGGCTCCCATGTTAACAGGTTGGAGTTTGCACACTGCCTGCGTGACGCGCGGAAAACGCGTGCATGCTAGAAATGGAAGAGCGCCTATTTTTCACGTGACACGTGAGTGTGTTAAGCATCTCCAGGCAAAATAGAATAGGAAAAGATGTTTAGCCTATATATCATTTTGACACGAATACATATTAATAAATTACATTTTCATGTTTGAAAGTCTCTAGGTTAACATGAATGCAGATATAGGCCTAATTGTAATAATAAAAAACGACAATTATCGAATTTGAAATATTGCAACTGTCAATACAGAACAAAATATTCTGTAGCCTATTTTGCCGTCAATACCATATGTGGTCAATAGGCTACTGCCAACGTTGTCTTTGCTGTATCAGTAGGCTATTTATGTTTAACATTAAGAATAGGGCTTCCCTCCGCATCAATAGCAGCAGCAGCAGTGCCGCGTCAGACACGCTTCTAGTAGGCAGAGAAAACGCCACGCAGCCCCGTGGATGACACGCAACAGAAACGCCACAGGCGCCAATATTCCGTTTAAAACCGGAAAAGTCCTGGGATGAAACTGTGCTCACTTAGAGGATGGATACCCTCGGTCACATCAGCATGATAAGACATTGAACATTTTAAATTTAAAACAGCTTATGTAGGTAGCCAATGTGTCAGATGCTTTCACTTGATGCAAACGTTTGCTTTTGTGATTAAAATACATAAAATATATCCAAAACATCTGTCTTCCTGTGTGCAGAAATTTGTTTATGTAGCCCGTGACAACAAAACGCATGTATGCGCCCATGGCGTGTCGAACATAGCAACAGTAACTAAAAGGGTTGGGCTTTGCGAACGGTCAGTATACGAACGTTCGTCTATCAACGTCTTTTTCTGTTTGGCCAGTGGTCGCGCGCTTACAGTGGGGAAGTGGCAGTTTGAATTAAACACAGAATTGATTCTGAATTTTTGAGAATCGATTCTGAATCGATGCGTCAAGCTTTTCTCCCACCCCTACTATGTATGTGTTTGGCTACATCTTGTTTTGATGTTATTTTATTATTTAGATTTGTAATATATTTCAATATGATATTACTACATCTTTTAACTACATGACTCTCTTTCACTTAGACAAAACCACTGCCAAAACTCTATATACAGGGATTAAAATCTGGCAAACCTTATGCCACACATGCCAATGGCCATTGACTTAAGAAAATATTCACTATTCTATACTTGAGTAATGAAATGAGCCTTCTGAAGCAAAAGAGGTCTTCTGAAGCAAAGTGGCACGTTTATGTAAGAACAATGTCTATATTTTAAACTTTATAGACTAAAATAACTATTTTTATTGAAAGAAATTGTGTTTTAGTGTTATTATGAAAAGAGTAACCCCTGGTGCTAAGATTTGTTTAGCTCTATCTTCTTTATTTTGTCTTTGTCAGTGCACACACGTCATGGATTCATGGGTGAAGAAGAGCTACTCTTTAAAGGACAACTCCGGTGAGAAATGACCCTATAGGAGTAATTAACAGATGGTTACCGAGTAGATCTTTCTGTGGGATGCGTTTTCATGGAAATCAAATGTAAAGAGTTTTATCTTTAAAAACAGATTCGAGCCACGAACGAAAAGTGATGAACTGTGACTTGGAATCTCATATGGTCCGTTGTTTCCGGAAGAAAACACTGAACGCAGTAGAGAAAATAAATAAATAAAATAAAAATGTCCATCTAATTAGATTTCACAAACTTCATTCCTATTGGCCAGCTCACTTAGCACAGCGTTCGTGGCTTGAGTCATTGAGACTGTTTTCCAAGATGGCTGCTGTCTGTAAACGCGTAATGTACTGTCTTTATAAAGTATCTTCTAATTAAACTGTTTGTACACTTACAAAGTTCTCAATGCTTCGGTTTGCATGTAAGGACCTTCATTATGCTACTGTGTTAGTGTGAGGCTATTTTGAGCCTTGTTAGTGGTATTAACTAGCGATTTAATTTCACTTATCCCATGCCCCATAGACAAGCGTTATAAGCTAATGTTTTTAGAGATAAAACTTTTTACATTTGATTTTCATGAAAACTCATCCCAGAGAACTATCTACTTAGTAACCATCTGTTAATTACCCCATAGGGGTCATTTCTCACCAGCATTGTCCTTTAAGCGCATGTCGATTCGTGTAGCACTGAAAACCGGAAGCTAGTTATTTTAGTCTATACATTTTTAAATATGTATATTTTTATTACACAAATGCACCACTTCTGAAGGCTTTTATTAACCCCCGGAGCTATGTGAATCAGTTATATTATGGATAGATGCACTTTTATGGACCAACAATGCAATGGCATTATAAAGCTAGGAAGAGCCAGGACTTTTTTAATATAACTGTTAATAATTTTATTCATCTGAAAAAAGAATGTCATATACACTAAATCATGGGCTAATTTTCATTTGTGGGTGAACTAACTGCTGTAAACTGGGCCCACAAATACAGTACATCTCACAACCCCCCACACACAATTTACATTTCAATAAGGGAAGACTTAAACCCAGTTTGTGAACCACAGGCCAATAGAGCTCAAACTACCAATGTGGCAAAACTCTTCTCAAATAAACTAGAGAAGATGCTGGGCTTTGCCCTGCCAAATTAAACTAAATTACAGTTTTTACAATCACTAGGACACATTTCTCAATACATTGATAATTTTTCAAAACTCTTCACACAGTTCTCCAAACCAACTTTCTGCTTGACAGCATTTATTTCACATTCAAAATCCACAAAAACTAACAAAACACTTCATTCATGTCTCAATTCAAGTGCCAATGATCCACAGTTTAGCTTGCACAGACTGATGTTGTGATCACTGTGTGAAGAGTTTTGAAAAGTGACTTTAGTTTTGAGAAATGTGTAAAGATGTATTTGTGTTTGAAATAATCAATTATTTAATTTAATTGTAAATATTTTGCTAAGATTATATATTTCAATATAATTCCTGCAGAAATGCACAGTTTGTCATTAGCTAGTGAAACAGTACTTGATGTGCTGGTTCATAATCAAATCAGAAAAACATGCACGTGCGTGGTGTCTTGAGAGAGAAACCGCAGATCATAAGCAAACTTAAGACGCTGAGGAGACAGTACATGACACAACGATGTCCCGTGTCCATACGGATTCTTTACAGGATGTGTGAAAGCACGCAACAATTCCAGAAATTCACTTGCAGTGTGAATGAACCAAAATCAAACGTCCCGGGACTCATTTTCAGTGTATTTTCCAGAATCTCTGTGTGAAAGGGGCTATCGTGAGCTAAACTGTGGATCATTTATTATTGCTTTGGCACAAAATACATTCAATGACAACAGTTTTCAAATTACGTGAATTATTTTCTTACTTAAACACAAACAACAACAGAACTTTGTTCTATACAGGCCAAATTAGACATGCTTAAATAATCTTACATATTTAACTGTTATATGTTCAAAACCTAACATAACAAAAAATTAAAGAGACAGATATTCGCAACATTTCTACAATACATTTAAATATTTTCAGACTCTACAAAAATCAAATACTATTAAAACTATTAGATGTAGCTGAACACCTACCTAACATTTACGTAAAAACTCTAAATCTTTGCAGTGTGTTTGTGATGATAAGAAATGTCAGAGCAAACACACAGGCATCGTGATTTACTATCTAACAGGGGACCTGAGTCAGTGTGTGTGTAACATAATCACTATACATTAGAGAGCTATTTCTGCTTGATTTAACCCTTTAAACTCCGGTATTGCTGTAAAAACTCAATCTTTACAGTGTGTTTGTGATGATAAGAAATATCACAGCAAACACACAGGCTTCGTGATTTACTATCTAACAGGGGACCTGAGTCAGTGTGTGTGTAACATAATCACTATTCAATAATGACCTGCAATTAATACATTAGAGAGCTATTTCTGCTTGATTTAACCCTTTAAACTCAGGTATTGCTGTAAAAACTCTAAATCTTTAAAGTGTGTTTGTGACAGCAAGAAATGAGACAGCAAACACACAGGCGTCGTGATTTACTATCTAATAGGGGACCTGAGTCATTTTGTAAATCATAAATAAATCAAAAGTGGTTTGTTTAAAAAAACTCACAAATGTATAAGGTGGTAAAACATGGGCCAAAAGTCATACATTATTCATACAAATAACTTGAGCTAAAATATATATTTTTTAATAATGTCTATGTTAACACTTGTTTAAAATAACTTTAGATGTAAAGTTTGTACAATTTACCATACGTTTTATTTTCATAAATAAAAAAAATCATTATTTTTAAATAATTATAGGCTACTGTTACAAAAAATATTTTTTAAAAAGTAAAGATTCTGAAAGCATTGAATGAGATCCCTTAATAATTAAGGGACATCAGAGCTTGTGGGCTTGGGATCATCCTCATCTTTTTTCCCACTTCTCTAAAGAGTATCTTTAAAGATAGATCATGCAGAAGAAAAATATTTTTTATTAAATTAAAGTTTAGTTAAAAAGTTAAAACAGTGTCACACTGAACTTTCTGAATGAGCTGAATATTGACTAATGTTCAAAAGATATTAAATAAAAAATGGATTGAAAAAACATAAAATTACTTTAGCAAGTTCAAAGTTCTACATCAAAGTTAAAACAGGCTAACCATGGTATATAGGAGGTTTGGGCAGTGGGAAATTTCTTGACTTCAGACCAGATTGCTTCACTTCATTTCTTGACTGCTTCAAGTTCATATCATCTGTTTAGTACATACAAATAAAGAATGATCACAGAGTTATGGCTAAATTGTTTTCTGCATACCAATCATTTCAATATATACAAACCTTCACAGGAAGATGTCTCTGAATTGATGTCACTTTCATCACAGAACTTATTTTGCCTTTTTCTCTTCTCGGGTAATTCCACAACTGCAGGGTCTGTCATTGAATAAGTAATTGAGTCCTCTGCTGCTGAGATCCCTGTTGTGTAATCTAAGATGTATTGATTTTCTTGATCATAGTCTCCTGTAAGTGGTAAATTTATTTATACTATGTGTATAATGAAAATTCAGTCAACTATTTATTCATCATAGAATACATAAATATATTATAATTAGTAAATTTATAAGACTACCTATCATAATATTGAAAAAGAAATCTTCCAGAAATGTTAAATACTTATGTAAAACTAAAATTGTGATTGTCTTCTATTAGGCACAACAACTTGAATTTGTGTTCTTATACCCACATTTCAGCATCACATTCATTTTCAATTCAAATGCACCCTTATTGCAATTTCTTACCAATAGATGGTCCAACGATCTTCACAATGTCATAAACCTTCCAGTTAGGAACTTGATGCTGCAACAGAAACTATTGACTCTCTCTTTACTAGCACTTTAGACATAGTTGCTCCCCGGCGCTTAAAGAAGATTAAAGCAAATAATCCAACGCCGTGGTACAACGAGCACACTCGGGCCCTTAAAACAGCAGCCAGAAAAATGGAATGCAGCTGGAAGAAAACAAAACTGGAGGTTTTTCGCAATTTGTGGAAAGAGAGCATGATTGCATACAGAAAGGCCATAAAAACTGCTAGATCTGCTTATTTCTCAACTCTTTTAGAAGAAAACAAACACAACCCTAAGTATTTATTCGATACAGTGGCTAAATTATCAAAAAATAAAGCTTCAGCTTCTGATGTTTGTAAACAACACAGCAGTAATGACTTTATGAACTTCTTTACTAGTAAGATTGATAATATTAGGAATAAAATTATAACCATGCAGCCGTCTATTACAGTATCACTTCAGACAGAGCATTATAGGGTCACTGAGGAAAAATTACACTCATTCACTACTATAGGAGGAGAAGAATTGGCTAAACTTGTAAAATCATCAAAATCAACAACATGTATGCTTGACCCTATACCGACTAGGCTATTAAAAGAGATCATAGGTCAAAAGGTCATAGATCCTCTGATTATTATCATTAATTCATCTTTGACATTAGGATATGTACCGAAAACTTTTAAGTTGGCTATAATTAAAGCACTTATTTAAAAAAAACGCAACTTGATCCTAAAGAATTAGTCAATTACAGGCCAATCTCGAATCTACCGTTTCTATCAAAAATACTAGAAAAGGCAGTGTCTTCACAATTATTTTCCTTTTTAGAAAGAAATGGTATATGTGAGGATTTCCAGTCAGGATTTAGACCGTATCATAGTACTGAGACTGCTCTAATTAGAGTTACAAATGATTTACTCTTATCATCTGATCGTGGTTGTATCTCTCTATTAGTGTTACTCGATCTTAGCACTACATTTGATACTATCGATCACAATATTCTTCTGAATAGAATCGAAAATTATGTTGGCGTTAGTGGAACTGCTTTGGCATGGTTTAAATCGTACTTATCTGACCGTTATCAGTTTGTAGCAGTAAATGAAGAGATGTCACACCGATCACAAGTTGAGTATGGGGTACCGCAAGGCTCAGTGTTAGGACCGTTGCTTTTCACCCTGTATATGCTACCACTGGGAGATATCATTAGGAAGCATGGCGTTAGTTTTCATTGTTATGCTGACGATACTCAGCTCTATATTTCCTCACGCCCTGACGAAACCTACCAATTCACAAGATTAACGGAATGCATAGCTGATATAAAAAATTGGATGAATAGTAATTTCCTGCAACTTAATTCAGATAAAACTGAATTTTTAATTATTGAACAGAAAAGCTCCACAAGTAGTAACCGAGAATACTGTCTAACACTTGATGACTGCTCTGTCAAGCCCTCGTTGTCAGTGAGGAACCTGGGTGTGCTCTTTGATACCAATCTTTCATTTGAAAGCCACGTTTCTAGCATCTGTAAAACCGCATTCTATCATCTTAAAAATATATCTAAATTATGGCACATGCTTTCAATGCAAAATGCTGAACAGTTAGTGCATGCGTTCATGAGCTCAAGGCTAGATTATTGTAATGCTCTACTGGGTGGTTGCCCTGCTCGCTTAATAAACAAACCCCAGCTGGTCCAAAATGCAGCAGCTAGAGTTCTTAATAGAACCAGGAAGTATGATCATATTAGTCCAGTTCTGTCAACACTGCACTGGCTCCCTATTAAACATTGCATACAATTTAAAATCTTGCTTATTACTTACAAAGCACTAAATAGTTTAGCTCCCCGGTACTTAAGCGAGCTCTTAATGCATTATACTCCATCACGTCTATTGCGGTCTCAAAACTCTGGCCAGTTGATAATACCTAGAATATCTAAATCAACTGCAGGCGGTCGATCATTTTCCTATTTAGCTCCTAAACTGTGGAATAGTCTTCCTAGCATTGTTCGGGAAGCAGACACACTCTGTCAGTTTAAATCTAGACTAAAAGCACATCTCTTTACTATGGCATACATATAGAACATTTTTAACTTTCATTATTCAAATCAATTGACTGATTGTTAGGCTGCATTAACTAGGTCAGCCGGAACCGGGAACACTTCCCATAACACCTGATGTACTCGTTACATCATAAAAAGAGTGGCATCTACACTAATGTTAGTCTCTCTGTTTATCCCGAGGTTTATCCCGGATCTGGGCCCTGTCCGGATCGGATGGTGGACCTGCCTGGACATGACCAACGCATCCTGGAGTGTCTGCTGAGTCGTGTCAAATGGTGTCTCCTCCGAATTTGCCTCACTGGCACGACATGCTCAAAACCCGTCTTCGGCGCAATAATTCCGATCTTTCATGTATTCATACTCTTGTGTAATCGACGCCCCATCCTAAATAAATCTGTCTCTTCCGTGATACCCTGAAATTTTGAATATTCCAATCTAATATGATTTCTGACCTGTAAGGTTGCCAGAATAATAATCTTACACGGTGTGTTAATAGGCCAGAGGAGAACTGGCACCCCGACTGAGTCTGGTTTCTCCCAAGGTTTATTTTTCTCCATCATGCCCCGATGGAGTTTTGGTTCCTTGCCACTGTCGCCTTTGGCTTGGCTTGCTCAGTTGGGGACACTAAAAATATGATTAAAGTTATTCAACTTATTATACAAATAAAATGTATGAATTAGGTCTTATTTAATTCTATAAACTATAATACTGATCTGCCAACATTGTCGCTATATGATAAATTAAAATAAGCTGATAACATCACTGTTTTCTCCAGTACGACTGTACAGCCAAATCTAATTTTGTCGCAGTATTATCCTGTTTGACACTGAAGCTGCTTTTACACAATCGTGATTGTAAAAGCGCTATATAGATAAAGTTGATTGATTGATTGAGTTAGGGTTTGGTGGAGAATTGTTTTTAATGTTTGAGAGTGATGATGTCCATCGACACTTCAATGTTCCATTGTCATCAAAAATCCAACTGATTGGTACAACAGAGGTCTGTCCATCACCGGATAAACAAATTCGATACTGAAAGACGCACGCGCACACACACACACACATTATTCATAGTCTTTGGATCAAAATCAGGATAACATGCAATAAAAAAGGCAAAAACCCTGCCTTACTGACTTACTTGACTAATTAATCAAACTGAATGCATGAGCGGTATAAGCACTACCGCATTGTATTCATCTTTATCAATCAATGACAAAGGTATCATGATTGCTTTATGTCTCAGTTGAGTGGTGTCAATATGTAACATTTTAGTGTGATTCCGAAATCCTTTGAATATGCCAATTATTCTGGAGTCACATGGCTAAGTGTATGTGGCAGGATAAGTTAATTGCTATTGGCTTGCTTAAGTATGGTGGGTAAACCAATGAGACTTAAGCAGCCAAAGTATTTAAGGACCCTTATTTTGGCGGGTCTTGTACGGCCCTGTTGATTCCGGGTTCTCAGCTTCCCCCTGGCATTTCCTTTTCTGGTCCCATTGGTATACAGGTATGTTGGGCTGCAGATGGTGTAATGTGAACTTCTTAAGGCTGTGCTATGTGACAATATGCACTTTTTTATGGTTTAGAGCAGTGCTGGTGGCTACACTGTGGCGAGTGATGGTGGAGTTTGCGCGGGTATGTTTTGCTCCTCTTCAATCTTCTGATCACTTGTGTGGTATTTATTTTGTATTGCTTTCAGCATAGCGACAATGGCAAGTGTGTAAAGGCTGGTCGATGGACTGATGCACTGTGCTGGTAATGAGTAACCATACAATGTTGCGTTTGGTGTTTTATCTAACCTGATTGTAAGTGTGTCTTCCCTTTCTCACATTGCAGTTGGGTGAATCTAGTCTAACACTCTGATTTGTTTGCCATTTGTAGAATGAGGATCAGAAATCAACGTTAAATTCCCCTTTCTAGCCGCTATCCGTAACGCCGCTGCTGTTTTGTTTGTGGTTATCTTCATACTTTGTTCCTGTGTCTCAGCGCTGATATGGACAGCGTTGCTGATTAAGGCCGTCCGTGGCTGTCCATGTACGAGCTTGTGTTCGCGGGGCTATCCAATACTCTGTTTGATTTTTGTTAATTCGTTATTTTATTTCTTCTTTTTTGGATATTTCTTTTGTTTGTTGATTTTTGGTTTTGATTCTTTTTAGTTCCAGATTATCTACTACGATTCTTTGCAGTGTATTATACAGTTTGTTATTGAATTGTACCATTGTTTTAAATTTTATTCATTGTCTTGCTGGTGCCATCCTGGTGCACCGTATCTGTAATTATTTTGTTTCGGTTTTCCCTTATTATTTAGTGTTATTTGTGTAAATTCTGTTGTGCTTCTTGCTAACGTTTCCTCTTTCTCCAGGAGCCAGTGTGGACTTGAAGTGGGGAACGGGGAAGGCTAGCTGCGTCCATTCAGTGGCGTGTTTCACAGTGTGCTGTGTGTGTGTGTGTGTGTGTGTGTGTGTGTGTGTGTGTGTGTGTGTGTGTGTGTGTGTGTGTGTGTGTACCGACACAACTGCTTGAAGGTGTGCGTGTGGTGCCAATGCAGTGTAGGGTTGAGGTGGGTTTGCATAACCATCCTGAGTAGCAGCCGGCCTGCCTCGTTCCTGAAACCCCTGGTCCTGGAGAATTGTGTTTTTGGGCATGTCCCCAGAACAGCACATTTTAATATTGTATAATAAAATCAAATTCTTTTTGTATTGATACTCACGTCTCTCTGGACATTTCTTTGCCTTCGGTGGTAAAACTTACCTGTGTCCTTATTAGGAGTATTTCCCTGGTCCTCCACCAGGGTGGCGTAGTCGGGTTCATTAAATTGATCTCTTTTCAAGTTCCCCACTACTGGGGAATGCCACATGTACAAAGGTTCCATTCTGTAAAAAACCTAACAAAAAAATCAGATTTTCTTGAACTCCATGTATAAGGCAGTAGCTATCATTGGTCATTCTGTAACATTCTTTTGTCATTAGCGTACCAGAGTTAACATTTGATTTCTTAGAACTTGATATTGCTTGCCTCTCTGCCAATCTGTTAGCTACTTGAATCAGTGGATCACTTGAACCGCGGATAAACCTCTTGATTTGATATTGTAATTTGCAACATCAGTGAGATGTAGCAAGCAATGCACATTATATGAGATGAAACTCATGCTATACAGGCTGCTAACTTTTTTAACAAAATATGTTAACAGCTCATCTGCATAATCACGATGCTTCATTAGGTTTTCACTGTACAAGATGCGCATTCCAATACTAAGTGAAAGGAAGTGAATAAACTTCTCCTTATCGAAAACATATTTTAAAATCACTGGTCCAGTATAAAGGAAAAATGTTCAGAATTCAGTTGCTTTCCAGTGCTTCAGTTTATCTAACCCCCTGGGTTTCCTACTGAATTCAGGAGGAATGTGATGTCGGACAGCTTGATGAAAATAAGTAATGGTGCTAAAATGTCCAGCTGATAATCTCTTCTTTCCACAGCATCAACATTCGCTTAGTCACTCCTAGGTCTACACAATGCATGGGATCTATTAGGAACTGCCTGATCATATCAATGTCCAGATTCAAAAGAATGCTATCTGTTTTGTGATGTTCATGATTTGTCTTCTGTCTAAATGACTCATTGGTTCTGAGATTTCCTTTATACAAAAAAAGCATTTTGCTCTCATGAACTCCCTTTACATCCCAAAAGTCACAGCCATAGCGGCCATTAAACTGAACTATTCCTTTGATGAGGGATCGTGCTGCCGCATCACATATGATGTTTTTGAGGACAATTCTCTTCCCTTTAAAGCCTGTTCCATCAGTTCTTGCAGCTCCTCCATAAAATCCCTCAAAAAGTCCAAATCATTTGGTTTCTTTGCTCCAGAAAACAGAGCAACAACAAAAGGACTGTTTTTCACTTCATCAATGTTGATGACAGCACACTGAAGTGGCCACATTGTGAGGGTTTGGAATTGAAAATGGGCAGGCCATCAATATTCAAAGAAATCTCAAAGTGGTCGTATTTTGAAGTGTCTTGCTCAGACAGAGTATGCATAAGACCTTCCTTTAATCCAAAATATGTGTATTTGCCACCTATCAAAAACAAGATTTTACAGTTCAGTGAAATTTCTGAATAATATTGCCAAAAGCAAGATGAGAGAGGTCATGGAGATGTTGAATATCATTGCCCACTCAGACAGCTTTTTCTTCAGAGACAAAGCTAGCTCTGAGTTACTTTCACTGGTAACATCCATGGAGTCATTTAGTCTATCAATTTCATACCATAGGACTTGATCTTGCATATTAATTATGGTATTCTGTTGTGATTCTGAATCATACTGTTTTTGCAAGTCTTCATTTAGATGCTGCTCCACAACATTCAGCATATTTCCTGAGTCGTTTGATGAGTAGTCTGATTCAAGTTCTCTGGAGAAGTGTTCACTATCAGAAGTGTTTTCATTTTTTTCTGAAGAGCCAAAATTATCTTTTTTGATTTTCTACGAGCTTTTTGTTGCTGTCTTTTCAATGCCTAAATTTTTGTTTCCAAATCCTAACAGGCCAAAAAGAACTTCTGTATTAGTAAAACATTATATGAAACACATAAATCTTTTACAATTTTTGTTTTGTTTGAGAGGACAACCTTAGCCACTCTCACTGATTACTGTATTTGATAATTGTTTAAGAAGTCTTCTTTGGACAATTGTTGTGTATCCTAAAGAAAGTGTGTATCATAAAGTACTTTAAACTACACTTTTGTAGATCTACACTTTACATTCTTAATGATGTAGTGTTGCATCTGATGTCTGGGTAAAGTTGCCTGTTATGTTAATAAGAGGATGAATGTCAGTCACTTTGAGTTTTGGTAAATGGGAGGTGACCTTGAAGCTTTTAACATAAAACAGCTACAGTTCTGCAGATAGAAGTTGTTGTTAAAAAACTAGTCATATAGCGTGGTGAAATAAGGCTTTTTATCTTTAATATGAGTGTCTAAGAGTAGGCGTACTTCATCTTTTTATCCAAAGAGCAATGATAGTTTATGCTATTCCACCAGTGCAGCATTCTTGCTTACTGTTGTTTTACAGCGCTTGTTAATTATTGAAATATAAGTATAAATAAAAAAAATTATATATTGAAATATAAAGTTAGTAATGTTGTAATGATCTGACATAACAGGCCTAACAATTCACAAATCTGTGCATCATTCGTTTAGTGTTTAAGTAACATTGAAAGTAACATACAAACTTTCATATATGCCTAACATACAAAAATTGACAATAGCTCATTTGACAGCTGTGCGTTAATGCCGCCTTCACATGCTATATCGGAAATTTGATAATTCCCACTTCTGAAGTCGTAATTACGAACTTATCATAATTACATTTTGAAATGGGAGGTCATTTTTTTAAATGTGCAGTTTTTACCAAGGAAACTCGTATTTACGATAATTCCGAGAGCACATGAATGCAGCATAATTACAGCTACAACTCCTTGGTCCACCAAAGATCAAACTGTTCTATCATTAGTACAGCTGGACGTGTTTGTTACAGCTACATGCCATATTTTTTCTCAAACAATCACAGTCGAATGGCTCCACACAACCAGTCCCCGCCCAGACCCTATACGGGGCTTTCTTCTGTGTAGCTATTAGGGCTGGGGGATATGAGGAAATATATCGTCTGGACGATAGAAAATGTCTATCGTTTTATATAAGGCTCTGTCGCTTACGCCACGATAAGGCGTTTACGGCAGAATTTTACGTCAAGATGCACCTCACGCCATGGCATGCCCATGCACGCTGGAATACATAAACAAACATGGAGGAAGACGGTAGTAGACGCGGTTCAGACCAGGGTAATTCTCAGAGTAATTATGCCAGAGTGGTGGCATAAGCGCTCAAAACAAACTTCAAACACAGACGCTGCAACAGGCTTTTACGCGTGGCACACCATATAGCCATATAATGTTATTGAAATATTTTAATGGCAGGTGTAGGGATGGCGAAAACTAAACACATTTCTTGACCGACCACCGAGCCTCATTAGCCGGTTGAAACCGGTTAACCGATTAGTTTAAAATATGCTGCGCTATTTGAAGAAACAGCCGCGAGCCGCGCTCCCTCTCTCTTTCTCTCTCTCACACACACACACTGCCGCCTCCCTTCCACTCACGTCACTTTTTTAAAATCCCCCACAGCGCGAAACATGAGTCCCGCAAACGCACCGCCAAGGAGCTTGTTTGTAATCTGAGGACAATGGCTCCTTAGTTTCGAAATGGTTTGGGCAAGGTGATCGCGTTGAAAATAAAGGCGTTTGCCCAGCGTTAGAAGCTCATTTGAAACATTGCCGCGGCTCATTTAAGAAAATGACAGCTCCGAAGAGACGCCGCTTTAGTTCGAGGTAGTGCTAACAATAATAAAGAAAGACAATCAATACCTTATGTGTTACCACTGAAATGTAGACATTTCCAAATGTAAGCCCATTTTAAGCGAAATGCACGCTTCATACTGTCGTCTGCCCTGACTCTAACCTCGAGTGTTTTAGCCTGTTTACTTTTTGCAAACCTTGTGAGCGTGCAAACCAAAACGCTGTGACCTCGCGTCAAATGTTTTTATTGGTTCTTTGGCCTAATGGAAACATTACTCGTCACCTTACCTCCAAGCGAGTTTTTTGCCCCCGTAAATAGGTGGTCATTTTCACCTCTCAATTGAATAAATTGAGCTGTGCTCATTGCTCCCTAAAACCAATAGAAATATATTAGAACAACTTTTGCCTTAGATCAGGTAAGTAATTAGCTGCGCACAGCTAACATTTTTAGTTAAAGCATTTCAGTGTATTTCGGTAAAATAAAACACAATACTTACATTTAAGTGAAATGTGAAATCCTCGGACGCCACAGAACTCTCTCCAGCCATGTTCTTGAAATATAAATTGCCTACCATCACCTGGGCACAATTAATTATTGGGTGGGTAGTCTACGAAGACTCCATCTGTTGTAGCCTTCAAAGGCCGAACCCGATGGACAGGGTTGCCTGGTCGGAACAACAAAACCCCTCCAATTGCTAATCAAAAGTAGCGGTATCACGGAAAAAAATGGCCTAAATATGTCAGACCGCGGGTTGCGCCTGGTAGAAATATTGCTAAAATAAAGACAACTTAAACCTGTGGACTAGGCTACAAACAACCCACAGCAACAGAGTAGGCTAAATGCAGCCCAATTCCAGACTTGGCAACACAGGTGTGTGACAACTGACAGCGGACGTTCGTGAGATTTTAGAATGAGAAAGGGGAGCAGAATTTTTTTTCCCTTTTTTTTAATGCATCAAAGCCTGCGACGATGGGAGACCGGACCATAAGCACATAAATCTGTAGGCTAGCCTATGATTAAATATTTCATAGTTAAGTTTCAACTAGCCGAGGCTATTGTTTATTTATTATGTTAAATGTAGGCTAGCTAGGCCTATATATTTTTTATATATATATATATATATATATATATATATATATATATATATATATATATATATATATATATATATATATACGTCCAAGTCTTTATTTAAGTAGCCTACTTATGTTTATTCAACTCACATCATCTCAGATGCATTGTAGCATACTTTTTATGACATGGCCGTCGACCGATTCATCCCCTCAACCTACGGACAGTGGAAATATGCACTCATCCCAGAAGATGATGTCCCGCACAGGCCTTACCAGGGTCTCTATTGTGTATTAGTACCATCCCGGTCCCAGTCTCCCGCTCAGCTAAATGAAAGTGTAGAAATATTTTGTTAGGCCTAGCTGTTAAATTCAATTTCGGTGGTTTCTGATCTTCAACTTAAGTTAGCCTGGGAAACTTATGAATAGTTGTAAAACGTAAAGTAGGCTACAAACCCATTTATTTTAATTTAGGCTAGCCTACATATTTTAATTTGCATGACAATAAAATATATGTATGAAGGCCTATGTGAATTTAATGTACAAATTATAACTTGCATTAGTGTACACAAATAAACAATGTAGGCTACAGAACAAGCACTTCTCTTGTATTTAACTGACACTTAACGAAAATGAAGAATAGGCTATAGCAATTTTTTGTTTTGTAGCGTCTGTGGTCTCTTACAATGAGGATCAAAGAGGAACCCAGTGTTGATTGTAAAAAGGGGGGGGGGGGTAGCTTTTAGCCGCATGTAAATTAAGAGCCACGCCACAGAGTCTGGGGGAAGTGACAACTTCGGCAGTTTTACGACCCCGTCCAATAACACAGGCCCTGATCGGGTCACACGACTCGAACCCTGTTTCCCCCCCCCTTTTCATTCCCCAGACCGAAAGGCGCCAAGGCTCCTGTCAATACACAAGGACTCACAAACACACACATTCCTTATGAAGCTTTAATTAAGACTATTCTAGACTGTATACGAGGTAGCTTGGTGTGTATATGCATGCTCCTTGACTCAGGCCTACTCAGTCATGGCATAGAAACAATGTAAGCTCATTTTAAATGCTTGTATTCCTGTGTAAAATTGTATCTCTGTTTTAATATCTCCCAGCCATAAGGTGTTTGATACCTAAATATTCCTATTTCTTTGACTTACTCAATGATGCACAAAATGGGATTGTGAAATGTATCATTAATATGTTTAGCCGACTTGGGAGTAAAACCATACAAAATCAACACCCCTTTACGACACCTCAGGAACATGCAAAATAGGCCATAAAATGAGACAAAGAGAACTTTTCCCGCTACCGAATTCACCCTCTGGATTGGGTGAATTAGCCAGAAGGGGGCGTGGATTAATTCTCTTAAAAGACCAGTGGAGACCACAATCTTCGCTTCTTCTTCCCCTCTTCGCTTCTGAAACTTCTTCCCGGTTTGACCTCTGAAACTCTCCTCGGAACTCTTCTGGAAACTCCGTCTTCAACAATCCTTTGTTCCTCGTTCCATCAACTTACTAGCCACGGGCTACTTCAGGAGGTAGACCCGAAACGCCGCTAAAGGAAAACTACGTCACCTCCCGACCTCGGAGAGAACTACCTAAGACGCAGACATATACACACACACAAGCGAGAAGCCAAAACGAAACCAAAAGAAATGCAAGTATTCTTCTTCTTATAAAATTTAAACTGCTGTAAAGAAGGTGTGTATTTTCCCGTTGGGACAAGCTCCGTGAAGGTCGTAGTTGTGGAACTGAAGGAAAGTTGTGTTTTTACCTCTAAATGCTTTGTCTCATCTCTCTTTCTCATCTCTCTCTCTCCCCCATATCTCTCTTTTATCTCTCTCTAATTTCAGTCTATTCATTATTCTCTTTTATGTATTCTTTCGTTAATACCTACATGTCTACTTTCTTGATGCATATTTAGTGTGTACTCTCTGTGTGAATCGTAGTGTTATTTTTAGTCTGTGTTTATTAAACCTCCGAAAAGACATTTAATGAGTTGGGTCTGTTGTTCTCCCACATACACAAAGTCAATGAAACTTGCGATCTAAGTTACCTAACTGCTTATGCTACTATGTTAGTAAAGTAAACTGTATGACCATTTGAAATATTGAACTTGTCCTGATCAGTAAAGTTAATGTTTCTTATGCGCTCGTAAAGCAGTGATCCCGTATGGAGAATTGAGTTGAAAAGTCTATAACTAATTTGGTGGACGAACTTAGTAGGATAATTTCAAGCAATTTCATAAAGGGTTACTGGTATTTAATTAAACAATTTTCCCTATCGGGAAATTTTTAATACGTAATGAATGACGGGCAAATTATATTCATAAATTCATGAATATTGAATATTGAACCCCTTTTGAGTTAATTATTCCCCGAGACATTAAACTCATAAACTCGTTGTTGTTACATATTAAATGGTGGAGAAAAATGCGGGCAAGTTCAAACGTTTGTGTATGTGTGAGTGATATTCATATTCCATTCATTGTGTATTTTTGGAGTATTAATAACCTGCACGCGCGTTTTTGTTTCGTTTTGTTTTGGTGTTGTTTTGTGAATTGAACGGTACGCGCAAGGCGAACCCAAGCATAAACAGATGCTGAGAAATGTTGAAGTAGCCGGATTATATTAATGAAAATATGAACGGTACAAAAATCCAATTTTGAAACGAAAAACTCTACAGCCGTAGGCACAATAGGGTTATCTGCGTGATTTCCAAACGAATGTATTGTAGAAAATCCATACATTTGACTCGAGCAATATATTATGTGTTCCATCAAAATAATGAGATTTTGATGATGTCTGTAGACACGTACGTTGCGTTATCCCGCTTGATCTGAACTACAAAAGTTTCTATCTGTGCGGAAGATTGGGACAGGACGAGACTCTCCTGTACAATATAAGGGGCCTCAGAATAATTATTATATCGTTAAGATAAACGATAACTCCTGGTTTAAGTCTGGCTTAGCTAACCAAAGACTTGAGACCTAAAACATTTGAATCAGAGACGCTGAAAACCGTCAGCCATATTGATAAATGTCTATTGGAGTCCATGTAAAATGCGTGAATAGGCAGACGGAAAATTCCTGCATTCACCCGTCTTGTTACGTGCATCTAGAGCACCAGTCATTTGTAAATGATTTGCAAGAGCCAGTAAAGCGAAGAACGCCAGGGCGACCCAGAAATTGCAACGCCGCTTGCAAACCGCCAGAGGGCGACTCAAGAATTGCAACGCCGCTTGCAAAACGCGAAGGCGACTCAGAAATTGCAACGCCGCTTGCAAACCGCCAGAGGGCGACTCTAGAACCAGACAAAGCCATCTGGTGAGCATTTCCGCCTAACTAACTCTAGTCTAGGGCGGGCGCAATAGCGCCATCGTGTGGATAAATTTGGATAGTTTCACTCTCCGTATTTCATTCTGCCTTAACAAAATAAGTTTGAGCCTATAAATTGTTTATTGCTTACTGTTGTACACAGTTTCATTTATACAATTTTTCTAGCAACAACCAAATCTCCTTTCTCGCTGATTAAACACCCTTATTCGAATTTGAAGTTTAAAAAGAAACATAACTTCCTCTAACCCAAAGTGAAATTAGGTTTAAGTCACAGACAGTCCAATTGGAAGGAAGGACGCCACCGTGTGGCTATACCCTGTTAAGTCAGCGCAACACTAAATCCCTACGCCCTTCCTGATTAATTCTTTTATTTGGATAACTCCCATTTAGAGATTAATCGTTATAGGGTAGGATTTTTGATTGGCTTTCTTTTATTTGATTTTCCTTACAGGCTTAGTTAAATTTCATTTAAACTTGCTTTGAATTTAATTTGAATTAAGTTGAGCTTCTAATTTTTATTTTTTTTCTCAATTTTTTTTTTTATTTAATTTATAACTTTATTTTAATTTTAATTTTCAATTTTTAATCTTAATTTTTAATTTTAATTAATTTTTAATTAAAAATTATTATTATTAATTTTTTTTTTTTTTTTTTTTTTTTTATTATTATTAATTTTTTTTTTTCTCTCTCTGCAAAAGTTTTCTTTTCCCCTCCCATCGGGAACAAAGTTCAGTCTGGTAATTACAAACAGTATCAAAGGTGCTTTTTGTTTTATCACTACTTGACAGAAACTTTTGCCTTTTTGCTAAATTGCTCTTGATATTTAAACTTCCACTTCCTTCTCACCTACAATCAAAAGGCCTTTGATCCGGTGAACAGGGGAGCTTTTAATTCATTTTAATTCCACCTGTTTACCCTCTGTGTGTATCCATTGTAGGGCTCACGCGTCCGAGGTGCATTGAGAATCGTCACAGGCTGGTCTCCGGAGGGGGGGTGGCCCGACCGACGTAACCGGCACCGGCTGTGTGTGAGTCTCGGTTTCTTGTATCTCTGTCCGCGGCTGTGGCACGCAGTGGCGACATCAGCAATTCGACACTCCAAAGAAGTCAACCAGTTCAGCTCACGCACGCAAGGCAATCTCTGGGACTAATCCCTAAACCGGGGCCTGAGCGGGGCCACTCTTGAAAAAGAGGGTTCTGGGGACGTTCCGATTTTGCTGCGCGGGCTGGCGGTTGATGGACTGGTGTGTCGGGTTGTGTTTAAAGTCATAAGCTGTTTGAGTGGGCGCAACGCGACACAGAGTGGCAGGGGACCGGGGACACGGCAGTGGGTGTTTGGAAGCGTTTGAAAGGCCAACCACACCGCTGGGTTTCCACTTGAGCGACCTCAATTCACCCCGGATGAGCTAAATGGGACAACCCATAGTACAAGCCGAATTTTAGTATATCTTGAGCATTAAGCCTATTAATTTTCCCTAACACTCCCGGCGCGCACGCTGACATTCCTTTCATTACAGACCAATTCATCTTGTGTTTGTTTCCACTGTGCTCTTTCCTATCCTCACTGTTGGACTATCACGTTTGTGTTTCTTTCAGTTCACCAAGAGACCCCAAGGAGAATTAGATAGTCCCGGGACGACCGAGCAGCAGTTCACCAAGTGACAACCAGGGCTACCGCCCACCTAATTGTCTGAATTGTCTAATTATCTAACTGTCTACATCAGTTAGCCAAAATTCCCAGCTATCCGTACGATAGCTCGTTAGCTTAGAACAAGCTTGCATTGGCTCTCTCTCTGTGTGTGTGTGTGTGTGTGCTGTGTTTCTCTCGTTCGCAGTAATGTCCCGTGCCCCCAGCCCTGCCGTCCCGTGGGACCGCCTAACGACATGGCTGGAAGCGCTAACGGCCACCAGTCAAGGAAGTCTGGGGCAGCTGAACCAGGGACAACTGGACACAGAGCTAGACCAGCTGATGACACACGACCCCACGCACAGCTACTCCAACAAGGAAGTGGCCAAGATCCTCGGAAGCCTCGCCCACGTCCTCATCGCACAGGCACGGCTAAGCGAAGGGAGCTACGCCAACCTGGAACAGGAGGCAGCAACGCTAAAGCTTCAAGCCGAGGAGGCCCGGAGAGACCAAGCCCTCACCCAGCTTCGTCTAGATCAGCTTCTGGACACAGAGAAAGATGACGAAACAGACAAAGAACAAAGAAAAGAAATAGAAAGACTTCAAGAGACCCTGGAGGAGCTCCGTCGTGACACCGACCGACGAATGCAGTCAGAGAAAGACGCCAGGAAAAACCTCGACGAAAAGCTTCGGCGTGGCGAAGCCCTCCTGGAGAGAGCCCATGATGAACTTAAAGACAGAGACATTAACGCTAAAGTCTGTGCAAAACATTTGCAGTCGGCACAAGCCGAGATCGACGAGCTCATCCAGCAAAGACACGAGCTCAAAGATGAACTTGACATGGTGCACAGAGAACTGAGACAATCATATAAAGTGCAACGTGACCGGAAGGGGGAAACACACAACACAGAGTTTCCCCTGACCGATTACTCCGCACCTCTGCACCAAGAAGCAAGAACTACGAAGGGGGATGACAGCCCCCTGTGTAAAAGATCACCTGCCAGTCTCCACGAATCCCCGTCAGCAGCAGAGGAAAGGACGCCCTTCCAGGAAGTCAAGGTCGACAGCCACAAAGCCTCAAAGAACCTTGACAAGCTGGCCAGAAATATTCCTACCTTCAGCCCAGACCCGGCAGGAGGACACGACATCCACGCATACTTAAAAGACATTGACTTTTACTTGCAAACTGTCGCTCACGCGAACAACTGGGACAGACTGTACCTGCTCAGGGCCACGTCTAATCGGGACGTACGCAGCTTTCTGGATCGACAACCAGAGGCCATCAAAGCGGACTACTGGCATCTACGACAAGCTCTAATTCGTGAGTACTCCGATCCCGAGTCAGACCAGGGGCTCATCACTGCCATGGAACTCAAGCAAGCCCGACTCGAGACCTCACAGAACTTTTATAACAGACTGCGACGTGCTTACTTCGGGGCACGTAACGACCCAGGCATGGAGGAGGACATCAACTTCAAAACTCTTTTCCTCCGAAACCTGCACCCCACCATCAGTCACCACCTGGGGGTGCTGGCGTGCCCGCGCAGCATGGACATGCAACAGTTAAGAGACTTGGCTCACAAAGCTTATGTCAAACAGAAAACCATTTCTGAAAAGACTGTAAAACAGCCCACCATCTGCCCTGTCTCTGAGCACCACCCAGAGCTAACCCTAGAGGGCGCCCAACAGAGCCACAGTTACCGACCCGTCAACAGAGAGTCCAAACCACTCCACGCCAGCAG
Source organism: Pseudorasbora parva (assembly GCF_024679245.1). Taxonomy (NCBI): domain Eukaryota; kingdom Metazoa; phylum Chordata; class Actinopteri; order Cypriniformes; family Gobionidae; genus Pseudorasbora; species Pseudorasbora parva. The sequence continues at coordinate 6,009,331 of NC_090191.1, forward strand.
AGGGCAGCGTGGTCATAATGGCGACCGGCCACGGTACCAGAGCGATCGCTCTGAAAGATCCTGGGAACCGCCTCGCCCCTTTCACAACCAAAAGGGGGTGGGCACCTGGGAAGCCGGCCGACAACCCAGACGGAGCCGAAACGAACCTCCGGGTCCACCCAGCCCAGAAAGCCAGCGACGAGGCCACCCTCGACGGGACAATGGCAGGCCCAGACCTGAACCCACGTCTGGCAAAGAAAGTGCAGCTGCTTCTGAGGTTACAGAGCTCTTAAAAACCCTGAAAGAGTTCCTCCGACAGAAACCTCACAAGGAAGACAAGAAGGACGGACCAGGCACACCATGACTAGACATGATACCTGAAATCAACCTGCCTGACCCTCCTGCAACTGAATCATCCACCCTGAACACTGTTCCCCAACCACAGACTAATGAACTAACTTTTGCACCCCCACACGTCAGCAGCACACCCACACGACAGCTGACAGCAACAGCCTCTAATCAAGACAGTATCATGGGGCAGCCCAGCGTACCAGAAAGCGCTGTTTTGATTATTTGCACGCATAATGAGACACTTGACACATATCCAGACGGCTTATTAAGCAACACACAGGTCCCCACACCAAGACTTCTGGGAAACCTAATCGAGAAGGGGATGGCTCGAAAACTCTATCTGACTATCACTATGGAAAGGGAATTTAAGCTCGAAGCCCTAGTTGACACTGGCTCCGACCTCACGCTTATATCCGCCCAACTGTTTGAAAGACTCAGATTTGAAGCACAGAGGCAAAATCGCACCCTTAACCTTCACACTTGTAAGCTAAATGTGCAGTCGTATAGCCAAAACGACATCCAGCTCAAGCACGTAGCTTCCATCCACCTGACAATTGGACCAATGAGCCTGATACATCCCGTCTATGTCTCCCCTATGAACGCTTATCCTTTCCTCATCGGAAAAGACCTGCTGGACCGCTTCGAACCCGTACTGGACTTCAAACAGCTGAAAGTCTGGGCTCAAGTGCGTGACCCTCTGCCCCTTCAGACACACACATCGTCTGAGCAAGACTGTCAAGTCACAGAGGTCACGGGAACTCCCGCAGAGCCAGACTGCCAGGTCACAAAGGTCACGGGACCCCCTGCAGCACACTGTGACAACCCAGCCTCAGCCCCAAAGCCAAGTGCAAGTTCGCTACTCTGCACATTTCAGCTAACCAAAGACTCTGATGCCTTCTGCCCCCGGGTCATGAATGACCTACAGCTGAATGACATCACCACCACAAACATTATTCTCGCACTATGGGCCGATAACTCAGCCATTAGTCTCTCACTGTTCAAGTCACTCAGTGAAAAGGCACCACACACTCTTTACGCCAGCAAGCGCACCCGCTTTCCTTTGAACTCATACCCCTCCTCTATGGAGTCCGCCAAAGGAGTCTGTGCGTTACACCTGAAATGGAACCACAGGTGCCTTACCCATTATTTTCTCGTCCTACCGGACCCGCCCCACGATGTTTACATCGGAGCAGACATTCTGATTCGCCTCCAGGCTCATGTGGACGTATGTAACGAAATGGTATGGGCTCCATTAACGTCACAGCCACCCTTTCCCATCAGCCTTGACAATCTCATGTCGGGACAGACCATCCCTGAAGTCTGCACGCTTGTCAGTGAACAAGGAACTGCAATACCAGCATACACCAAAGGGGTCGCTGTGCGGCTCAACATGCGATGTGGTCAAACCTTAAACCACACACTGAGTTCCTTCCAACCCTCACCCGAATGTGTGGAACTCGGACTCACACTTGAAGCCACACCCCTCACGGAAGTGTCATCTCGTATTGTTTACATCCTGTTCAACAACTGCACAGCAATTGACATCAACATCCCAAAAGCCTTTCGACTGGGATGGCTAATCAGCAATGACTTTCATGACTTTGAACTTGTGCTACCCATCATTGGGCCCATTCCACCCGCACTGATACCAGCAGAATGTACAGACAACACCCTGTTCACTGTACCCTTCAAGTTCATCGCCATAACATCTGTCATGCCGGCGGCCAAAGACCAGGTCTGCCGAACGGAGCTGACAGAGGACAGTCACCTTGTAATATACACAGTCTCCCAACAGCCTGTCATGGAAACGGATGAACTAGCTGCACCCCTCCATACCAAACTGCCTGATGACACCCAGGTGGAGGAACCGTACCCCGGTTTTGAGTCTCAAGTGCAACAAATTCTACGAGACGCTAACGCGCTCCAAAATGAGACAGAACGTCAGGGACTCAGACGAGTCCTCTATAAGTTTAAAGAATCCTTTGCCAAAGACTCATTAGACTGCGGGCTCACAAACCTCCACACGGTGCGCATCCCAACACAACCTGGTGCGCCTCCCACGTTTGTCAAGCAGTACAAGATCCCAATCGCTTCATACGAACCAGTGCAGAAGATTATCGAGTCCATGCTCGACAAAGGTGTCATCCGTCCATGTAACAGCACCTACTCCGCCCCAATTTGGCCCGTGCTCAAACCCAACGGCACTTGGCGCCCAACAATAGACTATCGGAGATTGAATCAACAGGTGCCGCTGTCAAGATGGCCAATGACTCAGTTGGAACAAGAAATACCCCGAATAAGGGGGGCCACAATCTTCTCTACACTTGATGTGGCCTCTGGATTCTGGACCATCCCAGTGCATCCAGAAGATCAACACAAGCTGGCCTTCACATTTGGCAACCGACAATTCACCTTCAACAGGTGCCCGTTCGGATATGCTAACTCACCAGCTGAGTTCAACATCTTCCTTAACAAAGCCTGCCCGGATGCCAGAGTAAGAGGCAACTTAATCTACGTAGACGACGTTCTCATGAAGAGCGCCACGGTGGACGACCACCTGAAAGAAATAGACTATGTTTTGAACCAATTATCCGCAGCCGGTGCCAAGATTGCCCTCCACAAGGGACAATGGTGCCGAACCAAGGTCAACTACGTTGGCCTGCTCATCGGATCCCAAGGCATTGAACCTCAATCTAACCGAATTCATGCCATTCAAAACATCAAGCCCCCTACTAATGTTTCTAAGCTACGCAGTTTTCTTGGGGTATGCAATTACTCCCGACAATTCATCGAGAACTATTCAGACATTGCCAGACCGCTCACAGCCCTGCTAAAGAAAGACTCACCGTTTGTCTGGACCGAAGCTCAGGAACACGCCATGGCAGCACTAAAAAGACATTTATGCACAGCCCCATGCCTTGCTTACCCAGATCCACAGAAGGAATTCTACCTGGAAGCCGGGTTTTCCGACCACTGTCTTAGTGCTGGCCTTTATCAACGACATGACCAAGACAAAAAGGTGGTCGCATATGCCAGCAAAACGCTTCTCCCACCGGAGTGCAAGTTCTCGGACTGTGAAAAAGCTCTGTTCTGCACGGTGTGGGCCATACAGCGGTTCTCCAACTACATTGGGGCGCAGAAGGTTATCATAGAGACTTGCCACCAGCCCGTAATGTTCCTCAATAGCCAACGCATCCGAGATGGCGTAGTCACTAATTCACGTATCGCCACATGGCTGATGGCCCTCCAAGGCCGCAACGTTGAGGCACGATATGCACAGAACCACAAGTCTGCGCTGGGTAATGGCCTGGCTGCATGCCAGAACTGCTCCGATGACACGCCTACAGCTGCCGCTGATGAACAAGAACCCCAACAACAACAACTCACCTGTCACAGGTACTTTGAACTGAACGCGTGCCAAGACATGCCCACGGCCTACGTCGATGGGTGCTCCTACAACCACGACGGCACCCTCAAAGCAGGTGCAGGTGTGCTATGGGTGAACGATCAGCCGTGCCCACCACGACACTTCATGCTGGGCCCCCAGTCATCGCAATATGCAGAAATAGCAGCCATTCTCATAGCCTGTCAGATCGCGTCAGCCCATAACTTCAAAGAACTACTCATCTGTTCAGACTCTAACTACGCCAGGCTCAGTTTCATTTGCCACCTTCCAACCTGGAAACAAAATGGTTTCAAGACCGCTAACAACAAGCCAGTCAAGCACCAACACCTGTTCCAGGAATGTGACAACATCACAAGTACACATGAACTGACGGTGTACTGGAAAAAGGTCAAAGGCCATTCGAAACTACCCGGCCCCGACAAAGACTTAAATGACCAGACCGATGCCCTCGCAAAGATGGGCGCACTACACGGCGAGATGTGGGAACCTCCAAACCCCACACCCAGCCCCGCCGTGGCAGTGCTAACCCGCAGCAAGCGACCAGCACCTGCCACGATGGCCGCCGCACAGTCACTGGCGCTCACGCCGCAGATTTCACACAACGACATCGCGGACATGCAAGCCTCTGACACGGCAATTAAGACAATTTTCGACCACCTCTCTGACCCCTCCGACCACCCTATCTCTGACTCTGACCTCTCTGAGGATTCAAGCCTCAAGCAACTATACAACTCCAAACACATGATGCGTATACAGGACGACATTCTGTGGTTTGCACCCGATGGCAGCACAACGCCACGGCTTGTGGTGCCACGATCGCAAAGGGGGGTGATGCTAATGTACGCCCACGACACACCATGTGCGGGACACCACGGCACCAGAGCCACGTATGACACACTGAAACAGGTGGCATATTGGCCCGGCATGCAGCAAGATGTTGCGGAGTACGTCAGAGAGTGTCTGGTTTGCTGTCAGTTCCAACCGGCAAACCCGAACCACAGAGCCCCACTGGAACGCAGAGGAATCACGTTTCCGTGGTCAGACCTACAAATCGACTGGGTAGGACCCCTGCCCAGGTCCACAAGAGGCAACAAGTACTTTCTTACAGTGGTGTGCCAGTTTACCAAGTGGGTGGAGTGTCTACCAGCACCCAACGACACCGCCCAGACCACAGCATACCTCCTGTTAAACCACGTTTTCTCACGGTTCGGATTGCCACTGAAAGTCAACTCAGACAGAGGCACCCATTTCACTGCCGAGATCATGCAACAAATCTGGAAATGCCTGGGGATACAGGCTAGACTGCACGTCAGTTACCATCCAATCGCATCAGGGCAAGTTGAACGATCGAATCGCACAGTAGTCGCCATGCTGAGAAAGTACGTGTCTGCTAACCAAAAAGACTGGGATATGAAACTCCCCCTCGTGCTGATGGCCCTCAGAGCCACCCCGCAGGAATCAACACGGGTATCCCCTTTTGAACTCATGACTGGGCGGCAGATGACTCTGCCACTACACCTGCTGTACCAACCCGGCGACTCCAACCTGGTCACCGCGTACACCACATTCCAGTACCTCGATGAGCTCCATAGACATTTAAAAACAACTTTTGCCTTTGCTCAGCAACACTTGCAAAAGAGCGCTGAAGGTCAGAAAGCCTACTACGACCGCAAAGCCTCACACCAAGAACTGGAGGTGGGCAACAAGGTCTGGTATTACAACTTCAACCCGCCACCTTTGACAGGCTCCCGACGATTGTCAAAGAAATTTCTGCCCCACTGGACGGGACCCCATGAGATTATGAACAAACTCTCTCCCGTCGCATACCAGATTCAGCTAAACCAGGGACAAAGAGAACCAGTTCTCAAATGGGTTCACAGGAACCAGATCAAGAGACATGTGGCCACTAACAGAGAAAGACAGTTAGGGGCCAATGCAAGCTGAACACAACCGCCGTCCCCGAAACGAGAAGACTGTCCCACCCACCTGGGACAAATCTCACTGACACACACTCTCTCTTTCTCTCTCTCCCTCTCTCTCTCTCTCTCTCTCTCTCTCTCTCTCTCTCTCTCTCTCTCTCTTGCCTGTAACAGGATGCCACTGTGGATCCTGCTCCTGGGCCTCCAGACAATCAGAGGCCAGCCACCACCAGACATCATCACACCGGGTCCAGCCTCGGGCATCGTACTGAGAGAGCAACCTGGACTTCTGATCACCAACTGCCGAACCCACACTCAGAAGGTGTATGTCCGACTTGACCCCCGCAACGTCTACAACGCACACTACCCCCGTGCAGTAGCCCAGTACAGCTGGGCCGGTGCTCGCTGGACAGAGGACTCTCTCCGCCACGCCGATGCTGATGTCACGCACATGCTAAAACAACTAGAGAAGATGACCGTCACCCAGGCAGAATTAGGTGGACACAACCGCCGCCCCAAACGGTTCCTGGGAGCGCTGCTCGGAGCCGCTGCCGCCGTCGGAACTCTGTTTAACATTGGTATGTCCAGTGTCAACGCAGTGAACATCGCCACAGTAAGACGACATGTGGCTGAAATCCAAACTGAACTTCCACAGCTCAAAGAGCAACTCACCACACAGAGTGCCGCTCTACAGACTATCGGCAAGACGTTGAGAGGAACTGTGGTAATTCTAAACACCCACAGTGTCCTGTTGAACCAGACCGTGAACTCCATGAAACAGTTATTCACCGTCTTCCAAAATGACTTTGCCCAAACACAGCTAGTTACCGCCTTAATGACGGACATGTTACGGGAAATAAGCTCGTCCATCGACAGCTTAGCCATGGGTAGAATCCCACCGTACCTGATACCCTTAAGCCTGGTGCAAAACGTGTTGGCATCTGCGATCAACGCACCCACTGACCCGCTGCAGATACACCTGGCCTACTCCTTGGGAAGCGCCATTCCCCTGTATGTGGATCCCGAGCAGAAAGAAATGGGTTTCCTCCGTAATTTACCCATCATCGAGTCGAGCCGAATCTACCGACTCAAAGACATTATTAATGTAGGCTTTTGGAAAGGTAACACCCACCTCAAGGTGCGCACTCCTCAGGTAGTCGCGTACCATGACAGCGACACACAGCTGTACCTAGCCCCAAACCTACACATGTGTACCCTGACCAAAGACATTCATTATCTCTGCCCAAGCAAACCTTTCCTCCGAGACAACACGGAGGGAATCTGCGGGTTGCAACCTATGCTCAGCAATACCCGCTGCCCCACCGACGCAACGCCTCGTACCCTAGTCACCGAGACGCAAGCAGAGATCGTAGGTGACAGGTGGCTCGTCAACACTCCCGTGCGCACCGCCACACTGATCTACGACCAACACGACACTGCGACTCGTATCAACCTGCTGGATCAGAGCATGTGGGTCCAAGTACCACGAGGAGCCATCCTCCACCTGGACGACTTGGCCTTGTACCACCTCCCGAGCGAAGAATACCAGTCGGAACTGGAAATCCCCGCCTTCTTCAAGGACCACAACTTCACCCTCGCTCCCGAGTTAGAATTGTGGATTGAGAAAGGGGGGCCCCAGCTCATTGACATTGCTCCCCTTGATACAGCCCTCCAAGCATTGTCCCGAATACCCATCCTGAATAACTCTCCTGTGGTCCAAACCTGGACCGCAGCTGACACTGCGCTATGTGTCTCTATGATCTTCGGCAATACCCTAACCCTGGGCATCGCTTTCCTCCTGTACAGAAAATTCAACCAGATGAGAACCTCCACAGCCAAGCTCACAACGGCCGTGTCCGGGGGTCTCCGATGGAAACCCCGGAGGGAAATTACAACGCCCGGAGCAGAGACGGACCTCATCGAGCTGGCGCCCCAGCCGTAACAAACACCTGCTCCCGACTGCCCGACTCACCTACCATCCATCCATCGTGATGGGAGGCTGTCCGAGAATAACCTCAGGAACCGAAGGCTGAAGAAAAACAACAATTAAGAAACCACTAGCCACTTGACCCTCATGATCCACCTGTCATCCGACCAAAACGATAACTGTCATCCGACGATGTCATACGGACTTCGTCAGATGAAAAGGGGGAACTGTAGCGTCTGTGGTCTCTTACAATGAGGATCAAAGAGGAACCCAGTGTTGATTGTAAAAAGGGGGGGGGGGTAGCTTTTAGCCGCATGTAAATTAAGAGCCACGCCACAGAGTCTGGGGGAAGTGACAACTTCGGCAGTTTTACGACCCCGTCCAATAACACAGGCCCTGATCGGGTCACACGACTCGAACCCTGTTTCCCCCCCCCTTTTCATTCCCCAGACCGAAAGGCGCCAAGGCTCCTGTCAATACACAAGGACTCACACACACACACATTCCTTATGAAGCTTTAATTAAGACTATTCTAGACTGTATACGAGGTAGCTTGGTGTGTATATGCATGCTCCTTGACTCAGGCCTACTCAGTCATGGCATAGAAACAATGTAAGCTCATTTTAAATGCTTGTATTCCTGTGTAAAATTGTATCTCTGTTTTAATATCTCCCAGCCATAAGGTGTTTGATACCTAAATATTCCTATTTCTTTGACTTACTCAATGATGCACAAAATGGGATTGTGAAATGTATCATTAATATGTTTAGCCGACTTGGGAGTAAAACCATACAAAATCAACACCCCTTTACGACACCTCAGGAACATGCAAAATAGGCCATAAAATGAGACAAAGAGAACTTTTCCCGCTACCGAATTCACCCTCTGGATTGGGTGAATTAGCCAGAAGGGGGCGTGGATTAATTCTCTTAAAAGACCAGTGGAGACCACAATCTTCGCTTCTTCTTCCCCTCTTCGCTTCTGAAACTTCTTCCCGGTTTGACCTCTGAAACTCTCCTCGGAACTCTTCTGGAAACTCCGTCTTCAACAATCCTTTGTTCCTCGTTCCATCAACTTACTAGCCACGGGCTACTTCAGGAGGTAGACCCGAAACGCCGCTAAAGGAAAACTACGTCACCTCCCGACCTCGGAGAGAACTACCTAAGACGCAGACATATACACACACACACAAGCGAGAAGCCAAAACGAAACCAAAAGAAATGCAAGTATTCTTCTTCTTATAAAATTTAAACTGCTGTAAAGAAGGTGTGTATTTTCCCGTTGGGACAAGCTCCGTGAAGGTCGTAGTTGTGGAACTGAAGGAAAGTTGTGTTTTTACCTCTAAATGCTTTGTCTCATCTCTCTTTCTCATCTCTCTCTCTCCCCCATATCTCTCTTTTATCTCTCTCTAATTTCAGTCTATTCATTATTCTCTTTTATGTATTCTTTCGTTAATACCTACATGTCTACTTTCTTGATGCATATTTAGTGTGTACTCTCTGTGTGAATCGTAGTGTTATTTTTAGTCTGTGTTTATTAAACCTCCGAAAAGACATTTAATGAGTTGGGTCTGTTGTTCTCCCACATACACAAAGTCAATGAAACTTGCGATCTAAGTTACCTAACTGCTTATGCTACTATGTTAGTAAAGTAAACTGTATGACCATTTGAAATATTGAACTTGTCCTGATCAGTAAAGTTAATGTTTCTTATGCGCTCGTAAAGCAGTGATCCCGTATGGAGAATTGAGTTGAAAAGTCTATAACTAATTTGGTGGACGAACTTAGTAGGATAATTTCAAGCAATTTCATAAAGGGTTACTGGTATTTAATTAAACAATTTTCCCTATCGGGAAATTTTTAATACGTAATGAATGACGGGCAAATTATATTCATAAATTCATGAATATTGAATATTGAACCCCTTTTGAGTTAATTATTCCCCGAGACATTAAACTCATAAACTCGTTGTTGTTACAGTTTCATTCAGAAATAATTTGCATTAAAAAATAAAAAAAATAATAACCTAATAATAGGCTAACTATAGCCTAGAGAAATTGTTCTGTGCATCCCGGCCACATTCAGCCTTTAGAGGACACTTTAGCTAGCCTAATGGGCCGTTGTCAGTGAGCGACATCATTCATTCATTTATTCATTCAGTCATTCATTCGTTTATAAAATACTTTATTTTGCAGTACAACTAGTCAAGTCAGCAGTTCTCGTTTATTTGCATTTTGCCTCGAGTGACAGATGTCGCATACTATTTTTCTCTGTGACATTTTTTTTTGCCAGGTCTATACAGTGTAGGCTATAGCCTACAGCCTATAAGAAAAAAATATTGTATGGTCAACATAGCCTATGCCTATTACTTTTGTTATCCCGTCTCTTTCTGTAGGGGACATTTAAGAGAGATTCTGGAAACAAAATCTAAATTTAGCTGGATCGGTCAGGTCGGGAATAAAATAGGCTAATTTATAGCGTTTAAGCAGGACAAACACAGAAAAACTCCTGGTGAAGTTTCTGAGATCCACGTGACACACTATTATAAAGATGCGTTTATTAAAGAGGAGAGTGAAGACATAAAGATGGAGTTTATTAAAGAGGAGAGTGAAAACATAAAGATGGAGTTTATTAAAGAGGAGAGTGAAGACATAAAGATGGAGTTTATTAAAAAGAAGAGTGAAGACAAAGATGGAGTTCATTAAAGAGGAGAGTGAAGATGTGAGGATTGAAGAAACATTGAGAGAGTGAAAGATGAAGAAACTGAGGAACAAACAGGTTGGTTTCATTCTCAAAGCTGAATTATGACCTAACATTGTGTTGGTCCTTCTTTTGCTGCCAAAACAGCCCTGACCCGTCGAGACATGGACTCCACTAGACCCCTGAAGGTGTGCTGTGGTATCTGGCACTAATATGTTAGCAGCAGATCCTTTAAGTTCTGTAAGTTTCAAGGTGAGACGAGAGATTTAGGCATTTTATTTCTGGAAAAATTACTAATTTGTAGTAATTTGTAGAGAATAATTAACAAAAAGAAAAATAAATTTACACTAAATCTCTCGTTCAGTAGCCAGAGAGAAATAACTTGTTTTATTTTTATTTAACTTTCTAAACTTATATATATATATATATATATATATATATATATACACCGGTATCTATCTATCTATCTATCTATCTATATATATATATATATATATATATATATATACTATATATCTAATGTTTGGCCAGGCGCTAAAGACTACAGCCTATCAGAGAGAGCTATTTCCGCATGTTTTCAACTCGCACATGGGGGATGGGGTCGCACTTACAGCTCAGCTCGGCTCGGCTCAGGCATTCATGGAAACGGAGCGACCGGCGGAGCAAAGTGAGTATTTTATCTTCGCAAGTTAATTCCTACGAAAGTTAATCTTCCAAAGGCATGAACTGAAAACGCACCAGACTGAACACGCGCTGAGAAATACTGCCGCGAGCGCGGATGCGTTTACCTCAGCTCTCATCACGAGAGCTCATTCAGCTCATCACGATGAGTGAATTCTGACTCCTGCTGTGTTTGTGCTGACACTTCCTCAGTGACTAAATCACAATATATTGAACAGACACTTTCAGTTTTTAATTGTAGTGTCTGTTCTCTAACTGAACTGATTTTATGAAGATGAACAGGTGGTGGGAAAGTAAAAAGGCTTGTTCGACTTCACCCAGCGATGCGCAGACCGATCGGCGGCTGACTTGAAGCACTGTATGCCGGTTAGAAATGTTGTCCAACTTGAGACAGCGCCGACGGCACGTGACTGTGACGTATGTCAACAAAGTACCACGAGAGCGATTCGAGAGTAGCCGGCTGATGCAGCCGCTGCAGATTCTCATGGGTGACTGCAGGTGGATGCAAGAGCTCTGATGACGACACAGCTGATCCACGATTGGCCGGATTCACCGCATGACAGCGATCACGTGTTTCGGGTTTATTCTAAAACCTTATGTTACGCTAATGCTCACAAATAATTTTTTATAATAGTAAAACCTCTTTTCATGTAGTCGCGATGTTATATTGTCATGTTTATCAAACTAAAACTGATAAAAACCGTTGACAACACTTCATTGATAGTGTAGGTTTATATGTTGGAACATTAATCTTGTCCAAATAGACGCTTTATTAAGCAGTACATGAAGTGTTGAATGAAAATGTCATTTGAAGCATCTGTGTATTTAAGAAATATTGTATTTATTTAACTTCAGCTGTGATAAAGTTTGTAAACGCAGTGCAAGCATCACCACGGGAAGCAGAGTGTCCGACTTCACGTCTGCATTTCCAGCTCCTCCCCGCCTGCTACTCTCGCTGATCGCATCCATCTAGCCTAAAAATCTAATGTTTGTTTTCCAGTCAAACTCTTTCCAGGAGTTAGGAGAGAAGTTGTTTAAAAACCAAAAACTGTGTCAAAAGGACTTTAGACCCTAGATATTACACAAAATTAGATAAGACATGTTCAATTATCTAATTATGAAAATCAAGGGAACCACTATTGATTCCCTTATGACATTCTGCACATATACTTTCCCATCTTACGATAAACCGAGAGACGTTAAACCGAGGTCCTGACTCTCTGTGGTCATTAAAAATCCAAGGATGTCTTTCGGAAAAAGAGTAGGGGTGTAACCCCGGCATCCTGGCCAAATTTGCCCACTGGCTTCTGTCCATCATGGCCTCCTAATAATCCCCATAACCTGATTGGCTTCATCACTCGGTCTCCTCTCCACCAATCAGCTGGTGTGTGGTGAGCGTTCTGGCACAAAATGGCTGCCGTCGCATCATCCAGGTGGATGCTGCACATTGGTGGTGGTTGAGAAGATTCCCCCCTTCAATGTAAAGCGCTTTGAGTGCCTTGAAAAGCGCTATATAAATTGAACGCATTATTATTATTATTATTATTATGTCTCGTCCTCAATTACGTTTAGCTCAGTCTCCCACTTTGTCTTTATATGGAGTGTATTATCTGTTGAGTCAAGTAATATTCTGCTATATCTGTGCGGCATGTCATGTAAAAGATATTGCTTCTTTATATCAATGAAATACTGTTCTGCATTATTTGAGGCTTCCATAATTATTTCCTTGTCTTTATGAGTTGTAATATAGTTTCTAATTTGTAGGTACCAAAAGAAATCACTTGATGATAACATAAATGTTTCTTTAGGATAAAAGAAAAGATGCAATGTACTTCCCTTAAATAAATGATCTGTAAGTACCATCCCATCTGGAGGGTAGAAACTCAGGGTTATCTGCTATAGACATGGCTCTTGATAAGGTTGACACTCTTCTGTTTTGTCCAAATTCTCAGTTTGCTTAACCTAGATATTTATATTTTCATATTTTTCTGAGATTGGGGTGTCATAAAGGCTAGTGATGCCAATGGGGCATTTGTTACAGAGCATTGTTCAATGTTAACCTATTCTGTTTCTACATCATTGTTAATTCATTCCACTATTTGGTAACTAGTTTTATTGATGATTATGTGCAATTCGAACCGTTAGCTCATGCCGTGATTGTGGAGGAAATGCTTGTTACACACAAACAGCTTTGAGGTATCGCTAGTTGATGGCCAACCAACCGCCCGCAGCCAGAGACTAGCCCTGGCAGCATCGCGGGGAAAGCCATGCAACACATCCAAACCTTTAACACCAGGGAAACAAACACTTACGACCCATGATCATAAACTCCTCTCATTTACTCCAGGAACAGCAGACTGTCACTTCTGTCATTTGAAAAAACCACATGCTGTCATGAATAATTAAGAGACGGTGTCTTCTCATAGGATAAGAAAACTCAGTCTCGGTAATAATAATGAGACACAGATGCGCCACGTAGCACTATTAGTGCGCTGGTAAGTCACAAGCTGTGACGTGGACGCAATGTTTTTAAACCGGGAAGACTAAAATAGGGTGCAAAACATACAAATTGACCAGATTCCCCTTTTAATTAAATCTAACGGATACTAACATTATGTTCAATGATGTTCAACACACATACCTCTGTTAAAATCTCAAAAATTTAGCTGTAGGGTTTCATGACCATTTAAACACCCAAATAAAACAATTTTGTTTTTTTCTACTTCCCTGGTAATGGTCTTGATGGGCAGTTCAGTAGTCAGGCACTGATCAGAGAGTCAGCCCGTTGACTTATGTACTAATCCGTGCCCTGACTAGTGGAATAGTAAAATGATTGAGACGCGCCCAAGAGAGACTTGAATATATAGGGGCGTGTTATTCTAATGACGATCGGTTTCAGCCGCGGCATTTATCAAGGGCAGGTATTGCGTACACCTGGATTGCAGAGGTGTGCACAGTTTCATAAATCAGGCGGTGAAAGGAGTGTAAGCATAATTTTACGCCAACATATACACTCGTTTCTATGCAAGATTGATAAATGAGGGCCAATATGTTTTCATAAACGCTCAAGCTTTACATTTCCTTGTATTATAAGTTTATCCTGAATGGACATTTCAGACTATACAATATTTGAAATGGTCTTTTCGCTGCAATTGTTGCGTTTTCTGTTTGCATTTGATGTTTTTCGTCTTCAATGCTGAATTTATTATTTATATAGAACACACAGTGTTTCAGTGACTGTCCAATAAAGCACATAAATATAAAAGTGTGAAATGTTACTTTACCCAAGGTTAAAAGTGTGTTTAGAATGACGATAAGTTCAGTGTGAAAAGCCCTATGAAGTGCTTGCCTTTGATTAACTGAAAATGGTTAATTAATTTGATTGTGACATGGTATAATTTATGTCAGAAATATAGACATGAGAAAAACTGAATTTCAGAACTTTATTATACATGCTATATCCTGACTTCAACACACATATTGTTAAAACACTTCCAACATTTCATCCTATTTTTTGTACCCTTGTCTCATGAAGGAGCCACGGATCACAGAAGACCTCTGCACTGCAGTTGAAAGACTGTGGAACAACCAATCGTTTTTTAAAGGGGGGGTGAAATGCTGTTTCATGCATACTGATCTTTTTACACTGTTAAAGACTTGGAATCCCATACTAAACATAGACAAAGTTTCAAAAGTTAAGGTGGACGTTTGATGGGAGTATTTCTTTGTCAAAAATACTACTTCCGGTTAGTCATAAGTTTCGGCAAGTTTTTTGAGATCATGCGTCCCCATTGACGTTAGTGGGGGCGGAATTTCCTTGTATGGGCCTTACGGACAATTCTACCGGAAGCGCGTGAGAGAGAGCGAGGGAGAGAGCGAAAGCAACAGCCTGCGCGTGAGAGAGAGCGAGGGAGAGAGCGAAAGCAACAGCCTACGCCCATCAAAGCGGGGCTTGTAGGATGCTGGACAGGTGACAATTACACATAGCACATAACAATGTCACCAAAAAAGTGGGTTTTTGGTTGCCAGACCAAGACAGTCCTGCACAGATTCGCCAAAAACCCCGCGTTAAGGCAACAGTGGATGTAATTTGCTTTTCCGGATCAGCAACTGAGTTGCGCGAATGTTTATATCTGTTCGCTGTTTCATAAACAAGGCCCAGCTCGACGCCGAATTTTCCCAATCGCCTAATGCTGAAGGATGGAGCAGTCCCAACGTTAGAAGGGTGAGTGAGACTGCTTTTAGTCACCTTACTGTCTACACAAACCACGCGTAAACACACAAACACACGTGCACAACTGCACTTCCCACATGTACACCTTCAAAGACAAAAATACGACGATATAATTCAAGTATAAATATGTAAATAACACAAGCCGCTAAGCATATTATATAGTTAGTGTATAACTTGTAACTTACCACATACAGACGTCCTGCTCTAGTCGTTTTTGCTGCTGCTCCTGTTCAACTGCAGCCTCTGGGTCTGATTCCGGATCATAGATGTATGGCTGTATCCGATTAAAAGCCATATTTTTATTTTGAATAAAGTTTTTTTCCGCTGTTAGGGATGCACTCGACTCAACACACAGCGCGCTGCTGCACACGTCATTATTTAGCTCCGCTCACACGACACGCCCCCACCCGCTCGGCTTTTTTCGGAAAGACTCGGAACAGCGCATCTTTCTTATATAATTATTAAAAAAATAAAAACTTTTCGGAGATATGCAGGATGCAATGCTACTCTATAGGTACTCAAGATTGACATGACACTGACTGAAACTGAGTGTTTCACCCCCCCTTTAAAGGTTTAGTAGAATAGCCCTGATTTCTGAAATTTGAAAGTGGAAGACTAGGAAAAAGCCCTTCAACTTTCACATGCTGAATGGTTGACAGACAACTGGCCAAAGAGACAGTTGTCAATGTTTATAGAGGTTAAATTTATTTAAGATTTAATTTGTCATGTACCTTCTGTGCAATAACTTTCAATTTAGCTCAATTTATTCCCTTTGGTCTGATTGTGTGTTTTTTTTTAAAAGCAAACCATAGCTAGTATAAGATGCCTTTGCTACTTAAGGGGATTTTTAAGGGGACATTTGATAAAAATTGAACAAATTTTGTGTGTTTTGGTGTTTGATTAATCTGAATCAGCTTGAATCATGCATTACAGTGTAGAATTGTGTAATGTATATTATGTACTATGAAAAAAGGTTTATTCTGAGATGCTTGAGGAAAAAAAAAATGAGGGCCAATATGTTTTCATAAACACTCAAGCTCAATAATGTTCAAATGCTCAATCTTTGTTTTCATTTTTAGTGTGTTAAGCTTTGAGTTCAGTTTATCTAATATAATATTTTAAGACATAATATAAATATACTATAACAAATAGTATAAATAGCAACTTTTTACTTTAAAAACTTTTTTTTAACGTAAATTATTTTATTTTGTGTTGTAATCCAGAATTGTTTATTTTTAAACATATTTATATGATTTAACTATGAGTGACTATATTTATCTTAGCCTATCAATCATCTCTCTATCTATCTTGTTTTAGAACTTATTAATAAAATACTTGACATTATTAAGATTGTTTAAACTTAAGGCTTGAAACGCTCCAAATGGAGAAATGTATACAAAGATAAATCAGCTCTGCCCACTTCTAGCATGAGACTGTGGCGTGGCGCTGTTGTCGTCCTCAGACTGTTGTGAGTGACATATATGGGTTCTGCGGTTCTGCAGTTAGACCTGTCTCATATTTGTAAGGAAAAGAGTTGTAATTCTCAAAATATATTTGCATTTTTGGACAATATTGAAATGCATGTATAAAAAAAGTAATAATAATAATAATAATAATAATAATAACAGAGACTTTTCATATTTTTTCCTATTTAAAACTTGACTCTTCTGTAGTTACATTGTGTACTAAGACCAACATTTTTTTTTCCCCAGTATACTCTCATTCCTGCTTAATAGTCCAGGAACTGTACTGCCATACCATCTGTGCAGTGGCACAATGATATTACAAAGTGTAGTAAAACAATGAACTGTTCCTTTTAAAGGGATAGTTAATCCAAAAATTCTCTCATAGTTTTCTCCCCCTCAAGTTGATCCAAAACTACAGTACATACATTTCTTTGTTCTGATATACACATAAGATATTTGGAATAATGTTTGTAACCAAAGAGATCAAAAGATACACACCAGCAATGTTTTTTTCTTCTTCTAGTGTACATGTATAAAAACTGCTTGGATATCCTAATTGAACTATAGCCTAATTCCTTTAGTCATGACATTTATTTAGTATTATATATACCCAAATATGAGGTGAGGTTTTTGTCTTAAAAATAGCCTGAAAAATGGGGGGTCGTCTTATATTTACCATATAGACAAAATCACAGGGGAAAGGGAGAAAGCAGGGAGAAACAGTAGAGGGCATAATTAGTGACATTGTTATGAATTAGTACTCACACTAGGCGCTTTGAACCGTGCTCGAGTGTGTTTGACCCCCAAATCCCGGTTTGTTTGACAAGTGTGAGTGCTCCGTTCTGTGGCCTGGCGCGGTTCATTAACTGGTCCTGGCCCGCTTGGAAGGGGTAAGCCAGAGTGCGGTCCGGTTGGGCTCGAGAGCAGTTCGAATGTAGTGTGAGCACTAACCAAGCCAGAGCGCGGAACAGCTGTGCACTATGGTCATCATTACGAAAGCAAACACCAAACTATTACTACTTGGATACACTTTTCGATTAAAGGGGGGGTAAAACACTCAGTTTCAGTCAATCTCATGTCAATCTTGAGTACCTATAGAGCAGTATTGCATCCTTCATATCTCCGAAAAGTCTTTAGTTATTATATTTATAAAAGAAATATAGGCTGTACCGAGTCTTTCCCGAAAAAACCGAGCGCCTGGAGGCGTATCGTGTGGGCGGAGCTAAAGAATGACGAGTGCGAACAAAGCGGTGACGCCGGAGGCTGATATAAATTGAACAGGAGAAACAGCAACAGCAGGACGTCCGTCTCTGTGGTACGTACTGTATTTAGTGGACTGTCAACATTTGTGTGTTTACTCGCAGTTTATGAGGACATGATTCGTTTTATGGACTATTGTATGCGACTAAACCTTAGCAGTAGCAAGCAAAACGGTTTTGCACGTCAGACTAGTGTAACGTCATACATAGAATAACAATGGAGTAACGTTAGCGCATTTCAATGACGAAGCACGCGATCGTGTCATTTACTGATGTTTACTCAGGTGACGATAGCCAACAGCAGAGACATTTGAAGCAGTTTTACTCACCGGCTGCTTCCAAAGCAGGACCGAACCTTTATCGCTGGGACCGCTCCGTCAAAAACACACTTCTTTGGTATGATTTGGATAAGTCCTGTGACAGCAGTGACCGTGGAAATCCACTTTGCGACGCGACTGAAGCGATGCCTTGAAGCTTCCCGTCATTTCTGCGTTCAAATCGGTTCAAATGCAGCTCTGCCTTCCCGGAATGCTGTGCTGAAGCGTTGAAGTCGCTTGATGTCACCCACAGGAATAAAGTGGAGCGCGGCGCGGACTATAATAACGACTGGATCTGCACCTGAGAGAGTGTTTATGGGCATGCATTTCCTCTCTAGCTCCAGTCGCACGTGCACCCTACCAGGAGAAGAGCCCGTACGGCCCATACAAGGACCTTCCGCTCTATTAACGTCAAGCCGACCCATTTTTGAAAAAAAAACCTTATTGATTAACAGGAATTGTTGTTTGCAAGTAAAGCTGTATATTCCTCTGTCAAAGTCAGCTGGCTCTGTAAGAATCTTAAAACGTGCAGTGCAGTCAAGTGAAAATCACTGCGCGGCATAAATGCTAAATTATATTAGGCAGTCTATTATCGAAAGCACTTTTCTTCTGGTCTTCTTCAGAGCAAAAATATTTTTTGTAAGATCTCAGTTGTCATTAATGTCAGACTGCACGATAGTCAAGGAGTGCTAAAAACGGACACTTGCAATGAACAACGCGTTCAGTGACAGTGAGCTACACATGGGACCAAGTCACACGTGCAAGTCTCAAGTAAGTCTCAATCTTAACCTTCAAGTCTCAAGTAAGTCCCAGGTATTTTTTTCCTAGGCAAGTCAAGTCTTGTAGTAGGTCAAGTTCAAGTCAAGTCACCTTATTATTACTATCTGCAGAATCTGATATTAAAGGGTTAGTTCACCCAAAAAGGAAAATTCAGTCATTAATTACTTAACCCTAATGCCGTTGGACACTCGTAAGACCTCTGTTCTTCAGCTTTGTAATGACGTCTTTAGTGCCTTTATGGGTCTAAGAGGAAATGACATTGGTGTCAATGAAGGCCTTTCTCAGCCATCGGATTTCAACAAAAATATCTTCATTTGTGTTCCAAAGATGAACGGCGGTCTTACGGGTGTCCTACGACCTGAGGGTAAGTAATTAATGACAGCATTTTCATTTTTGGGTGAACTAACCCTTTAATAAAGTGAAAAGACAATGTATAAGTAACAGTCAGTAAATGACAATAATTTGGATTTGCATTGAATCAAACAAAATTGTCACTTCATAAAATTATTTGTTTTTCACTTCTGCCAACAGTGTTTGAAACGTTTTAAATTTTCAACATGAGCCCATTTCACACTGCGAATCTGGCAAATACACGGATAATGCGACCCGGCATTTGTTCCCTGGCCACTAGATTTGGTCCATTCTCACTGCCAGCGAAATACCGTAATAAGTGCGCTTTCACACACAACCCGTAACTGTCCCGGATCGAGTTGACACGTGACATCCTGATGTGATGTATAATGGCGAGCGATCTCAGCTTCAGCGCGGATAATAAGGAGCTCCGTGGTCTCGACTTGTGTCCAGTTTGCGCACATTTCTGCTTGTTTAATTTTAGTTTCTTTTGAATACAAACACTCTGCGTTTAAAACACAGACTAGCTCTTCTGGCACTGCAGGGTTGTATTATTGAAAAAACAAGCTCTAGGAGTCGCACAATAAATAAGTACACTCGCGTGTGTGTGATTTTTCGCGAGTCATTTTTTTTGTGTGTGTGTGTGTTCAGGTGGCAGACTTAGGAAAAGTTGCCAAGTCTCGTACCACTCAGATCAGGGGAAGGAATCAAAATAATTTTGACCACATTTGTCCCCAACACGGTATGAGGGTTTATTGCTAGTGGTTACTTTAGCTATACGTTAGCTAACTACCAACTAACCTTTACTGGGCAGACTGGCTCTTCAAATGACGGACGAAATTGGAGGTTGTCGTCTGGCTTTCTGTCCGTGATTTTAATGTTGCATGTCTTGCAACGCGCAACGTTCGTGTGTGTAACGTTCGTCTTTTGCTATCTTGCGAATAATTGTTGAAGCCGAAAGCGATGACCCTTGCCCAGTATCCCTCCAGCTGACATGTTGATGTGATATCTGATCTAAGTGGGCGTGGTATGCGTAAGGTACGAGAGGTAATGACTGATGATAGTGTCGTGATCCAGTCATGACAACGGTATTCTCAGTCTGCGCTCAAGCTGTGTAAGCTTTTTTATTTTATTTTATATTCAAACTAAAAAAACATGACGTGATTAACACTTAAGTCATCGTGTCTCAAGTCTAGTCAAGTCCTGAGTCTTTAACTTCCAAGTCCGAGTCAAGTCTCAAGTATTTTCTTTTTTGCCAAGTAAAGTCACAAGTCATAAAAATAGCGACTCGATTCCAAGTCACCAAGTCTCAAGTCCCGATGTCTGTGGTTTATGTATATGGATTATATAGATTGTTTCTGTAAATACAAATTATATTTCTTTGAAATTACCATTCATGGTTCATAAAATTATGTTTTCTGAACAATAAGCAATGACTATAGTTTCTTGTGATATAGTTGATAACAATGTGTGATTATTTGTGATATGTGTTAAAACAAATGTATATGCTTTATGCATAGTTTGTTTCTGTGAATTTAATTTATTGTAATAATATATTTGTATGATTCATATTTTCAACCAATAAACAAAGTAGACTTTTTTTGTAGATTGTGTTACTTGTGTAGAGGGATATATGGATGTATAGGTTAGGATAACGTTCTGAGAACATTCTGGGAAATTTCTAAGAACATTCTAGGAACGTTGGGGGAACGTTCCCCTAAGCTAAAGGGAACGTTCTATTTACATAAAGAAAACTTTGCTGGAGAACCAATAGGGAATGTTCTTTGTTATGGGAACGTTCTGGGGACAAGAAACAAACGTTCCCAGAAAGTTCTGGGAACCAAAAATTGTTAGCTGGGTAGATCGTTCTCTGGGATGCGTTTTCATGGGAATCGAATGTGAAGAGTTTTATCTATAAAAACTGATTAGCTTATAATGCTAGTTTATGGGGCATCGAAAAAGTAAAATTAAATCGCTAGTTAATACCACCAATGATCAAAATAGCCTCAAAGTAGCATAGTTGTTAGTTTTTTTTTTCCTTGAGAGGCTATTAGGGCGTCAACTTGTTATTGTCTGTTCATTATTTATCCACTATCGATCGCCACGGACACTAAATTTTAATGTGTGTTTTCACTTGTCCCTTCAAAAAAATCCACTTGCAATAATCTTGAGCCGTGTGTGTATATTTCTCTCAAATTACTTAAAGGTAAACACAGTACAACCTAAAACGAAACCTACAACCTATAAATCAACAGTTAATGATAAAGACTTATCTTTATAAGTTTTGTATCTTTAGGAAACGAAAGGAAGAAACGTGGGAAAAGAAACAAGATGTCTAGTGGGATCAAATGGATTAACGTTAGGAGTATTGTTAAAATTCACGGAAAGTATTATTTTTTTTTCAAAAAAAGACTATCATCTATCACAATGTTTTACTGTAAACATTGTCAACTGTTAATTTTGGGGATGTTGCCCAACCCTAATGCATAAATATGCAGACTTTGGCTGATTATGCATTAAATTAGGTGATCGCATAATC
Source organism: Pseudorasbora parva (assembly GCF_024679245.1). Lineage (NCBI taxonomy): Eukaryota > Metazoa > Chordata > Actinopteri > Cypriniformes > Gobionidae > Pseudorasbora > Pseudorasbora parva. Next base: position 6,031,239 of record NC_090191.1, read on the forward strand.
ATGGTTTTCTGGAGGGACTGGTATTGGAGCTAATATACACTTAAAATACATTTCTAGGCTCAGTTCCTACAAATATATTTACTATATATTTATATTTTACGTATTACGTGTTACCAATCTAGAGCTACACATATTCACTTTTTTTTTTTACTTTTTTTTTTTTTTTACCATAAACCATAAACGTTTAGATTTTATAGAATTGTGCAGTCATGATTTTTCTAGAGTAGCTTTTGCTAAAACTTTTTTTTTTTTTTTTTTTTTTTTTTGTAAAACAGGATTAAAATGTCAGTCAAATAATTTGAGTTATCTGATTTTTTTGGAAATTTTTATTTAATGTGCAATTTTTAAACTTTAAAAACTGTATACACTAATACAAGTAATTATTTATTGAACTTGTATCATTTGAATGTGGTTATTAATTTAAGAAATTTTAGTTATAATGAAGAAAACAATCTAAATATTTGATTATTGTTAAAGCTAATCTTTTAAACACTGGCTGCATGTTAACTGTTTGGAGTCTTTTGGTAAAGTTGCTGAGTAATATTTTGTCTTTTTATCGTTGTAGGTTGGTTCTATCGAGGCTAAAGTGGTGCATGCCAAGCACTGGAACAGAAAGTGTTGATTATAATGGTGTGCTTGTGGAGACTCAGAGTTGCTACATTGAAGATGGAACTGGCAGAACTAAAGTTCAACTGTGGGAGAGCTTGATTGGAAGGTTTATTCTTGGACTGTGTAACAGGATTTTAACTTCGAAGTTCTAACTTGAGCACCAGGAATTTCCAAAGTAAACCGTATCTAACTACTACTTGATACAGTGAGATTGAAGAGATTAATCCATTGAGTGGCCTTGAATCTGAATCAAACTTCACAGTGGATGAAGACAAGGTGAATACAGTTGTGAAGATTTGTGCCATTGAACTAAACATCAGTCAGCGCTGTCCAATCAGCCAGGCTTGGCAGCTTGTGTTTAACGGCAAGAAAAAATTCCATCGGTGTGGTAGATGTAACAAGCTACAAAGTGTGGCTAGTTTTCAGCCACAAGCGACCATGTCTGTTAATCTTGTGGGGCATACTGAGGATGTGACCATCTCCAATACAGCAATTAAAATGTAAGGAATTGATTTGGATCAAATAACCCAAAGGGGTATTGAATTACAGTGAAAGGAACCGTGATACATATTAAATGATTCTAAATTAATATTTAACACTTTATCAACTATTCGTTCAGCGATATGTTGAAATAAGAGTACATTATCAATCCTGAATCGAGATATTACCCGTTACAACGGCAATAATATCAATTTTATGTTCACTGTTTGTGAGCTTAGGTAACACAATCGATCAGTTTGATGCAGTAACTTATAAACACAAAGCCAAAGACACTGGTATAGATGAAAAAGGCAGCAAAAGTTTATTGGACTATTCTAAACACACAGAAACTAACAAAAACACACATTCATACAGTTACTGGGAAAGGGAGGTTTGTTAATGGAAAGGAGTGTCCCAATGATTTCTTAACCACAACCTGAGAATCAATATACTAGCAGGTTAACCTTAGATTGTTCTCTTAGATATGATTTTTACCAGTTCAGCCAGAATGAAGAGTCATGTACTTGCGTTTCAATGCTTTTATGAAAATGGGGTTCCTCGAAGCACGGTGTTGCTCGGCTGGTGGTCAGTTGTTGTGGTCAGAGGGACGAATAGTTGGTTTTGCGGGTTGAAAAGCCGGATCCTGGATGGCATTAGCTGGTTGCTACTGTAAGGCTGAAAAAACCAGTAAAAGAAATGGACAGAGATATCCCATTGACTTCAACGGCGGAAAGTGAGGTCAGTAAAGGAGCACTCATTTCCTGATGGCTGAGCGAACTGCGCCAGCTCAGACTGAGCTTGACGACGTAGATGTGACGTAAGCAACCTGTCTGACAGCTGTAGGTCTTCTAGTAGTTGTGGAAAGGGAAATCTGAATCACGTTGTTTAAATATTTTCTCCCATTGCTTTTGGCTCACTATGGGCTTCTCCCCATTCTTCTCCCTTGACTTTATCAGACTCTATGTCTCCACGTCCCCCCCGACTGTCTCATAGACAGTAAAAGATTGCCTGCGAGCATCTCCTCAGGTCTATACGGCAATTTCTCAACTGTGCGACAGAGTCGCGTTGGTTATGACGCAATAGTTAGCCTATTTTTACAAAAACAGCTTCTGCGGGGCAATAGTGTAAGATACAAGGTAAGCCTTTTATGCATTGTCATGTTTCTTTAGAAATAAACAAATGAAGTCTTTAAATGCCTCAGATGTAAAGTTATTCACTGTCAAATTGACTCAAAAATGAATGGGAGTCAATGGGATGCTAACAGTAGGGGATGGCTTAGTTAGCAATGGTTGCCCCTATGGGTGGAACGCTTTCTGAGTGCTAGATTACCCCCTTGGAAAAAACTAGTAGATGCTGAAATATCTAAATGAGGAACAAGGACTCTCAGCAAAATAAAGGAAATTAACATCTGAACTGTCCCTCACACACCACTGGAGACGCAAGTCTCACCTCAGTATCAGCTAATCTACATCTTTCCCTGTTGACCCCCTCTCACCCAGTTCCTTCCCTCTCTCATGCTGAGATCACTGAAAATACACCCAAAATCTCTATATTACAGGCCAATCCACACAATACAATATTATATGTGTTTGATATTGTTTGAAATGTCTCAGTGCGACTGGTACAAAGATCTCATCCCCACAGAAGTTAACCAAAAGATAATCAATGTTTTAAGAGTTTATAGATATATTGTCTCATTTGGCCTTTGCATCAATACAAGTCTGGATTAATGCAAATTCCCATTGTAGTTTGTACATTTGTTTCTGAGTATTTAAGGGAATGTTGCAAAGAGCTCAGGGCTTGACACCTTGAACAGGTCAGCCCGTAATGCTGGATGTCTCAAGATAGCCAGCATTATGTAATTTTCAGATGTCAGGTATATATTTCATTCTTTACTTCAGAGTATTTGATGTTATATATGGATTACCTTTGAATTGACTATGTAATTGGCTTTATACATTTACCTGACTGTTAATAAATTGTTACACTTTGATTATTTTCTAACTTGCTCTGGAATTATTCAGGTTGGTTATCATTTCAACAAAGGGTTAAACGGAATAATTAAATGTGTAGTTAAACTATTAAATATAATAACCAAATAACCAATTGGCCTTCTAACCTAAATTCGAAATTATGATTAAATGGAGTCAGATAAAGAGGAATTTGAATAAAATCTCTTTGCCCCGCTGAAAAGACTGAACGTGCAGCGACCTTCACCCGCCGATCGTTAGCCTCCATTGGGACGATTTGGGCGGACTTACACTACGTGACGGGCATCTCTGTGGTGCCACTGCGTGGACTCCAGGAAGTTTTCTACGGCGAGGTTCAGATGAAGTTTTGGAGTGTGGTGATGATGAAGAGCTCTGGGTAGCTCGGAGGACACTGCATGCAGGCAGAAAAGGCCCGCACGATCAAAGCAGAAGTCACCGCAAAACCATGGCAGTCAGTAAAGCACGAAGCAAAACAACAAGCAAAGATATCTTGTTGGCCCGGGAGTTTTAAACGGGCCCCAATGTCCCTCCTTGGGGGCGTCTCCGACCAATGATATAGTTGCCTTTGAGTGATGATAATCTGCTATCTATTTCATCACTCCTTTTAATAGGAAGAGGTCCAGAGCAATAAACTGCCGTTGACATTGTACTTGGGAGTTTACACACCTCTTTAATGTTAATTTTGGTGATCTCTGACTGGCGAAGTCGAACATCATTAGTGCCGACGTGAATAATAATCTTACATCTTACAGTAAGCGTCTGACTATGGTGGCTGGTGTCTCTATTTTCACATTCCATGTAGTAGAATCGCCAATAGCTAGGGCACTTTAATAAGGATCCTCAGTGGGTGCGTCACAGAGTTGGGAGAATCTTTGATGTTCTAATCGGAACGTAAGAATGTTTTTTGAATCCGCGACTATGCCGTCTCACAGTTACCCAATTGCCCTACTGCAAGGGCTCAGCCGGAACCAAACAATGTACAGAGTTCACTAAGCTAGTCGCATCCAAAGCAGTGTCTAAAGCTGTTACATTCTCACTACTCTCACATAAAGTCTGGATGCGTTTCTCTAATTGTGAAATCTTACCCGTCAGCCTATTTCCTTACATTTATCACAAGTGAAGCCCTGTTTGCCAATGGAAATAGATATGCTAAATATGTAGCATTCAGTGCAAGTGACAATGACAAGACATGGCTTACCATGTTTGTTGATGAATCCAAAACTTACCACAGTTGTTTAATGTAGTCTATTTAATAATCCGACTCACCACAGTAGTCTAATGAACTCAGAAAACAGGAGACCCGTGTGCCGGGATGGAAAGCTACCAGGCTAGCGAAAAGCTAACGTGTCTTCATTTAGCAATGGTTCTAGTTTCCAGTCTGATAACACTTCTCTTTGTTAGTGAAATGATGGGGTTGTGTGAAATTGTTTCAGAGAGAAGAGTTAAGGGAGAATTTAGTAAAGCACTGGAAACAAAGTGTGATTTTGAGCTCAGCGCTACAGGATAGAGGCTTTTAGCCCTGCCCGGCCCGTTAAAAAGCAATTGCTCACACTGGCCCAACTGTGGATAAGCTGCGATTGCCAGATCTCTACATCTCTGTACATTTAGAATCAAAAAGCAGTTTGTTATATTATATTTTGTTTTTTATTTTGTGCAAGCCTACACAGTTTTATGTGTTTTAGTTGATACAGATTTATACTTCTCTTGACATGTAATATTGTGACTAGTTCATTCTTCATTCGGCTGATCAACAGATTGAGTGTTAAGCTTGGAACATACTCTGCAAGAACAAAAAAAATTCTTCGTTTTCTCGAGGTGGCAGGAACAGGAACATTCTGGCCAGTACATTCCATACTTCACGAGAAAAGCAAGTGCCGATCATCTGCTTTTCTCTGCGTTAACCACGCCCACTTTAAATGTATGACCAATCACACAATAGTTCTCATACATACAACAAGAAAAAAGTTCTGCTCAGGCGATGTGTCAAGAACCAGCTGTGAGAACTCCCAAACCAGGGCTGCGAGAACAAAATTACATAATTTTGTTCTCGCAGCCCTGGGAGCGAGAACTTTTTTCTCTGTTCTTGCAGAGTTTGTCGACATCAATAGGGGATTCAGGCCTCTAAGGTGATTTAATACCATAACAATAATCAGAAATGTATTCAGTCTCTCAATTCATACCACACTGATGACTTATAAAACCAGTTCTCTCATGCATGAGTACTCATGTGGAACTCCAGGTTTATTTTATACCCAAAACTTTTTCCACAGTGCTGGCAGACGAACGGCTTCTCTCCAGTGTGAATCCTTAAATGGTGTTCAAAGTGGTGTTTTCGACTGAAACTCTTTCCACACTGAGAACACGTGTAGGGTTTCTCTCCAGTGTGAATTCTCATGTGCCCATTAAGGCTTCCTTTTTGAGTGAAACTCTTTCCACACTGTTCGCAGGTGTAAGGCTTCTCTCCAGTGTGCAGTCTCATATGCCTCTTAAGGCTTCCGTTTAAAGAGAAACTCTTTCCACATTGTTGGCAGGTGAAAGGGCACTCTCCAGTGTGAGATCTCATGTGGATATTAAGGTGTCCTTTACTACAGAAACTCCTTCCACACTGAGGGCAGGTATATGGCTTCTCTTCAGTGTGAACTCTCATGTGCTTTTTAAAGCTTACAGAGAATCTCTTTCCACACTGTTGGCAGGTGTAAGGCTTCTCTCCTGTGTGAGATCTCATGTGGATGTTAAAGTTTTCTTTTCGATTGAAACTCTTTCCACACTGAGGGCAGGTACAAGGCTTCTCTCCATTGTGAATTTTCATATGTCTTTTAAGGCTACTTTTCAGAGTGAATCCGTTTCCACACTGTTGGCAGGTAAATTTACTTCTAGTTCCCTTATTTTTAGCCTTTTTTCGTGACAAAGTCTTTTCAGCCTGTGAACAACTAAAAGGTTTTTCTCTTATTATGAAATCTTTTTTCTTTAATTGATCTTTCTCTTCCATTTCATTCAGTACTTCACTCTCCTTTTTCAGCACCATCAGGTCTAAGGAAAAAAAGAGACAAATGCAAAATAAATTAAATGTTGGGTCACTTAATGTTTTTTTATTTGAAGAGACAGAAACCACACACACAAAAAAAAAAAAAAAACATCTTTATATTTTCATTCTCAACAGTCAGACACATATAGGGCCCCTAAAGCAGGGGTCTCAAACTTAGTTCCTGGAGGGCCACAGCCCTAAAGTCTTTAGCTTAAACCCTAATTAAACACACCTGGTCCAGCTAATCCCTGACCCTTACCCTAACCCTAAATCCTTCAGGGGGTTTTGCAGAAAGCAAGGTTATCTTAAGGAACTCTGTTAATTAACCTAAATCTTGCTTACTCAAGGTATGGTGGTTACAAGACATGTAAGAGAGTAAGTTCAGTCATCCCTGAGTATATTAACACACAAGATAATTTCAATAGAGCGACAAATCAATGAATCAACATGGAAAGGACACTAAGTTTAGACTGCATGATTTTTAAACTCATCGGATCACTGCTCTTTGACACGTCATTACTATCTGGGGTAGCATTCAGTCACTGCTTTGTTCACATTGACCGATAGATCGGTGACAGAGGGTTTCACACTGTATAAGGCTGTGTGTCCACCAAAGCATTTTTTCAAGCAGCTGGCTGGCGTTTTCAATTGTTTTCAATAGGAGCACAGCGTTTTTAGAATGCGTGGAGCGCAACGAGGCGCTGAGCGAGTATTTCCTGGTCGCCGAGAGTAGAAGAATGTTCAACTTTGAGTAAACCGCAGCGCTCATCACTGTCACTTTTCACCCAGCCATCCAATCACAGTGGAGGAGGGGCGGAAATAATACTACACAGACGAACTGCCACATCCTGCTTATACAACGTCAACAGATGACAACAAGCAATAATAACGGAACAAAATGATTTAAAACAAGAGCAAGAGCAAATACTTTACATTGTATCTGCAATTTTATATAGAATCAATACAGAAACAAACTACCTGGGAAATTAGTAACACTTCCGCGAATTTTCCGTATCATAACAAGAGTCGCAACTGAAGAAAAAAAATGCTGCCTGCCAAAACGCTCTCAAGCGCTCACAGCAAGTTGTTTTCAGCAGAGCGCCTAGCGTTTCAGCTGGCTAAAAACACTTTGGTGGACACTCGGCCTGACTGTACAAGAGGAAGAATTGCAGACAACTATCTGTATGGTGCGCAAACTACGTTTTCCCAACTAAACACACGTGCGATGTGACAAGTAAACGAGATCACGCGTACGTCAGACCGAAGTTCTCACGCGAGACTTGGAATTTTTATTAAAAATGATAAACAGCATAAAGTTTGCGCTCCAAATTGTATGCTGATTTGTGGAGAAAAAGAAAAAAATTATGGCGGTGGACATTGTTGGGGAGACAGAGGGAGCAAGGATTGTGTTCTGGAAAGAGAGCAGTGTTGCCACAGTTACTTTGAAAAAGTAATCTGATTACTGATTACTCCTTTAAAAAGTAACTTAGTTACTTTACAGATTACTTGATTTTAAAAGTAACTAAGTTAGATTACAAGTTACTTTATTAGTTAGATTCAGCAGTTGCCGACAACACCCCTGCCGCCTCAAAATAGAAATGACAACCGTTTTTGGCAACACACTTTATTGCATTTATGCCAGAGCCTGACGGCCCCGACTTTTTTACGCCCCTTTTTTTAGGCTTCTCCTTCGTTTTATATTTATTTTAATAATTAAAATGAACAATGAGATGTGCTGGTGGAAACAACATGAGACCATGATAGCTTGCGCCACTGTCAAGATATGGCTCGCGCAGGGTTAAAGATCCGTCTCTTCAGTGCAGCTGCTAGAGTTATGGCCTTTTTACAACTGGTTCCTTCATTCATTTTCTCTGACCAGGTATCTATCTGATTGCGAAATGACCAGGAGTAGGCCTAAATGCCTTCCGAGAGTCTTTCGAGACGTATTTAATTCTGATCACTCAAACAAACCGATTCAGAAGGTGCATGAAAGCATTTCAAACTAAACCGGACAAATGTAAATATATCTGGTTGTTTAAACCACATGTGTAAATTTTACTCCTGGCAAATAATTAAGAAATAAATGTGTGAGAGCGTGTTATGGTGTAGTCAGATAGCCTAGATATGACGGTGCTACTGCAACATCGCTGCAAATGAGTAAAGCAAGCCAACGCAAATGGCCGTTAATGAAACTTTACAATAAGTCACACAAAACACAATCATCTTCAATATAAATGAATGAGACTAATGATCTTAGTGCTTAGGTCGCTCTCTCTCATATTGCGATCTTTGAATTTGAAATGAGCTGCTGAATAAAATGCTAGAATCTTTTGCTTTGATGTAAACTCCGTTAAATGAGCATAGGCTATACCGCGGGAATTGAAGATCGGATTTATATTAATTTAGCTGAAGTCTAAGGTAGGCTATAAGACAACCTGCATGTCCTTTTTTTTTTTTTTTAGATTGTGTAGCCCGTTTCGTTGTTTTGAGCGCCGTTGCGAGCAATAGGCTAATCTATCAGCCTGCCTCAGCTCGTCAAAAATGCATTTGTGGTGGTATAATAACTAGCCTACTTTGTTTTTAATGTCAAAGTGGTTATATTTCGTTTCATTTCTTTATTGAGTTCATTTAGAAAAATGTTTAGAGCAATTTTTGTTTGTTAAATTAAAGTTTTAATTTTTTTATGTGACGACCCAGTGAGTTAACCGCATGTTTAATAGCCTATCTCTCCAACTCTTGAATTGTCTTGCCTATATAAATTTTAATTTAACAAACAAAAAATTGCTCTGAACATTTTTCTAAATTAGGATAATAAAAAAACCGAAACGAAAAATAACTACTTTGACATTAAAAACAAACTGAACTATTTTAATGGCTGCAACAATGTAAAAAGTAAAATAAATAAATAAAAAACACGGGCTCCAGCCGGACTTGGGCTGAGAATTTTGATAAGCTGTCGGTTTTTACAAAGGAAAATGACTAAAATAGTAACTCACAGTGACTTGGATAAGTAACTTTAATCTGATTACTGGTTTGAAAATAGTAACGCGTTAGATTACTCGTTACTGGAAAAAAGTAGTCAGATTAGAGTAACGCGTTACTATGTAACGCGTTACTGGCATCACTGAAAGAGAGTTTGAGGTAAATAAATAATTTTGCAATGTGTGGATGTGCAAATGTTTGTGCTTTGTTTCTGTCTGATAGAATTGTAACTATATCTATTAAAATACTGATATTCTGGTCTATAACTCCTCCATGAACCTTCCGCTGCCCTGTATCTCACTCTCTCATTGGATGTTGGTCATCAGCGATTTATCTTTCAGTTAGAACTAATTTCACACAACAGGAGTTTGAATCGCCGACAGGTCCAGATATTTAACAGGCCAAATATCTTGCGGGCGTCTGCGAATCTCTCTGATCGCGTCTTTGATGATTCACACTGTGTGATTGTAACTGTATGTATTTCCTATGATTTCGGGCATTTGTCGGAGAGTCAAAATCGGGCAGTGTGAACTCGCCATAAGAAAAAGTGTGCCATACTAATCCAATTTGAATGGCAAGGAGATGCTGGTTGACAAAAATACAGATAATAACAGTCCATGCCCAAAAATCTACGCAACTCATGTCAGGTCTTAGGTACAGGAAAATAATTTATAAAATGTTAGCCATCACCAGGCGTACCTGACCATATGTGACCCCGTCTGTGAAACCCCGGCTAAAGTCGCAAAATTTAATTATGAGATTTTGATCGTAAATGATCAATTATACCAAGGGGTTTGCGATACAATACTCAATTTTTAATTCATAACATTATAAATACTGAAATTAGGGATTTTATTGACACTACACTTTACTTTTGCACAAAAATATCGGATGCGGGCTCCCTAAACATCGATTTTAATAATCTCAGGGGGTTTTCATCACAACAACACCAGCTGATTAGTATGATAGATCGGTTCAGGAACTTATTTTTTTACCATTAGGAAGAGAAAGACATTAATTTCAAACGGCACGAGCTGCAAACAGGTCATTGCGACTTTAGCCGGGTTCAGATGTCTGGCGAGATATTTTCGTGTCATCGCCAATATTTTAATATTTTAATTTTTAATATTTAATATATATGCCGCGTAAAGGTTTCAGCACGGACTTTGCATCGCGGTTCATCTCACATCTGATGACGCATCTTTAATATAGGTTGTAACTTGAAAATAATGCTTTATGTATGTTTCTGTCGATGGATTCACGTGCTTGCTCCTCAGTTATACATTACAACAACAGCGATAATAAAAGAAAACGTGGGCAAACGGTCTCTCTTAGTAAACTTTGTTTAATGCATGTGAGTGCTGCCGTATCTTCGAATATGAATATGGGTGTAGAGCCAGAAGACGCGTTTGAGAACTCACGTGCGATCGCGATGTGAGAGGATGTGTATCTGTGCGGTCATCCGAAAGCGCGCACACCTCTCTCAGCGCGCAACTATTGAGTTCTCTTTCAAGTCCTGCGCTTGAACGGACAAACTCACACAAGAAGTAGCCGATGTGAACATGTCATCTTGATGAGTATCCAAGCAGACATAGTCTGAATATGCCTTAAGTTAACATACAGTCGAGAAAGCGACACCCCTGGGTCTTAAAGGAGCAGTGGCCTATAGGCCTACAGCTGTCTGTTAATGTTAAAAAGATAAGGAATCACTCACTGCTCTTGATTGAATAGCTTTTGTAAATTTAATAAGGATTAATATTTAATTTAAACAGTTAAATATATAGTCATTTTTCATTTGATTACTTTATTCAATTTATTTACCTAAAACTAATGTTAGACCTACCTGAAAAGCAAAGAAAAAAGCTTTATTTTATTATCTTTGCTCAATAGTAATTATTTGTGCTGCTGCTTGTATTTAAGTTATTTGTTCTTTTCTTTATTTTTATTTGACAGTAGTCCTTTTTTTCATGAACATAGCAAATACCGAACCAAACAGAAACCGTGAACCTGAAACTGTGAGCCTAAAACCTAAAACCGAATCGTGAGCAATCTGTACCGTTACACCCCTAGCGTAATGTACGCGAGGGGGTGCCATAAAATGTAGAACATTTTCAAAGTGCGCCATGACTGAAAAAAGGTTGGGAAACACTGGATTAATGAATTAAGTTACATGGCAGCACTTAAACGCGAGCAGGAACAGAAAATAGTGGATTGCTTAAACAGCTTTTCTGATAGCTATTAATCTCGGTGGAATTACCCCGAATAATGATATAACCGGTTTTTAATTTGAAGAAAGTGCAGGTTTGGAAACACATGAGGGTAAATAAATGTTGACAGAATTTTCATTTTTGGGTGAACTATCCCTCTTTTTTTTTTTTTTTTAACTTAATGTTACGTAGTAGCCCAGTAAAATTATTTAAGTTAGATTTTCTACTGAAATGGAATATATTAATTTATATATTAATGACTTTTTCCATGGATATTTAATTTTATTAATAAAGTTATACAAATAATTTCAATTAATTGACATGGTAATTGTTGCTACAATCAAGCTCTTGTACCCCCAATTCGTTTGAATTGCTTTTTGGACATGCATCATAATAATTAAGCCTGTTTTACAAACCTTTAAGAATTTTCCCATAAATGTGTCATATATCACTGAAAATGGGAGAATCTCAGCTTTAATGTGGTATATGGCTCATATGCAGGATAATTATGCATCAAATGTGATGCAGTTTTAAAAATAAGCTTGTGTTAACATTGGAATTTCTCAAAAACATGATTTTCTGAGCCCGAAATTCAGCAAATATTTAACGTAGCCATACTCAGTTAATATTAGAATGTTCTTTACATTATGTAGAATGATTTTATGTAGAAAACAGTGAATCACAAAAAAATGACTTTAGGATGGTTTTCTCAGGCAGGGTCACATATCCCACCTGCTTGCCTAGGTATGGATTCAAAGTCAATGAAGCTCAATATCCTTTAAAGGACAACTCCGGTGAGAAATGAACCTAGGGGTAATTAACAGATGGTTACAGAGTAGATCGTTCTCTGGGATGCATTTTCATGGAACTCGAATGTAAAGAGTTTAATCTTTAAAAACAGATTAGCTTATAACACTAGTCTATGGGGCACACAGTAGTGAAATTAAATCGCTAGTTAATACCACTAACAAGGCTAAAAATAGCCTCACACTAACACAGTAGCATAATGAGGGTCCCAACATGCAAACCGAAGCATTGAGAACTTTGTAAGAGTACAAACAGTTTAATAAGAAGACAGTTTATAGACATAGTGCATTACGCGTTCACGGACAGGCGCCATCTTGGAAAACAGTCTCGACTCATCGAGCGACGAGAGCTCTGCTAAGTGATGAACTGTGACTTGGAATCTCATATGGTCCGTTGTTTCCGGAAGAAAACACTGAACACAACAGAGAAGATAAAAAAATAAATAAAAAATGTCCATGTTATTACATTTTACAAACTTAATTCCTATCGACAAGCTCACTTAGAACAGCGCTCGTAGATTGATGAGTCGAGACTGTTTTTCGAGACGGTGCCTGTCCGTGAACGCGTAAGGCACTATGTTTACAACGTATCTTCTTATTAAACTGTTTGTACTCTTATAAAGTTCTCAATGCTTCGGTTTGCATGTAGGGACCCTCATTATGCTACCGTGTTAGTGTGAGGCTATTTTGAGCCTTGTTAGTGGTATTAACTAGCGATTTAATTTTACTACCCTGTGCCCCATAGACAAGCATTATAAGCTAATCTGTTTTTAGAGATAAAACTCTTTACATTCGATTTTCAAGAAAACGCATCCCAGAGAACGATCTACTCTGTAACCATCTGTTAATTACCCCTAGGTTCATTTCTCACTGGAGTTGTCCTTTAAGCAAATTCAGCTTACTCACAAATTTGGCAGAACCAACACTAACAGTCCTATATCCTTGGCATTGGAAAGCAATCAGGTAATGTTACAGCGTGCGGTACCACCTGAATTCTGTTCTAGAAGACATGGCGAACTCCATGAACTAACACAAGGACTGGCCTTCTCCAACAAATACTAGGTTTCTTTCTTCATTGCAAATCTTTTAATAAAGTCAACTCTATAAAGACCATTACATACTCCGCAAGAACAGAGGAAAAGTTCTCGCTCCCAGGGCTGCGTCACACAGCTTGTTCTCTTCACATCATATGAGTAGAAATCTGAGTAGGATTTGTTTTTTGTGGGTGTCCGTGAACTTTTGTGTTATTGGTCAGAAATTTTATGTGTGTGGGGTTAATACGGAGAAATTAAATGTTCGGCACCTGCTTTTCTCGTGAAGAATGGAATGTCCTGGCCAGAACAAAATTTGTTCTTGCCACCTTGAGAAAATGAACTAATTTCTTTGTTCTTGCGGAGTATGTACCAAGATTAAGGGTGTTGCTTAATCGGCTGGTGTCATGCTGTAAACCATTGGTAAGTGTAAGAACATCCCCCAGTAAAAGGCCCTAAAAGCATGCAGTTAATGCAGACCCTGGAACAGGAAGTAGAACCAGTTCTTGGTCGCCAACTGCAAAATATCTGTCCACAGGAGATTTATCAGACAATCAAACAATCTGTTTTCTTATAGTCCTAAATGCCTAACATTCTCTCTTTCAGTGGTTCTCTCACAGTATGGCCAAAGACCAGCTCTGATGGGCTGAACTTGAGAGACTCCTGCACCATTTCACAGATTGAGAATAAAAGCAAAGTAACACCTTCGTCTTACTCAGAGCACGCCTCAAATCAGTATAAGAGAGACGCACTTCTGTTGTGACTTCAGTGTACACTTGGTGTGGTCTTGTGGTTGCATCAACTGTGCCTCTTTCTTGCAAGAAACTTTTTTATTAAATAAACCTTTATAATTATAATTGGCTAATGGTTGTCTCTTATTCAGTAAAGCGACTGAGTTAATTATTTTGCCATTACACATGGAACAATGCTCTCTAGCAAATGCCCCATGGTCAACTCTAACCTTTATGACACCCCAATCTCAGAAAAATATGGAAATATAAATATCTGGGTTAAGCAAACAGAGTTTGGACAAAATAGAGGAGTGTCAACCTTATCAAGAGCCACGAGAAGGGTCTTATCATAATTGATGAGTTATTTAAGGGAAGTACATTGCATTTGTTCTCTGATCTTAAAGAAACATTTCTGTTATCATCAAGTGACTTATTTTGGTACCTACAAATAAGAAGCTATATTACAACTCAAAAAGACAAGGAAATAATTATGGAAGCCCCAACTAATGCGGAACAGTATTTCATTGATTTAAAGAAGCAATATCTTTAACATAAAAGACTTATGTCATACATATAGCAGGATATTACTAGCCTAGAAATCTAGACGCACCCTAACGGCAGCAAATCTAATCTGCCCGTGAGTGTCGTCTAGCAACTCTCAATACCCTTCTGAGCTGTAATCGCCTAACTCTTGCCGGGCCAATCACATCGTGTCTAGAGTTGGTGGGCGGGACCATAATGATGACGGCCGAGTTGCGTTTGCGTGCTTCTAGTAAACACAGAAACTGGCGAACGACTGTCTTTCGAATCAGCTTTGACCGCGAATCTGGAAGACTTGGAGTTAAGCTTTTCTTTGAGAAAAGAACAAAGAACGGCACTGAAGTAATTCTTAAAAAGGGAAGATGTGTTCGGAGTTTAGCCGACCGGATACAGTGAATGTTTAATCTATCAACAAGCTCTGTTTCACCTTCGTTGCTCCGGTTGGTTGTAGCACTATCCTATCGCATGCAGAGTGAGTTTGAAAGACAGCCGTTTATCCCGCCCCTCGGATTGAGCCCTGTCTATGGTGAGTTTCCAGACCAAACATCTTGATGTGGGTCTGGCTTGTCAGGCTAGGACGTTACGTGACTCAACAGATAATACACTCCATATAAAGAAACGAAATTGAGGATGACACATGGGAAAGTATATGTGCAGAATGTCATAAGGAACTGGAAAGAGTTTGACTGGAAAACAAAAATGAGATTTTTTTATTACATCATAGGTGATATAAAAATGTGCTAATGGTCCAGAAGCAGAGAAATGCTGGAGGGTGTGGGAAGGTAGGAGACCACCGCATATATTCTGGAATTGTCCAAAAATATCCACATTTTGGCAAGAGTTAAAAAAGGCTGAGATCATAAAAAAATCTGATGTGCCTTCTACTTCTCTGTTTTTCTTGCTTGATGGGAGTGTTGGTGTAGTAAAAACAAGATATATTTTGCACGTACTTTAAGTGCACAAAAAACTATAACAATTAATTGGTTGACGCCACATGCATTAAAAAATTTAATTGATCAGTACGGACATTTTTCTTATTTGCTGTTGTATTGTTTGATTTTCTCAATGCTGTATGTTCTCTTTCCACTCTTTGTCCTTATTTACGTACTTTTTTTTATTCTTTCTTTGAGTCAGTGCTGTTGGTTAGTCAATGGTTAGTTCATTGTTTGCATTGTCCATTTGTTTTGATGTATTAAAATTAAGTTAAAAAAAAAGGACAAATGCACTCCACTATCACACGCTCAAAAGGTTCACTTATAACAGGAACTGGGATTAAAAGGGCTGGTGGAATCACCTGATTTGGTTTTTCCAGCATACCATCAAACATGACAAGTTCTGCAATACTGTACCACATCACGCTTCAAACTGTACCAAATAAATCTTGTTAAACATGGTTGTAGGTTTTCATCACCCGGCAGCAAATTATCATACAGCAATGATGAAAGATTAAAGGACCCACAACCTGATAAATTGTTAGGTGCAAGTTTGTCAGCCAAAGTAAAGCATTTTACAAGTGAAGTGTCAATGTTTTGAGCTTCAACACGTTTTTCACTTCCCTGTGCATCTGTGGGATGTGCTGAACAAACAAATCAGATCCATGGAGGCCCCACCTTGCAATTTGCAGGACTTAAAGGATCTGCTGCTTACATCTTGGTGCCAGATACCACAGCACACATTCAGGGGTCTATTGGAGTCCATGCCTCGATGGGTCAGGACTGTTTTGGCAGCAAAATAAGGACCAACACAATATTAGGTCATAATTCAGCTTTGAGCTAGCCTGACAAGCCAGACCCACATCAAGATGTTTGGTCTGGAAATTCACCATAGACAGGGCTCAATCCGAGGGGCGGGATAAACGGTTGTCTTTCAAACTCCCTCTGCACGTGATAGGATAGCGCTACACCAACCGGAGCAACGAAGGTGAAACAGAGCTAGCTGACTGATTAAACATTCGCCGTATCCGGTCGGCTAAACTCCGAACACATCTTCCATTTTTAAGAATGACTTCAGTGCCGCTCTTTGTTCTTTTCTCAGAGGAAAGCTTAACTCCAAGTCTTCCGGAGGCGCGGGCAGAGCTGATTCGAAAGACCGCCGCCGTTCGCCAGTTTCTGTGTTACTAGAAGCACGCAAACGCAACTCGGCCGTCATTATGGCCCCGCCCGCCGACTCTATACACGATGTGATTGGGCCGTCCAGATTCTGAGGAATACAGCTCAGATAGGAATTGAGAGTTGCTAGACCACACTTGCGGGCAAATTAAATTTGCTGCCGCTAGGGTGCGTCTAGATTTCTAGGCTAGCTTTGAGCATGAAACCAACCTGTTTGTTCCTCAGTTTCTTCATCTTTCACTCTGAATGTTTCTTCAATCCTCACATCTTCACTCTCCTCTTTAATAAACTCCATCTTCACGTCCTCACTCTCCTCTTTAATGAACGCCATCTTTATAATAGTGTCACGTGGATCTCAGTCACTTCTCCAGGAGTTTTTCTGTGTGTTTGTACTGTTTAAGATGAGAATAATTAACAGAAAGAAAAATAAATTCACACTAAAATCTCTCCTAGTTCAGTGCACTGGAAAGAGAGTGATAGTTTGTTTAATTTATTGAACCTTCAAAATTACAGAATTCAACAGCGAGTTTCAGACACATTTTGTAAGCAAAAATTGAAACAACAATTGAAATAAAAAGAAACACAAAAAAAAAGTTGAACTTAAAATGAAAGGACATCACAAACATGTTGAATTAATTTAAGTTTTTTGAAAATTAGCAAAATTGGGTTGAGTTACTCCATTTAGCTTGATGAATATAAAATTGTCCTAATAACAAACACAAATCAATAATATTTTTCTATTTTTCTTTTGGAAAAGTCATTCATTTGAATGAAGTAAAGCAGATTTAAGGCGAGGTTTCGGTTCATTTTAACACTTAGACATCTCATAGGTCTCAAACATTTTCTTTATTTCTGTTAAAGAACCTTTGTGTATTGTCATGAATTCTATTTCTGCCAAAATTAAAAAAAATATCGGTCAGAGTGATGGACCAAAATGGCCTCATTAGACCAACAACAACAAAAAAACCTACAGATTTATATAATAATGCAAATTATACAGACCCTTAATATATAGTCAGTTTATTTATATAAAGGTTTGTAGAAGTCGAAATAGAGATAGAAATGCAGAGCTTCGAATCACAGAATAATATTTGTTGTGAATCAATCAGTTTAATTGCTTCGGAGAGTCTAACGCTCCGGTTCTCTGTCACTCGTCAGAGAATGGACTCATATTTGAACTGATTCACGATAAAGAGCGAAATGAGACACTCCTTCTATTACTCAGAACGCTAATAAATGTTAAGTAAATAAATGCAGCTTTACATCTAATCATACATCATTCATTCTGCAAAGCTTTGAACGATTTATATTGCTTTAAACGCTTAAAACACAAACCTTTCTCCATCCGAATCACAACAGATGCAGAAGCGCGGCGCGTCCTTATGGCGTCACATATTAAAACAAAATAAAAGTCCCGTTCCCACTCTGCTGAGGCTAAATCACAGAAGTGCATAGAAATTTACGTAGAAAAAATGACAACATTCGGAGTTGCACGTAATGGTGGAATACATTTACTAACACAATAGTAAGTTAATAATACAGTTCACATTGATAGTAAAATAAATAAATTAATATAAAGTAATTTATTCTCTTTTGTTTTTATATCTAATGTTATAATCATTTGATTAGTTATTTGATTTATTACTTATTCATTTTGTCATTTTATGTTTTAATATTTAATATTACTTATTATTGTTTAATCTTATTATTACCTATTGTTGTTTAATAGTTTGAAGGGATGTTTGTCTTCACGGTAGGAATCAGAGAATGTCTCTATTTCAAGGTTTTTATCATCACAACACAATGTGAAGCAGTGATTTTCTATTGTTTATCCATTGATAAATTAATGAAATAATAATAATTAGTTACATTTATATAGTGCTTTTCTAGGCACTCAAAGTGCTTTATATATTGAAGGGGGAATCTCCTCAACTACCACCAATGTGCAGCACCCACCTGGATGATGCGACGGCAGCCATATTGCGCCAGAACGCTCACCACACACCAGCTGATTGGTGGAGAGGAGACAGAAGCTGTGTAGAAGACTGCATACGTCATAAGGCTGTCTCGTTTCAAAAAAGTGAGAAGGACACTCCAAATGCGACCTTCGAATGCATCCTTTTTTCACAGAAATTTGGAGTGTGCATGAGGTGTAGCCTTCACGGCTGGAGATAACCCACAATTCTTTGCGTCGCCGTTAACAACCGTCATTTTTTAAAATATTATACAAAAAAAAAAAAACGGCACCACCGCCAGATATACATGCAAGTGTAGGTGTGGTGTTTAAATTAAGTAGTTCAAGCTTGTTTTTGTTTTTTAAGCTCTATTACCTCAAAGAGATAGTTGTGGTAAACAGGATTACAACTGTTTAGTGCTTTTTAAATGTTTAGAACAGTACATTTAATATTCATTTTCAAGTTATAAATAATGTTCATTCATATAGCTGGCGTGAGAGCGCAACGAGGCTGAACTTAAGGCCGCAACGTTGGCATAGCAACGTTATACTTCCTGCCTGTGTGTCCTACAAAGGACGACTTGTTTAATTCTGATTGAGGACACTTCGTATACTGCATCCTACACAGGATGTGTCCTCCGGAGGACGCAGCCTTCAAAAGTTCATGAAATGAGACACAGCTAGAGGCTGGGTTCGGAACCATACTCATTGAGTAGGTACTCATTTTCAATAAGTACTTAACAAGCGCTAAAATAGTAGGTACGCTATATCCAGATCTGGTTAAACGATCAACGATAAATCCTGAAACATCTTTCCTCACATCTCCCCCTCCCTCTCTCATTTCTGTCAATAGAGGGAATGCATCAACATCACTTTCCGCTGTAACACGCCCCCTCAGCCGGGGCTGAGTGGCAGAGGAGCTGCTGCGTGACTGGAGTTAATGGAGGAAAACACAACTAGAGCAAACGATCCTTACAACTTACCAAAGATTCAGTGATCCATGGATAATGATATGCAGCCAGGAATCGTGTTTTCCTGACATTTTTAGAAGCCTCATTTCGACAAGAATGTTTATAACTGTCATTCATCACATTTTTCAAGTGAATCCCACAGGTATATGTGGATGAGTCAGTGTTTTGAAGCGTGTAGTGGTGGTAATGTACTTTATATTCACTAAAAGCTTTTACTCATTCAATAAACGCAATCTCATAAAGTTCCGCAGTGACGTTGGTATACAATGAATCTTTTATTTTTACAATATCTGCACTTACAGAGGATTGCTGCGCGTGTTTAACTGAACTCAGCGCCTGGACAAACGCTCGAGCGGTGAGTTATTCCAAATTCAACACCTGTGATTGGTCAATTCCATTGTAGAAGTCTACAAACATGTCTGTGATTGGCTACATTACTCACCGAAAACACGTTGGAAATGTAATCATTTGACGAGTGCAAATACAGATACACACTGGATCTTTTGCTAGCTCTTTTCGCTGATAATATGCAATTATTACGAATTCTTACAGAGGATTACATATCCTAGACAAGCAGTTATGTGCAGCGTTTCACTCTAAAAGCAGAAGCAGCAGCAGGTGGCAGTGGTTTGAGTGAGAAAATTACACGCTATTATCAAGTCCGTCTCAAGCTCAGAACAGCAATGACTATGCGGTCCGTGGACAAGCCTCCCCCTACCCCCCTTCTGGCGCCGGGCCTGGTTTTGTGTGTTTTCGCTGCATTCGCGCTGTAAACCAATGCTGCCTCTCAGTCTTTCTGCCACTCAGCGGGGAGTAATAACAGTCACTCCAGCTGACGATGACGTCACGTGCATTCCCTCTATAGGGGGAGATGTGAGGGAAGATGACTTTTTTACTGCGCCGAGTCGAAGTACTCTCAGAAGTGCTATAACGCCATACATTATAGTTCTCCTTTTTAATCCGATTAGAAAAGCACCACGTTTTTTTTTGTCACCATACTTGATCGTTCAACTATTCGTGTAACTGTATTTAAGGGAAAATGTGGAGGTGTTTGGTACTTCTAACTTGACCTCTGTTTAGTACCATAGTGAATGAACTGGGCTTAGTGGGCTAAGCTAATGCTATCAGATCGTCAGAGTGATTAAGTTCACACACTCAGACGAGAGAGGTATGTGTCAACTCGTCTTAGTTAAGGGAATAACAGTTTAATATGAAAAAGCGGTGAAGTATCCCTTTAAGTATGAATGCGATCCGCACTTTATGCACCATGTTGACATTATCATGTGACTTATGACGATTTCACAAGCGCAACAACTCGTGTAACAGGTTTAATTAATAAAAAAACAAACAAAAAAGACAGGTTTAATTCATCTATCTATATATTAATATTGGTTTAAACTTTCTCATTTTGTGGTCTTGTTTAAGAAACAGCTGCCCGTTTATTTTGTGATTTTAGTATAAGCAATACATTTTAACCCTACTAATCTGACATTTATCCTTTTGTTATCCTAGCGAAAACCCAAAATTGTGATCTCTTCATTATGTTGTTAATTTCTTTTTTTATATCGTTTTAGTAAAACAAGCAAAAGGAAACTTGTCATATGACATAGCGATGCATGCCATGAATACACATTAGACAAATGCAGCTGATGTGAATACATTTTCAGTCAAGCAATGAATTAATGCAAATTAATAATTATATAAAATAATATTTTATTTTATTATATAAAATAATATTTTATTTACTGACAACAATAGGAAACTTGAATAAATGAGTAAAAGAATAAATAAAAGTAAAGATCACAATAAATGAATAAAAGTCAACACATGAAACAAAGCTTTAGTCAGACATATTGTTCTAACGATCACACATTTACAGGCGAACGCCACATCTGCTGCCGTCGCAACACGGGGTGCCAATTCTGCGGCTTTAAATCGATGAAGCAGTTGACCAGCGAGAACACCTTCACCTGTCCTAGCCGTCCATCATGTCCCTTATAGTGTTTTGACTTTTGTGGTGTAGTGGGCTAAAGCACTGAACAGATAAGCAGAAGGTTTCTGGTTTGATCTCCGCAGATGTCACCACCAGTGTGTCCTTGAGCAAGGCTCTTAGCTCCAGGGGAATCGTCCCTGTAATAAGTGCACTGTTAGTCGCTTTTGGTTTTTTCTCACTGGCTCTGGGTTTACTGAGGATGAAGAGACCAAAGCAACATCTGGCCCAGATGAGGCACTAAAGGCAGGTGAAGTGATGAAGGGTCCACGATCCTCAGTGCTCACACCCATCTGCTGACATCTCAGATCCTACAAGAAAGCACAAACATAATACAAAATCCCTAATTTTAACAGTACAATGTCATTTGATTTCTGTATTAGAAGTAACTAAAGGATCTTACTTAGATATATAAGGATATTTTTCCATTTATTTGAAAGCAACGTGAAACGGAGCTAAGTTGATTTGTTGTATCCGGCTGTCAAAACTCTGAACACATCTTCCCTTTTTAAGAATGACTTCAGTGCCATTCTTGTCACGGTTCATGGATTCCCTGTCTCACTCTTGGGTGCGTGTTGAATGTAGGTGAGGGCGGAGCCTGGGATTGGCTCATCACGCACCTGTGGCTGATCACCTGCACCAGCTGCAACTCATCACCTTCACACTATTTAGTCTCTCTGTTTCTCTCTTGTCTTTGTCAGAGCGTTGTTGGATGTTTCCCCTTGTGTCTCCGTGTTGGTTATCGTTTCCCCCTTCCGTGAAACGCTGGATCCCTTCCCGGATTACCTCTACCGATCTCCCGAGTCACAGCTGCTCACAGCCTGCCCGTGTCACCAACAGAGCCTCTCTCACTGCTCCGTCTTACCCGGACTTCTTCAGTGTTCTGAGTTTTGACTTCTGTGACACTATCTGTCTTATTAAACTGAGTTACTTGCAATTGAATCCTGCCTCTGTGAATCCGTTACAGAACGCTCTGACCAACCATGGATTCAGCAAGTATCAACGCCCTACTGACCAGCAGCAACGAGAGACTGGACCAGCAGGAGGCGAACTTAACTGCCACAGAACAGGCAGTACACACCTTGGTGGCACGGGTGGCCGAGCTGACCCAACAGATGCAACAACTCGTCGGTCCCACTGTGCCCGACCCACCGCCGATTCCCCACACACCATCTACATCGCGGCAACCGGAACCACGTCTGCCTACCCCTGAGAGTTATGCCGGTGAGAGCAATTATTGCAGAGCCTTCCTTACCAAGTGTTCCTTGTTTTTCGCTCTTCAACCGCAGACTTTCAACACAGAAAGATCCAAGGTGGCATTCATCCTCACCCTGCTCTCCGGACGAGCCGCACTTTGGGGAACGGCGGTGTGGGAGAATCAACATCCTTGCTGCTCCTCGTTCCAGACGCTGGCGGCAGAGATGAGAAGGGTGTTTGACCGAGCGGTGACCGGAAGAGAAGCGGCACGTCAACTCGCAGAGCTCCGTCAAGGTAACCGCTCGGTCTCGGACTATTCCATCGAGTTCCGCACCCTGGCCGCCGAGTGCAAGTGGAACGAGGAGGCACAGTGGGACATGTTCCTGCATGGGCTGGCTGACCGCATCCAGAAGGAGATATTCACCATCGACCTTCCGGAGAGGATTGACGGTCTCATTGACCTTGCGTTGAGGGTGGACGCTCGTCTGAGTCGGCTGAGGTCCAGGATGGAGCCTCAGCCTGGGAGTGTCGAATGCCCTCAGGCCAGCGCTACGGATGCGGTCAGCTACACCTTCGACCCGGAGCCCATGCAGGTGGGTCGAGCTCGGCTCTCCCGGGAGGAGAAGGCAAGACGGAGATCCCGTGGTCTTTGCCTGTACTGCGGCGGGAACGGACACCTGCTAGACTCCTGCCCGGTAAAAGACCACGCCCGGCGGTAAGAGGAAGGCTACTGTCGGGCGGGATCTCCGTGGAAAAGACCTCATCCTCCACTCTCCTCCCGGTGAGATTGCTGTGGGCAGCTCAGGATTATTCCAGCCTCGCCCTCCTCGACTCTGGAGCGGAAGGTAACTTCATTGACTCTGCCCTCGCTCATAAACTCAACATACCCATCATTGCACTAAAAAACACCATTTCTGTCAACGCACTCAACGGACAAGTTCTCCCTGACATTTCATTCACCACTGAACCACTTACACTGATCACTTCCGGCAACCACACTGAACGCATTTCATTTTTCATCCTGGACTCCCCTTTGGCTCCCGTTGTCCTCGGTCACCCTTGGCTGGAGTTACACAATCCAAGGGTTGACTGGGGACAAAACTCTGTGTCTGCGTGGAGTGATAAATGTTATGAGTCTTGTTTGGTGTCTGCTTGTTCGTCTGTTTCTCGTTCTGTTTTTCAGAGTGAGACGGTGAATCTGTCTAACGTGCCTCCGGAGTACCTCGACCTGAAGGAAGTGTTCAGTAAGTCCCGAGCTGCTTCTCTTCCTCCGCATCGTCCCTATGACTGTGCTATAGATTTACTCCCAGGTAAGTCTCCGCCTAAGGGCAAACTATACTCTCTTTCTATTCCAGAGAGGGAGGCCATGGAGAAATATATTTCTGATTCTCTAGCCTCCAAATTCATCCGCCCTTCCTCTTCTCCAGCGGGGGCGGGGTTCTTCTTCGTGGGGAAGAAGGATGGTTCTCTGCGACCTTGCATTGATTACCGAGGGCTGAATAACATCACGGTAAAGAATACCTATCCTTTGCCGTTGATGTCTTCAGCTTTCGAGAGGTTACAGGGAGCATCCGTCTTCACGAAGTTGGACTTACGTAACGCTTATCATTTGGTTCGCATCAGGGAGGGGGATGAATGGAAAACCGCATTTAACACCCCCAGGGGGCATTTTGAATATTTGGTCATGCCTTTCGGCCTTTCCAACTCCCCAGCGGTTTTCCAGGCACTCGTCAATGATGTGTTGAGAGACATGGTCGACCAATTCATATATGTCTACCTGGATGACATTTTGATTTTTTCTTCGTCTCTCCAGGAACATGTTCGACACGTCAGACGAGTGCTTCAGAGGTTGCTAGAGAATGGGCTTTTTGTCAAGGCGGAGAAATGCGCTTTTCATGCACAGTCTGTTCCTTTTTTAGGGTACATCGTGTCATCGGAGGGAATGCGCATGGATCCCGACAAGGTTAAGGCTGTGATGGATTGGCCAAGTCCAGATTCCCGTAAGGCCCTACAGAGGTTTCTGGGGTTCGCCAATTTCTATCGGCGTTTTATTCGCAATTTCAGCCAACTAGCCGCACCTCTGACTGCCTTGACCTCTCCCCGAACGACGTTCAGGTGGTCCGATACAGCCGAGGCTGTATTCGCCAAACTCAAAAGCCGCTTTGTTTCGGCTCCCATCTTAGTCGCCCCTGATTCCACACGTCAGTTCGTGGTAGAGGTCGACGCGTCAGAGGTGGGGGTAGGAGCGGTTCTTTCACAGCGCTCTCCCTCAGATGACAAGATGCACCCGTGCGCGTTTTTCTCCCATCGTCTTTCTCCTGCCGAACGCAATTATGACATTGGTAACAGAGAGTTGTTGGCCGTCAAGTTAGCGTTGGAGGAGTGGCGTCATTGGCTTGAAGGGTCGGGGGTACCTTTTATTGTATGGACGGATCATAAGAACCTTGAATATATTAGATCTGCTAAAAGACTCAACTCCAGGCAGGCTCGGTGGGCACTTTTTTTCGGACGTTTTGACTTTGTTCTCTCGTACCGCCCCGGGTCTAAAAACATCAAACCCGACTCTTTATCTCGTATTTTTGATGCTTCCGAACGCCCGGTTACTCCCGAGTGTATTTTGCCAGAGAAGATAGTTATCTCTACACTCACATGGGAGATCGAATCGAAGGTCAAAGTGGCCTTAGAAGGGGTAACGCCCCCGCCCGGCGGCCCACCGAGTTGTTTGTTCGTTCCGGAGGGGTTAAGATCCGAGGTCCTCAAATGGGGTCACTGCTCCAACATTGCTTGTCATCCAGGGGTAAACCGCACTTGCAGTTTAATAAAGCAACGATTTTGGTGGCCACTTATGGCTCGCGACATTCGCAGTTTTGTTTTGGCTTGCTCGGTCTGTGCGGTTGGTAAGACATCTAACCAACCTCCCCATGGGTTACTTCAGCCGTTGTCTGTTCCTTCGAGACCCTGGTCCCACATCGCTCTAGATTTTGTTACCGCCCTCCCAGGGCAAGACGGTCGTTTTGACCGTCGTGGACCGATTCTCGAAGGCAGCACATTTCATTCCCTTGCCCAAATTACCCTCAGCCAAGGAGACAGCGGTATCTGTAGTAGACCACGTCTTTCGGTTACATGGCCTCCCGATGGACGTGGTCTCCGACAGAGGTTCCCAATTTGTGTCCAAATTTTGGCAGGAGTTTTGTAAATTACTAGGAGCCACGGTTAGTCTGTCTTCGGGTTATCACCCCCAAAGCAACGGTCAGACCGAGAGAGCCAATCAGGATCTGGAAAGAGTGTTGCGATGTTTGGTATCCAAGAATCCTTCATCCTGGAGCCAGCAACTCTCTATGGTTGAGTACGCTCATAACTCGTTACCAGTGTCATCTACGGGCCTTTCGCCATTTGAGTGTAGTGTAGGTTACCAGCCACCTATTTTTCCTAGTCTGGATTCCGAGGTCGCGGTCCCCTCTGTTCACGCCTTTATCCAGAGGTGTCATCGCACATGGACCAGAGCCCGTGAGACTCTGCTCCAGGTGGGAGCGCGCACCAAGGCTAAAGCCGATCGCCACCGGTCTAAGCCTCCCGTTTACGTCGTCGGTCAAAAAGTGTGGCTTTCTACCAAGAACATTCCTCTCCGCTCCGTATCTAATAAACTTGCTCCCAAATTTATCGGCCCGTTCACTGTCACCAAGATCATTAGTCCGGTGACAGTCCGCCTCAAACTCCCTCCGGCGTACAGGAGGATTCATCCCGCCTTCCATGTATCCAAAATCAAACCTGTTTTTCACTCCCACCTTAATCCGCCAGTCCCGGTTCCCCCACCGCTGCGACTCGTAGATGGGGAACCAACTTATTCGGTTAATCGCATTCTGGATTCTAGACGGAGGGGACGCGGTTTCCAGTACTTGGTGGACTGGGAAGGTTACGGTCCGGAGGAGAGAAGTTGGGTTCCTGCTAGGGACATTCTGGATCACTCCCTTATTGATGATTACAATCAACAGGTAAGGTCGGCTGGGAGCGTCAGGGGACGCTCCTAGGGGGAGGGGTACTGTCACGGTTCATGGATTCCCTGTCTCACTCTTGGGTGCGTGTTGAATGTAGGTGAGGGCGGAGCCTGGGATTGGCTCATCACGCACCTGTGGCTGATCACCTGCACCAGCTGCAACTCATCACCTTCACACTATTTAGTTTCTCTCTTGTCTTTGTCAGAGCGTTGTTGGATGTTTCCCCTTGTGTCTCCGTGTTGGTTATCGTTTCCCCCTTCCGTGAAACGCTGGATCCCTTCCCGGATTACCTCTACCGATCTCCCGAGTCACAGCTGCTCACAGCCTGCCCGTGTCACCAACAGAGCCTCTCTCACTGCTCCGTCTTACCCGGACTTCTTCAGTGTTCTGAGTTTTGACTTCTGTGACACTATCTGTCTTATTAAACTGAGTTACTTGCAATTGAATCCTGCCTCTGTGAATCCGTTACAATTCTTTGTTCTTTTCTCAGATGTTTTTGTGAACCTTTGCGTAAGCAACTGCAATCAACACACAGATATCTTCTTAAAAGCTGGAATACACTACACACATTTTTAAAACGGGACACCAGAAACTGAAAATTGCTTAGAAGGCACATGGCAAATGAAACCAATATGTTTTTATTATATAATCTATAATCAATCTATAATAATATAATTTCTATTCTTATAAAAATGTGCAAATTCAATAAATGTCCTGTTTATAAATGATACACAAATACATAATTATTTCTTCATATTGTATTGTTTTACTGGGTTTTCCTGAAAGTATTTTTAAAGATTATTTATAACGTGGCAAACACAATAAAAATGATTGTGAAATAGTGTTTAAGTTAATTTTGACTGAGATCGTCTGCTGTAAATGTGTTCATGGTTTATTATTCATTCTGTTAACTTTCATGACTTTTTAGCATAGACTTGAAAATGGAAAATCAAAATGTAATGGGTAACATTTCAGCTGATATTAAGAGCGAATAGTGTTTGAAAAGCTTGTGATTACGGTTTTATCTGCATTTTATTTTTTACATTATAAATAAGTTTGCACAATGTTGTAGAAATATATTTGTTTTTATTAAGTTACCATGTCTTCTTGCAACAATAAAGAAATGTACCGTACCATTGTGTTATTAAATGCATTTCAATAATGCATGCATCTCTGAATTGTCATATTTTAAATATATTTTCTCTACATTAATTTCTATGCACATTTGTGACAGACTCAGCAGTGGTGTGTGAACGGGACTTTTATTTTGGTATTAAAGTGTGACGTCATATGGCTGCGCCGCGCTCCTGCATCTGTTGTGATTCGGCTGAAGAAAGGTTTGTGTTTTAATCAAATAACGTGACAAAACTTTTTTTACTTAAAGCGACATGTAATTAATGATTTATTATTAAATGTAACACTGCATTGCTTTATCTAACATGTATCAGCGTGTGAGTAAAGTAACATAATAAACTCATGAGTAACAGAAGGAGCGTGTCATTTTGCTCTTTATTGTGAATCAGTTCAAAATTCAGTCATGTACACTTATGAAATATATTAAATATATCCACTTAGAAAGTGAAAACGTATAGTGAATATATCCGCATAGAAAGTGAAAATAAATACATATATATATATATATGCCCAAATATAAACCTTAGAAAATGGAACAATTTCATATATTGACTAGCCCATATAAATGTATTTGTATAATACATGTCTTTTATATATGTCACATACATAATTATCAATATACATTAACTATATTTCTTTGTATAAATGCTAATTATACAAATTACACATATATGCATAGCATATTGCTTGCAAACATGTGACATGACCATAATGTTTACTCTTAGTATATATTTTACAATTAAAATGAAATATATTGTAACAATCTCCCTAGGAACAAAAAAAAGTTAAAGCTGTTCAGATAAGAAAAACATAAGCGTAATGTTTGTATGTATGTTGTTTAAATAAATTGGCATATATAAATTATATAATAAAACGTATATTGGGTGGGTCCACTCTCTCAGATTTTTTTTTTTTTTAACGTTAGATGCCATATTTACTTTAAATACAAATATACCGCGTTTACTGAACCATTTATTGAGCCAGATAAAATAACGGAAACCATTGAGCTATTTACTCTGGCTATGGTGAAAAAAATTATAGGTGTTTTTTTGTTTTGTTTTTGCATGGGGTTTGGGGGTCCTCCGCCAGATTTTTTTTTATTTTGTAGATGTGATTTTGCCTATACCAATAAAATAACTTAAACCAGTAAATACCATAATATTTTAATAAAAAGACAATATTAATTTAAGTGCCGTAGAAATCATCAGTTTCACAGGTAATGATAATGAACAAGTTGCATGTTTATTATGCTCTGTGTCCAGATAGAAAAAGTGTAAACGCATAACGATAAATTATATTAGATATATGTTTCAGGTCTGTGTCCACGAGCTATCACAAACATTTGTTTTAAATGAAGGGAAGCAAAAGATTTCCCTGGCGAACCACAGCCAGTTGGCCAAGCAGCCTTTTGATCGAACCAACCTCGAGAAAAGCTTCTCTTATACGTTTTCTCCTTTTCTCGCGCCTGTTGAGTTATATTCCCTTCTGGCTTGTCTGAGTTTTTCTGCTAATGTTCTTCTTTCATTGCGATTTAGTTTAATTTGTGGCTAGTTCTACTCCTATGACTACATTTAAAGGTCCACTGAAATCAAAATTGAAGTTTTTTTAGCTTTTAGTATGACTGTGTTAGCCTTAAAGTTATGAATAAGCTGGTATGTTCCAAAACTATGACAAAATTTGCATTTAGGAGATATAAGCATTCAAAATTTACAGTCTCTCACTTCCGTTAAAACAAATCTCAGATTTTGGTGACATCATCGCAGACTTCACTTTCTCGTCAAATCTTCTGTCCAATCAAAATGCTGTCTAGAATCTAAAGCCCGCCCCCTACACTGCTGAAGCGGCGGCTGTCAGTTGTTATCACACATTTACTCATTTCTACATGGTGAAAGGCACATAGCACCCTACATATGTGATAGGAAATGATTCAGTGTAAATATGCTTTCATTTGAGGCGAATGAAGTCTGTTTTTACATTAGTTTCACACGCTGCAACAGCGCACACACCCCAACGGCTCTGGTCTAAATTCATACTACAGACACGAGAGCGCAGCGCGGATCATATGCGCGAGTCGGCAAAGACAACAAACATATCGACCCATTTGAATTCTGCACAGAATGCTGCATTTCAAAGCGATATGGAGGAGATTATGATGATAAACAATGTTAGAGGAAACTGGCTTTACCAACAGAAAGGTCCGCTCTTGTGAGAGCACTCTAGTCTTGTGCTCTAGATACGCTATTGGCTGTTTAAAAAAAGGGGAGGAGCTGCTAACAGCTGGAGCCGTTTCATGGGAAATTACGTCAACACATTGAATAATGTGGCGCATTTCAAAGTACTTCAGTGGGCCTTTAAGTGCTACTCAACATCGCCTGCGCCACTAGGATGAATGTCCCGTGGTGCAGCAGGTGCACTGCTCTAATCTGTCAGAACTACAAGCGATATTCTAAAGTAAAACCATTATTAGCATATAATTAACACAAATTATGTTTCAAAATAAGAGATTATTAAAAATAAACAATAATAGTACAAATAAAAACAGGCAGGCAGGTTGGCTATGGGCAATCCGTTGTAAGTTGCATGTCATCAAGATTTGACGCAAATCGATCAGAGGTTCGAATTCGCCTTTAGCCACACTCGCTCTACTCCCTTTTCCCATCACATATCAGCTCGGTAAGGCATTTATTTTCAACAAAAAAAAAGTAGCAAATATTAGAAAAGTGGAAATAAAACGTCTAACGTGTTTAATGATAAGTGTTTCACGGTTAGGGGTAAGTAAACAGACATGCTGAATTTGAGACAATAAAAGTGAGTGGGTCCAATATCATTGGTTGTAAAAAGTGGGTGGGTCTTGTCTTGTCCCACCCACACACAATGGTTCCGATGCCCATGTTGGTGACTTATAACATACAATATTATATAAAAATAATCATATGTATAGTATTAATATATGTCAATATACTAATTTAATATGGAAAATGTATAAATGTTATAAACTTATATCATATAACATCTAGAGATATATGTCTTATATTTAATATGACTGTCATTTGCGATAAAGATGATTC
Organism: Pseudorasbora parva; assembly: GCF_024679245.1. Taxonomy (NCBI): domain Eukaryota; kingdom Metazoa; phylum Chordata; class Actinopteri; order Cypriniformes; family Gobionidae; genus Pseudorasbora; species Pseudorasbora parva. Next base: position 6,062,058 of record NC_090191.1, read on the forward strand.
AGTGATTCAAAGCACTCCATTTATATATCAGTATCTCGATTTCTACAAATCATTAAATATCTAAACTGCTTAATAAACTGCTTAAACTGGGTCTGTATAATTTGCATTCTTTTATTAATTTGTTGTGTTAGTTTTTAATGTTTTTATCTAATCAGGGGTGCATTCTTCAAACCTCTCTTTATACATCTGAGATAATTTGACCAATCCCAGATCTTCTAATTGTGATAACTGATCTTTGGCCAATTTGGTTCGTCAAACAAATTTGTGGATTAGAATAAAATATCTGGATTAAAGGAACTGTATGCAAGAAATGTATTTCAATTATAAAATGGTCCTGATATGTCACTAGACATTAAGAAATAATGTTAATTTCAAATACTTATATAACAACATTAGTCCGGCCAGGATATTGTCATTTAAAAGTTGTTGTTGCAGCCCTTAACTGATATTGATTTTGACATGTGGTGTTTAGGCCTGGATCATGATCACATTATCTGCATCTCATGTGCTGCATCAAGCCAAGACCTGTTGATTTGACAGCAAGTCCAGGATGAGCGTCGAAGAACCAAACAATCCGAGATCATGCTAAACCAACAATCAAATCCAGCTAACTGAGTTAGAGACGTACGAAGAACAGACCCCTGGTCAATCAGTTCCATTAACGGACAACTGAACTAGAGCTGATTGAGTCGCACTGAGATTTAGGGATTTACTTTTCTTTCTGTTATTTTTTTCCTCTTAAACATGACAGAGTGTTTAAACACAAAACAACTCAACTCCTGGAGAAGCAACTGAGATCCATATGAACATAAAGATGGCATCTATTAAAGAGGAGAGTGAAGAGGTGAAGACTGAAGAGACATTCGGAGTGAAACATGAAGAAACTGAGGAACAAACAGGTTGGTTTCATTCTCAAAGCTGAACTTAGTCATTTGATCCTTTTTTAAAATGTTCAGCTCTACAGAAAAGAAGGTTATTTGGTTATACTAAGGTTCCCTTTGTAAAGGGTTTATAAAGGTGTTTGTTAATGACTAATAACTCATTTACAAATGCATTATAAATAGTAATTAGTTACTGATTACTTCTCCAAGAAAGTAATCCAGTTACTTTACTAATTACTTATTTTCAAAAGTAATTAGTTACTTTACTTTATTATAATAAAAAGAAACATTAAGAAAATAATAAACATTGATTTATAATCTGAACATGAATATATATATATATATATATATATATATATATATATATATATATATATATATATATATATATATATATATATCAAAACATCTCACCAATACATTTTTCCAAGCATTAAACGCTGCATGGTTTGCTCTCTCCCGTGCGCCATGTTGTCCTTGCTCAACACGTCGCGGCGCTCATACGGCCTTCTCACTCACGAGAGTCTCACGAAACAAAATCATGGATAAGCAGTAACGCAGTTTGCTTACGGGAAAGTAACAGTAATCTAATTACTGTTTTTGCGATTGTAATCCGTTACTTTACTCGTTACTTGAAAAAAGTAATAGGATTACAGTAACGCATTATTTCTAACGCGTTACTGCCCATCACCTATCTCATGACTGCCACTTTTTAATATTATCTATTACAGAATTTATATCTCATGGATGTCACTTTTTTTTTTTTTATAAATGTTCTTTATCAAAACTGATTTCTTGTTTATGAAGAGGAAATTATCTAACTTTATTTTGGAGGATGAAATATTAGTTATGAACATTTTAATTCCAGTAATAGTTACTTGTGAACCTTACGTGGAAACCTATGAGCCATTTATTAATGAGTTACAAACATCAATAACCTGAACCTTAATGTAAAGTGAACACAAGTGAACTCATGTACAAATGAGTTAAAACATTAATAACGTGAACGTGAATACCTTTGAATTATGTATTTATTAATTATGAATGCACACACAAGTTTTCTGATTAAATATTTCATTATTGATACATTGTGTCAGTAAACACAATTTTAAACTTGAACAATAAAGGGTTTGTTCACCCAAAAATGCAATTTATGTCATTAATGACCCTAATGTCATTCCACACCCGTAAGACCTCCGTTCAGTCCGACAGCGTATCTAAGTGTATGCACACTATACTGTCCATGTCCAGAAAGGGAATAAAAACATCATCAAAGTAGTCCATATGTGACATCAGTTGGTTGATTAGAATCTCTTGAAGCTTCGAAAATACATTTTGGTTCAAAAATCACAGAACCTACGACTTAATTCAGCATTGTCTTCTCTTCCTGGTTTGTTTTCAAACCTCAAATAAAGATTCAAACAGTCTTGAATCAGCATATTGATTCATGATTCGGATCGCAAATGTCACATGATTTCTTTATTTGAGGATGGTGTGTACTGGATTTGGGTTTACTGGATATTATTTGGTGCTGTGATGAATTTCGCAATGCCAGGTTTGCCTGCTGCCGCCGTGTTTTTGTTGTTCACATGATCTAGATAAAGATACGGAGCAGAAGCTGCACAGTGCGTGTGTTGACAGAGTTTAGTGATTTGAAGAACAGTAAGAAAACTTCAGAATAATGTCACATATGGTTACTGAGATTATGAGCTTAATTATGGCATTAGTTTGATTGAAGTATGGTGTTTCATGAGGTAAAGTTTAATTCCAACATTAAAATAGGATTTTGACAATCTCATTACGAGGAAGCATGCAAACATAGTCTGTGACTGATTGCATTCATTTAATCCATCATGTGTAATTAAAGAAATGTTATTTCTCCAATGAAGTGAAATCATAGGAGCGGATGGATGATTTTAGCAGTAGATTCGGGTGACGTTAGAGCTGATCCGCGTATCTCTAGCGTGCATAGCAATGGTTCATTACCATTTATATTTATTCATTTAGTGATACTTTTTACCCAGTAGAAGTCACACAGCCAAGGACTCCCCTCCTCTCTTTGCAAGATCTGCTTGTGACTGAAGCCCAATAGTAGTCAGACTACAGATCACAACCTGTGATTCCCAAGTAAGAGGATCTGGTGGTTTACAGTGTCAACAGACGGGTCCGGTTTAATGAGGACAGATGAGTGTCTGCTTTTGAAGCCAGGCTAGTTGTTATCAAGTAGGTCGTTCTGTGAGGGAAAAACAGAAAGCTGATCCAACACAAATCTTTTTTGACATAAAGAAATGTTGACCAAAAACCTTGGGGATTGGGTCTAAGGGACAGGTTGTATTAAGGTTGGCACGGAGAACTTTGGAGACCTTTGTCTTTTCTATTTTGGAAGTGTAGAGTGTAATTAGTGTAGGTAAACACTGGCTGTGGGTAAAGCCTAGTTCAGACTGCAAGATTTTCAAACTCGTCGAGTCACTGCTCTTTTCACACTGCATGACTCTCTGAGGTATCATTCAGTCACTGCTGTGTTCACACTGCACGATGGTTTGATGACAGAGGAGTTCACACCGTATGACTGAACAAGAGGAAGAATCGGCGACAACTCTCTCTCTACGGTGCGCAAACTACATTTCGCAAATACACGTGCAATGTGACAAGCAAACAACGCGAGATCACAGGTGCGTCAGACCGGAGTTCTCGCGCGAGACTTCGAATTGTTATTAAAAATGATAAACTGCACAAAGTTTGCTTCAAATTCTATGTGCGCTGATTTGTAGAGAAAAAGAAAAAAGATTATGGCGAAGGAAATTGTTGGAGAGACAGAGGGAGCAAGGATTGTGTTCTGCAAGTCTGTCAAGCACTGAAGAATCCTCTGCTGGAAGCACAGATACATTTAGCTTTTTCTTTGAGTAAGATTGTTACCCCATTTCAAACAAGGTACCCAGGGTTGCCAACTTTACCTGGGTACAAGGTACCCAGGGTTGCCAACGGGGGGGTTATGCTTTTGATCTTGATTCAGTATCAGTTTATATCTAGTATATATACTGTACATAATAATATGTTTGTTTTGGCACTAGTTTAAAGATTTCTTGGGTCAAATTATATGTGCCATTCCTTAATATTCACTTGTGACTGCTTATATAAGTATCATTATTCATTAAAAAGATTAGGATGCAAGTTATTTAAGTTTTGAAATTTCACATTTAAAGAAATCTAGTGTTTGATCATCATATCTAAATATTTATTAGAATGCAAAGACTGCAATATATTTTTGAGCAACTAGATTAGATACATGTATATTTATTAAAGAGCCATAAGGCACCTAATGGCATTACAAATAAACATTAATATTTTTTTAGCCACAAAATGACTCTAATTTGCCTCTTTGAATTGGAATTCTCTATTTTAATATTAATTACTACACTAATTGTTATATACATTTTAGAAGAAATACAAATATTAGAAGAAAAATATTTTAAGTGGTCATTTATTGACAATAATTGTTGCACAAATAGTATTTAGTACCAAAAGATCTCCTCAAAATATTCAATAAATATCATTTAATGAGTATGAGTGTGACCTATTAGTAAGGAATACCTGAGGGCTAAATACAAGAATAACATTAATGTTATTCACTCTCCATAATAAAACGTTCCTGTAAATATGGCTGACTTAATAATCAATACACACTAACACTATGCTGTACTGTTTACCAAAACTTGCAGCAAACATCTATATAGTGAAACTGTTGTGTATCCGCTTAAGCCATTTAAATTCATTGGCACGGCGCTAGAAGTATTGAGCGCTCATGGGCCACGTGACCAGCGCGCACCGCAGGGAGGCGAGAGCATGCAACTCCGCTTTTCAACGCCTCTGGCTTTAACATTATGCCACATTAGCGCCAAAACGCTATTTATTGTTTGAATTTCATTAAAACACATTTTAAAAAATTAAAGCTTATAGCTTTGTTTAATATCAAAAGCAGGTTTGGCAATTTGGCGTGAGATTGAGTTGGGCGGAGTGAGAGCGTGAGACAGAGCCTGAAAGCGTGAGTATCACGCCAGATGCGTGAGAGTTGGCAACCCTGAGGTACCAGACCGATAAACCAATGGTGCCATTTATAGCTGCAGATTTTCAAAAGTTGTTAAAGAGTCTAATGGGTAGATTCGTCAAACCAGAGGTCATGCAGGAAGCTAAGTCTGCAAAAAAAGCTCCGGGATGTTGACATTAAATTGCCAACAAATTACATTGACTGCTCAAGTGTTGATCTTGGTTATGTCACCTACAGGATTCTAAAGGAGATGAGGGATGCACCATTATGGATTTCAGGCAGTCCTGCAGAGATGGTCTAGTTGCAATGGTTGACAAACTTCAACAGAAGTCTCCCCTGAAATACTGTTATGTACACCATGTGTACGCCCAGCCCGAGTGCATTATTTGTATAATTCAATGTAATTTCCTTTTTCCCTAGCTCCGGATTGGTTAAACTATAAAAAATATAAAGCCGGAAATACAGATTGTGCTTGCTCTCGCTGCCAGCTGCCGACGCCACAAGCCATTTTTGTCACGTTGTATTTTCTTTTGTAGTTATACCTTTGGTTTAGAGTGGGGAGACTTTTTTCCGTAGTATGATTTTTATCTACGGTCATTGGGCTCCCCAGCTCTCTTTTTCGTGTGTGTAAAACCTTGTTAAATAAATTATTGTTATAAACTATTTTAGCCGTTGTCCATCCTTTATGCTACGTGTCCCTCTCATCCTAGACACTTTACAACGGGGACTATAACAAATACATATTGGTGAAAAATATGGGCTTCTTAGATCCTGTGAACATGGCAGTTGAAAAAGAAACAGACCAGTTGAAGGGCACTTGCCTATCTGGTAGATCAAGGGAGGATCAACCAGCAGGACTGTGATGAAATTATTCAGAAATATTAAACATTAAAGTTTACCGTTGGAAATTTGTGTTGCATCGGGTCTCGCCACAATGTAGAAAGCAATGGGTTGATGGTTGTACTCATCAAATTTCTTCAAGATTGGCAGGTCTGGGTTAGTTCGCTTAAGATGTATTCAGATAGACTTGGGTAAACTAGCCTGAAATGCCGGAGATTTGATTTCGCCCTGAAACTCAGACTGGAAACCAGTACATTAATTTCTTCTGCTTCTGTTACACTTTTGCGGGAACCAATCACAGACTGGCTTTTCCATCTGGTCTGCTATTTGTGGGTTTAAAGGTCCCATTCTTTGCGATTCCATCTTTCAAACTTTAGTTAGTGTGTAATGTTGCTGTTAGAGCATAAATAATACCTGTAAAATTATAAAGCTCAAAGTTCAATGCCAAGCGAGATATTTAATTTAACAGAAGTTCCCTTTCAAAGCCTACAGCGAACGGCCGGTTTGGACTACACCGCTGCACTTCCTGCTTTAATGATGCAACTAAAACCGTTTGTTGACGAACCCTCCGCCCACAAGAACACGCAAATTCAGAGGAGTGGTCCTTTTGCTCTCGCAGGTCGAGAATAGGAAGCGTTGTTTTTGTAGAGTGTGTTTGTCGCCATGCCATTGAAACACTGTTATTTTCATCCCGGAGTCAAATCACCTTTGTTTGGCCTTCCCACGGACGCTGTACGTAGAGATCGTGGCTACAGTTCATGTTTAACTCGGTTCCGGAAAATTATAATCACAATTTAAAACTATGTGCAGCACATTTTGCTGAGGGCTGCTTCCTCAATCTCAGTCAGCTTAATGCCGGATTCGCAGAAAGATTATTCATAAAAGATGACGCAGTTCCCTCTTTGTCTGGAGAAGGCGTTGTTGATGGACCACAACCGGTAAGTGTATTTTATTATTTAAGTTGGTCCGTTTAACAGTTTATGTAACTCATTACACAAAGTGCAACGCTGTTTAGCTTTGTTAACTAACGTTAGATGGTAATTGAAACTAATCCGAAAAACTTAGTATATAAAAAGTATAGTAATTCATTCAGACACCATCGATTGTTGGTGTTTGTAATGATCAGTTTAAACTTCTGAATAGACAGCTTACCATTCTGAAACATCCAGCAAATGTAATTGATCCTCTTCGATATTCTCCGGGTCTGATTCCGGCTCAAATTGATAAGGCAATATAGACATTTTTGCAATAACATTGAGCGCGCGTATCTACCCGTTATGGTAAGAGGCGGGACCTTTCCGGGCAACGTGCGCTAAGCTGCTGTCCAATCACAGCGCGGGAAGCGCTGGCCTAATCAGAACTCGTTACGTGTTTCTGAAGGAGGGAATTCATAGAACAAGAAAATCAGGCCGTTTTTAGGACAGAGGAAACCGCGGTATACAGATAAGTAAATTGTGTGAAAAATACTGTTTTTTTACACGCGAAACATGAACTCATGTTATATTGCACACATAATCAAAGCTTCGAAAACACGCGAAGAACGGGACCTTTAACATGATGATGAATAGAGAAGCGATGGGTCATTGCCCGTTGATTACTCTTGTGCTTTGATTGGTTAAAGGACTATATAATCGCATACACAGTCATTTGAATTATGCTCGTTTATCACACCTTTTGTGGTCTGACTGGTTGAAGGACTATCCAATTGCACAGAGTAATTTATGCTCTCTGATCACACCTCTTGTATAGTAGAAATATAAAAGCAGACTTCCCAGTCTTAAATTCTTAAAATGTTTAAAAAACCTTAAATTGAGCTTGGTCTGGTGGTTAGGGGTGTAAGAAAATATCGATACACGTGAATATCGCAATATTTTGTTTGGTGTTACTTTATCGATTCTCAAAAAGACTGTATCGATATTTATATATTTATTTATTTCCATCCAGGATTTGTGGCTTTGTGTTTGAATTAAACCAGAGACTGTATACAACCCAACCGCTAGATGGCAGTGTTATCTCAGAACGTAACTGATTTGGAGCCAGAGAATCGCAAGGTGAATATGCATGTTTGCATTAGCATTAGCAAACCTCACAAGACGATAGAATTATTCTGCTTCCGTGGTTAACAGAGCTGAAGCTTGGACTCATTTTGGCTTCAGCTACAAAGCCACTTAGGAAATCAACAAGAGTCATTTTGTTTGTAAAATAGGCAAAGTTAAAATCCGGTACTCGGGAAACATTGAATCGGAGAGCTCACTTAACATCCAGATGTCATCCGCATTGCTGAGAAGTGATTCAATAGAATATATAGAGCACATTTTCCTCTCAGTGACAAAATAAACACACACCAAAACTGACAGCGGTGGCAGCAGAACGAAATCATCTGATCATAGTGATGTGGATATGGATACACAACTTTGCAGTTCAGCCTACTTGAAATGGGACTTTATACAATAGACTGCATTAATGAAAAAAGTTACTTGTCATGTTTTATGCATATGGCTGTTCTTTATTCTTTAAAAAAAATTAAAAAAAAATATTCATTGTTTTTTTTCCCCCTTACAATATATCGTATCGTAACCCCTGTATCGTGATACGTATCGTATCGCCCGATTCTTCGCAATACACGGTTGGTCTGACAAGCTTGACCCACATCAAGATGTTTGGTCTGGAAACTCACCATTGACAGCTCACTCTGAGGGGCGGGATAAACGGTTGTCAAACGGTTGAATAAGAAAATGCAAATTACATTTTCTTATTCAGTAAATAAAGATTACTTATTAAATGGAAAGGTCGTTATAATGATTGCACAATTTGGCGATGTGCAATATGTAGGTTATGTAAATTGCCATTGAACAAAAGATCAACTAGAATGGTATGCTTTTTATCAGCGTCTGTTTCCATGGTGAATCATTGATTCGTCACTCTTGAGAATGTTTACAGGGAACATACTCAGAGTTGTTTGAACTTAATCCCAGACTCGTTTACCTCGAGTAAGCAAGGTTTGGGTTAATCAACTGTGACTTCAAGGAATGTGTGACGCTAAGTTTCTTTCTGCAATACCCCCCAGATCCTGTATAGCAAAACATGGGATTTCCAAATCTAGATAATTCTGATCGAAATTAAAAAAAATTTGAACAGGGTCCAGGAGACTCTTCTGCTGGATTCTTTATTGAGAGCAAATTCCTTCATCAAGTCTTAATGTAAGGGTAAAAAGACAGTGCTCCTCAGCTATTTTGAATGACATTGTTATGAATAGGATATCAATGCAACCCTCACCCCTTCTGAGCCCTCCGCACCGTGTCCACCTTTTTCCCTCAGTGCAACACAATTGGGAATAGGATCTAGTTCATTTAAATACTTTACATGCCTAAATGTTTTGTTGTCTGTTGCTTTGTGCCATTTAATTGGTGTTGTTTTCCATTTGTCTCTTTTCACCTTAGATTTGATGACCCTGAAAGAGGAGAGTGAAGTACTAAATGAAATTGAAGAGAAAGATCAATATAAGAACCATGATTCTATAATAAAAGACAAAACTTTGTGTTGCTCACAGGCTGGAAAGACACGAAAAAGGGCTAAAAAGAAGGGAACTAGAAGTAATTTCACCTGCCAACATTGTGAAAACAGATTCACTCTAAAGAAAGACTTTAACAGGCACATAAGAATTCACACTAGAGAGAAGCCCTGTACCTGCCAACACTGTGGAAAGAGTTTCACTAAAAAACAACACTTTGTAGAACACATAAAGATTCACACTGGAGAGAAGCCGTTCACCTGCCAACAATGTGGAAAAGGTTTTACTAAAAAACAACACTTAGAATACCACCTAAGTATTCACACAGGAGCGAAGCCATTCACCTGCCAAAAATGTGGAAAAAGTTTCAACCGAGAAGGAACCCTTAACAGGCACATGAGAGTTCACACTGGAGAGAAGCCTTACACCTGCCAACAGTGTGAAAAGAGTTTCAATCGAGACGAAAGCCTTAAGAGGCACATGAGAATTCACTCTGGAGAGAAGCCTTACGTGTGCCCTCAATGTGGAAGGAGTTTCAATCAAAAACAACACTTTGTATACCACATAAGGATTCACACGGTAGAGAAGCCGTTCACCTGCCCTCAGTGTGGAAGGACTTTCAATCAACATGAAACCTTTAAAGACCACATGAGACTTCACTCTGGGGAACAAGTCTACGCATGCCCTCAGTGTGGAAGGACTTTCAATCAAAAACAACACCTTGAATACCACATAAGGATTCACACTGGAGAGAAGCCGTTTACCTGCCAACAATGCGGAAAAAGTTTCAACCGAAAAGGAAACTTTAACCGGCACATGAGAATTCATACTGGAGAGAAACCTTACACATGCACTCACTGTGGAAAGAGCTTTGATCAACATGAAACCTTTAAAGACCACATGAGAATTCATACTGGAGAGAAACCTTACACATGCCCTCACTGTGGAAAGAGCTTTGATCAGCATGAGACCTTTAAAGACCACATGAGGACTCACACTGGAGAGAAACCTTACACATGCCCTCACTGTGGAAATAGTTTCATTAAAAAAGAACGTTTTGTAGAACACATGAGGATTCACACTGGAGAGAAGCCTTTCACCTGCCAACAATGTGGAAAAAATTTCAACCGAAAAGGAAACCTTAACAGGCACGTGAGAGCTCACACTGGAGAGAAGCTGTTTATATGTGGTGTGGAAAGTATTAAAGGGGTGATAAATTGAGAAATCAACTTTCCCTTGAGTTTTTTATATATAAAAGGATATCCTGTAAGTTTCAGAGCTGAAAACTTATTTGTCAGTCAAAGAAAAGCTTTTATAGACACCAGGCCCAGCATACGACAGGTCGGGGATCTATGAGGTCAAAGAAAGGCAAGCACCGCCTCTGCAAAAGAATATTAACGCCCTATGTCACTGCCTGTTTAGCCCCACCCACCGATTCACGTATATGTAACATAGGCCTAGTGTTGAACCATCAAACTACCAAGCAATAAACATGCCGTTGAGGATTACAAAATATTGTGCAGTGCCTGGGTTCATCAGTAATGCAACATGTAAGTAAGTGTTCATTCTAATGCCTGATCTGGGACCAGTGATTTCTGATATGTAATGATTCATGTACAGTCAGATGTTCTTAGTCTGTGTGTCAAACCAGTGACTAAACGTCAACTTGCATTGTTTCTCATAGTAGGATGAAAATAACCTATTATTTAATTCTGTTCTGTCGATTGAATCGACCTGTTGATCATAGTTTATCAGTGAAACGTTTAACAGGGACTCTTGTTTTATTCAATGAATCTTTTAACTATATCACATTTGCACTGTTAGACGGTGCTCCATCGCATACTTCCATCTCCACATCAAAGTTCCTCAAGGCGAAGAAGATCAAGATGCTCCAGGATTGGCCAGCCCAGTCACCAGACATGAACATAATTGAGCATATGTGGGGTAGGATGAAAGAGGACGCATGGAAGACGAAACCAAAGAATATTGATGAACTCTGGGAGGCATGCAAGACTGCTTTCTTAGCTATTCCGGATGACTTCATCAATAAATTGTATGAATCCTTGCCAAACCGCATGGATGCAGTCCTTCAAGCTCATGAAAGTCATACAAGATATTACATTTGGATCTCACAGCACCACAACTTAATTTGCTGACATATTTTTGTATTTGCAGTAAATTTGTTCAATTTCTGTATAGGCGACAAAACTTTTGTCTTGCCAAAATTTGACCTTTCTGTCTTGATTAAATGATAAATATTTTTTCTATGAAAATTATTTATTTCAGTGCATTAAACATCATTTGGGAGGGTTTTAGCTTTTCATATGAGCTATTTCTAACACCAATGAATTAATTAAAAGTCAGGTTAATATCAGGTATTTCTAGAAAATAGATAAGCAACAAGACTTTTGTCAGGGACTGTACATGGGAGGAGCTGGTCAATGACCTGAAAAGAGCTGGGACCACCGTTTCCAAGGTTACTGTTGGTAATACACTAAGACGTCATGGTTAGAAATCATGCATGGCACGGAAGTTTCCCCTGCTTAAACCAGCACATGTCCAGGCCCATCTACGACCATTTGGATGATCCAGAGGAGTCATGGGAGAAAGTCATGTGGTCAGATGAGACCAAAATATAACTTTTTGGTCATAATTCCACTAAACGTGGAAGACGAGGAAGAAGAATGATGAGTACCATCCCAAGAACACCATTCCTACTGTGAAGCATGAGGGTGGTAACATCATGCTGTGGGGGTGTTTTTCTGCACATGGGACAGGGCGACTGCACTGATTAAGGAGAGGATGACCGGGGCCATGTATTGCGAGATTTTGGGGAACAACCTCAGTTAGAGCACTGAAGATCGGTCAAGGCTGGGTCTTCCAACATGATAATGACCCGAAGCAGGAAAGCCAGGAAAACCAAGGAGTGGTTCTGTAAGAAGCATATCACGGTTCAGGTGTGGCCTAGCCAGTCTCCAGACCTAAACCCATAAGAGAATCTTTGGAGGGAGCTCAAACTCCGTGTTTCTCAGCAACAGGCCAGAAACTTGACAGATCTAGAGAAGATCTGTGTGGAGGAGTTGGCCCAAATCCCTCCTGCAGTGTGCAAACCTGGTGAAAAACTACAGGAAACGTTTGACCTCTGTAATTGCAAACAAAGGCTACTTTACCAACTATTAACATTGATTTTCTCAGGTGTTCAAATACTTATTTGCAGCTGTATCATACAAAGAGATAGTTTAAAAAATCATACATTGTGATTTCTGGATTATTATTATTATTATTATTATGTTTCTCACAGTGGCCATGCACCTACGATGACAATTTCAGACCCCTCCATGATTTCTAAGTGGGAGAACTTGCAAAATAGCAGGGTGTTCAAATACTTATTTTCCTCACTATATGTATATATATATATATATATATATATATATATATATATATATATATATATATATATATATATATATATATATATATATTCAATTATTAATCAAAGCCTTAATCAATATTTATCTTCCTATATTATGATTATTTCCAGTTATGATTTTGCCTAAGAGAACCCCTGATTGTTCCTTGTGTTCTAAAGTGTGTATTTGGTCTCTGAGGAGTGACTGAGGGTCTGGCCTAGAGATGTGTGGTGTGCCACTAAACACTTGCAACAAGGTGTAGTGTGTTTGGATTTTTGAGGTATCACATGCCCCTAACATGCAAGGAGTGCACTAACCGTGTTTGCTCACTTAGCCAGCTTCCAGATATGAAATATGGATTTGTCTTTCATTTTTATTTTATTCATTTTGTATTTCCTTTTACTGAAACACTAAAGAGTCAAAATAAATATTGCCTGTATTACTGTCTGTATATCTCACTGAGAGAACACATGCTATCAGTATGTTTTGGTTAGAAATGGAGCTCAGCATTTTCTCTGAGCAAATCAGAATCATCCACCTTGTAGTAATGACGTGGATAGACCTTGAAAAAAGTATAACTGTTGGGACAATTGTATGTACAATAGGCGGGGCAACGAGACAGTGAGAGAGGGAGTGCGGCCTCATGTAGCTGGCTTCTACTGTTAAAACTGCAAACTATTCTTCAGTAAATTTTTATTTTTATTAATCACACTCCTGACTCTTGGCATTTATTTTTCACTACTGGTCTTGTCATAAACTGTTAACCCCTAAAACTTCACACATAACCCACAGCTGTTTAAAGATCATAGGTGAGGATGAACTTTGATTTAATTATGGCTAACAATTTGTGATAACTAAATAATGGCTAACAATGTGATTGACATCATCGGTAACTTGATTAGTCCGGATAAAGATTTTGAGACGAAAGAGCAAACACTGTATGCAGATCTGCCCTGAAGCCGCAATTCTGCAGAACTTAAGCAAATGGGCAGCAATGTTTTAATTCTGTTTAGAAAATTAAACAGCAACTTAACTGGCTACAAATAAAGAAAGAGAAAAATATTCAAATATTTAGATGTTAGTGCTTATTCATGGGTTGTAAAATGGGTGAGGAGAAAGGAAAAATTCCAGAAGTAACTGAGGATCGTATAATTTGATAACCAGATGTGATGTTTTTGAAAAAGATGCAAGGTATCATTATTTGCAAGGCATTGTCTGTTTTATTGGACCCCAAGCTCTCTTCTCTGTCCGAGCGATTGCTGCTTTAGGCACCGCCTCACAGACTGGGAACCAGACTGAAACATGCCAGTTTGAGGAATGACAGAGAGTGTTTTTTATTGTGGTTAGCAGGGCCATTTTGTAACTGCACACCCATAAGGTGTTGAAGATGTAGCAAATTAGGCCACCAGGCTAAAGTCTGTAAACAAACCTAGTAAAAAGAAAGAAATAGAGACTTACACTCTGACTAAGAAAGAGATAGCTGTAAGGTTAATAAAGTCTTTAGTGATTCTTTTTGAGGGAAAGATTTGAGATAATTATAATATAAGGTTATCATTAAAGATGATAAAACATGTTGCAAAGATATATAAATCCTGATGTAGAGGGTTTTTAAATGACCGACAAAAATTATAATAAATATGTTCTTGCTCTTCTCACTTTTGCAATACTCTGAATAATACTTATTGGACTTAACATTGGGTTATTGAAATAACTATAGGTAAGTTAATATGTTAAAAACCCTAGAAAGTGATGTTTTGGTTTCAAAAGATAAGTTTGTGAAGAGCTCTAATAAAACAATTTGCTTATCTGAATCTGGCCACCACCTGGCCTAACTTGAGTAACAGAGACTCAATCGGAGTAGAAATGTAGAGTTTCTAAATTCATTGTATGATTATTTGAAAATGTGATTCCTGTCTTAGGACAGAGTTAAATGATCAAGTTTGATGTATAAAATTATGAAAATGTAGTGCACCCGTCCTGGATGCCTCAGAGTCTATCTCATTCAAAACCAGCTTAAAGCTTTTATCTGCTCTGTAGTTATGGCCCTCTGTCATTTCAGAAAATAGCACATCGGCGAGCACGTCAAGTATAAACGCCTCGTCCGTTTGGGGAGGAGCGTGCGCAGTCAGCGGAGGCTCGCGCTGCGGAGCCAGGCAAAAGTATAAGGCTTGAGTCATTGAGTCGATTCATTCAAACGGCTGATTCATTCAAGAATGACGCAGTCGTTTACAAACAGGTCATTGAATTTTTGATTCAACACATTCATTTAAACACTGAATCATTCAGTAACACACACTGTTAATACTGTGTTAATAACACTGTTGTGAGAGGCCTTATGGTTCTTCTGTTTGGAACTTTGTTTTTTGAAACAATTTTCGCTGCTGAAATAGAACAAAATCACTCAATATTGCATCTAAAATTGTGACTAAATGTTAATTGTTTATGGAACTGTCATATGAACTCAGTGTCATTTTCAATTGTGATGGTATTCAGGAAAACATGATGTTGTTTAACTGTATCATATGTTATAAATATAATGTTCACATTTTGAACTTAAAAAAAAAAAAATGTTTTAATCAGGCTCTTGTCCGTCAGGCAACTTGTCCCGGACGATCGCTATTGACAGGATGTGTGATTAAAATCAAGAACACAAGTTTTATTTTTATTATTATAAAATTATTAATTAATTCGTTTTTGGTTCATTTCTCCAGTAAAAGATTAATCCTGTTAATTTAGATTTGGCTGCAAATCATCAGCACAAGAAGTCTGGTAAGAGTGCATGGCTTCGTCGTCATACCCATTTCACCTTTTAAACAATCATTGTTTGAAGTGTAGTCCATCGCACACGTTTCTGGACTTACTCTGCTGACAGAAGGCATAAAAAGCAGTTGACTGCAATAGGAAACTTAGCCTAATAGTTCCAAAGTGTTGATGCACTTTTTATTCTGATTGTATTACACATGAGAATCGATCAGGTCAAATATATTTTTACAGTCGCACGCAGTAATTTCCATGCATAAATTCCCCTAAAAATGTTCGCTATGTAGAGCCCTGGGTCAGATATTCTGATTGTGCATTTTTAGTCTGATCGTGTTTCTCTGTGTTCAACTTTTTTACTTCATTTTCAAATTATTTCAATTTTATTAACTATTAGTTCAAATAAATCTAAAATATATATTCCAAGATACCAGCATTGGCCATCAGAAAAACAAAACAAAAAACAACCACTTCGGAACATAGTAATAATACACTGTAAAAAAAAGAGAAAAAAAAGAGAAAAAAAAGCTATGTTCCATTTACTTATAAGTTATATACTATTTGACCATTATTTTTCCCATAATATTGTATCTGATGATGTGATTTTTGTTATATAATAATATAACAAATATCACATCATCAGATACAATATTGGCATATATGCAATAAAACTTAATGCAGTCTGCAGTGATTGAATATCTAATAAACATATCAAAATATATGTAATGCATCACACACTTCATACTCAACTCGTATAGTTTACCTCTTCAATCACACACATGCAGTATTTAATACAGGTCAATGACAATAGTTAGGGGTAATTTTAGTTTTGAAACCTTTTATATAAACACAATTTGTAAAAATCAGTAGTTTTAAAACCTCACAATTTGTATAATTATCAAATTTCAACATTGCACAGCTGCAAACATGACTCTTTGATTATAAATAAGGTAATTAATATCAGTAGAGATGAATGATCATCCAGAGGAGCTCAACTGATCCTTGAACAGTGAAAAGGTTTGTACATCTCTCTCAAATACTCGTAAAAACTGATCATCTCTCAAATACTTGTAAAAACAGATAATTTCAAGTGTGACTAAGGGCATACACATAACGCAGTTAAATCAGCACTAGGTAACTTTTCAACGGTCATAATATATTTTTTAAGACTCTTGTGATGATAAATCGACTTACAATAGGTTGAATGACACGTCTGCCATAGCCTGATGGGGTCTGTATCGTTTTTAATCGTACTTTTAAACTTCGGGTTTCGGGTAGTAACCCGAGAAAAAGAAAAGAACTACAAAATTCGACTGCTTTACGGCATATACGTCACTTCCACCAACACACACACTTCCTTACATTCGGACGTGCGAGCCCAACTTTGTTCGTCGGATAATATAGTCATGTCTGAAGCAGCAGCTAGACAAATAAGAAAGAAAAGGTTTTGTTGGAGGAAAGCAATAAGAGGAAATGAAAAAATGATGGGATTAAAGGCAGGACGAGGATCAAAATGTGACCAGGGTTTGCTCGTCGGCGTGAGCTGAAGGAGGCGTGCCCGACCGATGCTGTCCTGCTTGTTACGGTGAGCTACCACTCAAACATTGAACTGAAGTATCATAGAGATTCTGTAAAACGGTAACCAATAGACTACTATAATGACGCTGGCTTGTAAACGTGAGCATCGTGATTATTTGGCGTTTGAAAAAAACAAAACCCATGAAATTATATTCATATGACATGCTGGAGCATATGCCACTGACTGTAACGTTACCTGGGATGAAGACATTACACACGCGACGCCAGAAGAACTCCTCTTGCAGTTTTCAGGGGAACTGTTAGTGCTGCACCGACCCGCGGGACGCTTTTATGAAGTTATTTGGCCCGCACCGCACCACTGTATATATTTTTACAACACGCCGCGCACCCGCGACCATTAAATAGACATACGGGGTCCGCGGGTTATGAGACGACCCACGCATCACTAGTTCAGGGCTATCAGGGTTGTCATGTCAACAAATGCACGCGCGATGGCATCCCCTGTTGTAGGATTACAGAGCTTACGACAGTAGTTGAGGACATTATTTTTTCCAAACTGTAGGGGGACCCCGAGAGCAAAAGTAGCCAAGTGGGGCTTTAAGATATAAAAAACAAAAACAACGCCAATTCAGTTTTGAACACACATGATGAGTAAACCACAAAGAACATCAAAATACATAATCATGCCTGCTCAAGTTGTAAGCACGCAGTTATTAATCAGTGTATTATGAATGTACCAAACATTGAAGCACATGGGATCAGGGAATAACCATAACGTATTGAGGTAATAAGGTATTTCAAATAATTATTTCATTATTAAAGTATAAAACATTTGGGAAGTGAGTGCATTATGCCCACATATAAAACAGAAAGCATGAAGTAACTGAAAATTATATTTTATACTCTGCTATTGTATATTTTTTTATTTGGAGAATAATAGCTAGAATGTTAGCTACTGTGTGATTTGTGTACATTTCAGAAGTATTTGTGCTTTGTGTCAGGAGCATTATCCTGCTGAAAGAGCCACAGCCACCAGAATACCGTTTCCATGAAAGGCTGAACATGGTCTCAGCAATGCTTAGGTAGGTGGAGCGTGTCAAAGTAACATCCACATGGATGGAGGACCCATGGTTTCCCAGCAGAACATTGCCCAATGCATCACACTGCCTCCGGTGGCATGTCTTCCTCCCATAGTGCATCCTGGGGCCATGTGTTCCCCAGGTAAGCGACGCACACGCACCGGGCCATCCACGTGATGTAAAAGAACGCGTGATTCCTCAGACCAGGCCACCTTCTTCCATTGCTCCGTGGTCCAGTTCTGATGCTCACGTGCCACTGTTGGTGCTTTCGGCGGGGTCGGGTCGGGGTCAGCATGGGCACCCTGACTATCCCGCCGCTAATGGCAATGCCGCCCCATACGCAACAAACTAATATGCACTGTATATTCTGACACCTTTCTATCAGAACCAGCATTAACTTCTGGAGCAGTTTGAGCTCCAGTAGCTCGTCTGTTTGATCAGACCACACGGGCCAGCCTTCGCTCCCCATGAGCATCAATGAGCCTTGGCCACCCATGACCACCCATACTTTTGATAGACACGGACCACTGCCAGTGGTATTGGGGGGACACCCCACAATAGCTGTAGGTTTGGAGATGCTCTGACCCAGTTCTCTAGCCAACACAACTTTGCCCATGTCAAACTTGCTCAAATCCTTGCTTGCTACATATGCCCATTTTTCCTGCTTCTAATACATCAACTTTGAGGTCGAACCACTTGCTGCCTAATATATCCTACCCACAAATAAGTGCCGTAAAGAAGAGATAATCAGTGTTATTCATTTCACCTGTCATAGCTGAATGGTCATAATGTTATGCCTAATCGGTGTTTGTGTGGGTAATATTACTACTAGTTTATTAGTTAATTTTTACTATGTCTGCTTGATGAAAACAATAAAATATCCCAATGGACATCCTCATAATCCACTCTCAGAAGGCCCTATTGTCACACTTGAGTCTGTCCTACTATCTGGCTATTTTATCCCTTTACAGACATATCAACCGTACGGTCACACATACTTTTGGAAAATTATGACAAACAGGTGTTCATGTATTTTGCCATATTTTTATTGTTTGGACTCTACCCTACTAACTACATACCCAGCAAACATTGGTCCGACGGCAACGTCGTGTCCCTGGCCAAAAATAGTCGCGGTAGGACGGCATGAATCAGTAAAAATGTGTAATACAGAAACATTTCTTAAAAATGTATTCAGATACGTTTGTTCATGTCTACAGTTCTCTGGAGTTGTATGTATAATTATTACTTTGACTTTTAGCTCCGTGTAGTTCAATATACACCCTGTTGTGATTCGGTTGTGAGAGGACGTCACCTGGCGACGTCTTTTACACGTGCAATTATAGTCCATCCTGACCCGTTATGAAATCCTTGTGAAATATGCAAAAGCTGTGCTTACCTTACACATTGGTTAATACTGCAATAATTAATTTAAGTGCACCAAGTAGTTTTTAAGAGGTTGTGAATAAGACGTCCACTGACGTCAAGCGAGATAGCAGGAAAAAAACAGAAATTATCTTTATGAAATACACAGTTTGCATGCAAAATAAATATATTTACTTTATCTCATTTAATTAATTATAATCACAACGTGCCCATGTGGTTAAGTGATTGTAAAGCTGCATTTTAGTAATTTTTTTCCAATCAGTTTTAGGCTATTTGTTTTTATTTTTATGTAAAACAGATACATTTCCATTCACCATTTAGGTCTGAGTTGGATGAAGATAGCCAAAACTGTGCTGCCAAGATGTAGTAACAATATATAGTAATAGTGCGTTATAAATAAAATCTATTATTATTAATACATCTTGCGATATTACAAAATCCCACGATAGGATATTATCTCGCGAGATATGCTCTCCCGGAAGGCCGGACAGGACCGTTGAACAACCACGAGGAGAGGAATTGAGGAGTTGTATCGATATATTATTAAAAATCTACTGTTGGGTAAGTACATTTTGTGTTATTTGATTAACATGCTTGAGTTTTACTTTTTTTACACGAA
The DNA here is from genome assembly GCF_024679245.1 of Pseudorasbora parva. Classification (NCBI taxonomy): domain Eukaryota; kingdom Metazoa; phylum Chordata; class Actinopteri; order Cypriniformes; family Gobionidae; genus Pseudorasbora; species Pseudorasbora parva. Next base: position 6,082,122 of record NC_090191.1, read on the forward strand.
TGAAATGGAAGAAATGATGCTACATTGAACGTATACATAGAATACCGTTGTATAAGTATGTTAAATGATACAGTCAAAGTTATTACTGTAACTTATTAATGTATCCTTTATATGATGTACTTTATATGATGTACTTATATTGATGGGCCATATGCCAATCAAAAAAAATATTTTTTATTGGTACCATTTATCTATTTAGGGGACATCTCAGCCCACCTGTCTTTCACTTTCTCACAGACACAAACCTAGTTAAGGGTCTTTCTCACAGACACACACCCAGTTAAGGGTCCTTCTCACAGACACACACCTAGTTAAGGGTCCTTCTCACAGACACACACCTAGTTAAGGGTCCTTCTCACAGACACACACCTAGTTAAGGGTCTTTCTCACAGACACACACCTAGTTAAGGGTCTTTCTCACAGACACACACCCAGTTAAGGGTCCTTCTCACAGACACACACCTAGTTAAGGGTCCTTCTCACAGACACACACCTAGTTAAGGGTCCTTCTCACAGACACACACCCAGTTAAGGGTCCTTCTCACAGACACACACCTAGTTAAGGGTCCTTCTCACAGACACACACCTAGTTAAGGGTCCTTCTCACAGACACACACCTAGTTAAGGGTCTTTCTCACAGACACACATCTAGTTAAGGGTCTTTCTCACAGACACACACCCAGTTAAGGGTCCTTCTCACAGACACACACCTAGTTAAGGGTCCTTCTCACAGACACACACCTAGTTAAGGGTCCTTCTCACAGACACACACCTAAGTTTTTTTTTAGGGCAGCACAGTGGTATTGAAGAGGGAGCGGACAGATGCTGATCCCCCAACTGATGGATCCATCTAACACCCATTTAAAGCAGAACATCTTTTATACAATAAAATAAAATGTAATGCTTTTATGTGTTGATTGTTTTTATTATTATATCATTTTACTTATTTTTATTGATTTTTGTCATTTTCCCATGTAGCACTTTTGAGATTCTTCGGAATGAAGTGCGTTATAAATAAAATGTATTATTATTATTATTATTATTATTATTATTATTATTATTATTATTATTTTTATTATACATGTTGTTCCATTGTTTTTTTATTTTGCTGTACTCCATTAAGCTATTTTGAGAATAAATGCATGTAACTTACCTCACATTTTCCCTTTTATTCATTAAAAAAAAATATATATATATATATATATTCTCTTCCCTCAGATGCTGTGAAGATGTGGAATCCGAATGCTCCAGACTCTGAGATTGATGCAGCGATGGAGGAACACCTGAAGCCCTATACAGGAAGAGCTGGGGTGGTGCTTACAAAAATGAGCCAAAAAACTTTAATGTGTTTAAGCCAGGGATAGTTCACCCAAAAATGAAAATTCATTGTTATCCCTTTCAATGTTCTGCTGTACACAAATATATTTGGAAGCCAGTTTGTAACCAAGCAGATATAACCTCCCATTAACTAACATTATATTATTTGCCTACTTTAGTAGTTAATGTTTTGAGATCTGTTCGGTTACAAATGTTCTTCCAAATATCTTTGTGTTCAGCAGAACATAGAAAGGTATACAGGTTTGAAACATGGGTGAACTATCCCTTTATATAGGCAGTATCACTTTACAATAAGGTTGTATCAGTTAACATTAGTTAATGCATTAGTTAACATGAAACGAGCAATACATTTGTTACTGTGTATTTGTTAATCTTTGTTAAAGTTAGTTAATAAAAATACAGCTGTTCATGTTAGTTCACAGTGCATTAACTAATGTTAACAAGATTTTAATTATGCATTAGTAAATGCTGAAATTAACATTAACAAAAATAAATAAATTCTTTATAAGTGCAGTTCATTATTAGTTAATGTTAACTTTGAACCTTATTGTAAAATGTTATCTTAAAGGCTAATAATTCAGTATTTTGAATTTGGTATTTTAGTTTGGTTAACAGATGTTAAACAATGATGCAAAATAAATAAAGAGGAAAAGTTGTGGCTGTTCAAAACAATAAAATGTTGTGGTAAATCAGAACATGCTGGGTTTTTTTTTTTTTTTTGCTTATGTCCTCAATGTGTTCTTGTTTGTGATGCACGTGATTAAAACGTTGTATGGAGGTTCAGGTCTGACTGGACCTATTTTGGACCTTTTTTGAACCTTTGTCAAGATGTGTTAAACCTCACGCCATAACTGATTGCCTTTCACGATGTTACACAATGGGTGTGTAATTATTTTATATATGCAGGCTTATAAATACACGTAAATTATGTAGCAACACATTTAAACAGCCAGAAGACGTCGCATTTAGACGTCCAGGGACGCGCAGAAGAGACGTGCAGTTCACGGCCAGATGACGTCAAAGACGTCGGTTCAACTTTCATTTTGGAACTATTTTTCAACCGTGACGGGACGTGTAGGATTGACGTCTTTTCAACGGTCATTAAACGTCCAAATGTTTGCTGGGTAATTATGGTTTGATTCCCTACTTTACTGATATCTTGTTTGACCCTATTATTTGATGACCGATCAGAAACTTCATTTTTTGTGTGAACGACTGAAGTGTGCAAACTGATACTGTCACCTGAAAACTGAAAAGTCCCATCCCTCCATGCCAAAATCAGACAGAGGGGTGGAGCAATAGAGCTGTAGAAGAATTTTGTCTCATCTCCTTCTTCTTTTGACTGCATTTTTTAACACTCAAAGTAACTTTTGGAAAATTATTTTCTCCATCATAAACTGGTCACCGTTGAAAACCACGTGATCCAGACAGCAGTCCAGATTCCTCCACATCAGACACAATCACTGATTCACTCCTGAAACTGCTAATAATGAGTTTCACCCTTCACCATGACTACATCACCCAGCTCACCTATCCCCCAGCATACCCATCCATAAGACTAATACTGGTTTCCCACTGAAGCTAAGCAGGGCTGAGCCTGGTCAGTACCTGAATGGGAGACCAACTGGGAAAACCAGGTAGCTGCTGGTAGAGGGGTTAGTGAGGCCAGCAGGGGGCGCTCATCTTGTGGTCTGTGTGGGTCCATACACCCCAGTAAAGGGATGGGGACACTATAAGAGTGGATCACCTACAGTGGTTCTGACTGCAGGATTGCCGAACGACTAATGAAACGTTATCAGCGTGGGAGAGGGTTGCATTAATGTGACTATATTGTATTGCAATAGATGACACTTCAAAGTCAATACCAAATCAAATCTAGTTAGCAAATTACTTGTAATTGAACGATTTAATGACAAAATCTGGTTATGGTTACACTTAAAATGGTTACAAAATAGATGTATGAGATGATAAAACTTATACCATTAATCGTACCCAGCATGTGTAGAATGTTACCTGAGAGAGAGAGAGAGAGAGAGAGAGTGAGAGAGAGAGAGAGAGAGAAAGATAGAAAGAGGCAAAGAGAAGGCCCCTAAAGGAGCCAGCCAGAGAAAAAGAGTGACAGAGCAACAGTTGCGATCTTCTTTTATCTATCCCTTGACCATGTGACTGAAACCCTGAGACATTCAAACTGACCAATCAGAGCAAACTTCCCCCACTGTACTGCAGGTGTGGCACCCATTGGGTCTACAGGCCCTCAATGTCTCTTTGTTTTTAGGAATCCCAAATGGCCACACTGATAAGAGAGAGGGGGTGGAAAACAGTAAAACAAATGTCTTTGTTCAGTTTCAAATATCAAATGTCCTTGATTATTTTGAATTCTTACAGGACTGGCACCCTTGGCACCTTTGGCCACGTTCATAAAGTGTCCAGAGGTGACACAGTCCACAAAGACATTCTTCCAGTTGTGTGTAGATGTCACCTTCAGGCTTGTTATCCAGAAATGTTGCAAAAGCAGTGTGCCAGTTCAGTCTTTGTTCTCATTGCAGCCCTGCATGTGAAGGCTCCATCAAATGGTGTTGCATCATTCCTTGATATGCAAAACGTCCACTGAATACTTCACACTTTGAGTACAGTCACTGAAGGTTAGAGCAAACGCTTGTCCCTCTTTCTGAGGAGACAGGATGTGAACTTGTCCAGCAGGGATCCTGTGATTAAAAAAACATATAGCACCACAAAGAGCAAAAGCAAACATGGGATTTGTTATTGGTCAGAAGTTTGATATCTTGATTATCAGATTAAAATGGTCTCGATATATTGAATCGATATACTTAAAGGGGGGGGTGAAACACTCAGTTTCAGTCAATCTCATGTCAATCTTGAGTACCTATAGAGTAGTATTGCATCCTTCATATCTCCGAAAAGTCTTTCGTTTTATTATATTTGTAAAAGAAATATGGACTGTACCGAGTCTTTCCGAAAAAAAACCGAGCGCCTGGAGGCGTATCGTGTGGGCGGAGATAAAGAATGACGAGCGCGCAAAGCGATGACGTCCTCAAGCGTGGAGAAACCCATGCTATCAATCTCAGCTAATAGATATGATCCAGAATCTAATTCGGAGGCTGAAATAGAAACAGCAACAGCAGGACGTCCGTCTCTGTGGTATGTACTGTATTTGGCCTGTCAACATTTGTGTCTTTACTCTCAGTTTATGAGGACATGATTCGGTTTATGGACTATTGTATGCGACCAAACCTTAGTAGCAAGCAAAGCATGTCAGACTAGTGTAACGTTATACATAGAACAGCAATGAAGTCCGTTAGCGCATTTGAATGAGGTAGCACGCGATCGTGTCGTTTACTGATGTTTACATACGCGACGATAAGCAACAGCACAGACATTTGAAGCAGTTTTACTTACCGGCTGCTTCTAAAGCAGGACCGAACTTTTATCACTGGGACGGCTCCGTCAAAAACACACTTCTTGGAGTGTGGAGATCCACTTTGCGATGTGACTGAAGCATTTCTGCGTTCAAATCGGTTCAAATGCAGTACTGCCTTCCCGGAATGCTGTGCTGAAGCGTTGAAGTCGCTTAATGTCAAAGTGGAGGAATGAAGTGGAGCGCGGCGCGGACTATAACCGACATTGGTGTTCACGGACGACTGGATCTGCAGCTGAGAGTGTTTATGGGCGCGCGCACCCTACCGGGAGAAGAGCCCGTACGGCCCATACAAGGACCTTCCGTTCTATTAACGTCAAGTCGAGCCATACTCGAAAAAAACTCTCCGAAACTTGTGAGAAACCAGAAGGAGTATTTTTAACACTCCATCAAACGTCCAACTTTAGTTTTTGAAACTTTGTCTTTGTTTAGGATGGGAATCCAAGTCTTTAACAGTGTAAAAAGCTCAGTATGCATGAAACAGCATTTCACCCCCCCTTTAATAAAGTGGTCAAGGTTGAGAATAAAAGATCTTACATTGTTTCTGGAAACATAGAAAATAAATTGCATTATAACAAAACAACAATCTGTAACAACAACGAGTTTATGAGTTTAATGTCTCGGGGAATAATTAACTCAAAAGGGGTTCAATATTCAATATTCATGAATTTATGAATATAATTTGCCCGTCATTCATTACGTATTAAAAATTTCCCGATAGGGAAAATTGTTTAATTAAATACAAGTAACCCTTTATGAAATTGCTTGAAATTATCCTACTAAGTTCGTCCACCAAATTAGTTATAGACTTTTCAACTCAATTCTCCATAAGGGATCACTGCTTTACGAGCGCATAAGAAACATTAACTTTACTGATCAGGACAAGTTCAATATTTCAAATGGTCATACAGTTTACTTTACTAACATAGTAGCATAAGCAGTTAGGTAACTTAGATCGCAAGTTTCATTGACTTTGTGTATGTGGGAGAACAACAGACCCAACTCATTAAATGTCTTTTCGGAGGTTTAATAAACACAGACTAAAAATAACACTACGATTCACACAGAGAGTACACACTAAATATGCATCAAGAAAGTAGACATGTAGGTATTAACGAAAGAATACATAAAAGAGAATAATGAATAGACTGAAATTAGAGAGAGATAAAAGAGAGAGATGGGGGAGAGAGAGAGATGAGAGAGAGAGATGAGACAAAGCATTTAGAGGTAAAAACACAACTTTCCTTCAGTTCAACAACTACGACCTTCACGGAGCTTGTCCCAACGGGACAATACACACCTTCTTTACAGCAGTTTAAATTTTATAAGAAGAAGAATACTTGCATTTCTTTTGGTTTCGTTTTGGCTTCTCGCTTGTGTGTGTGTGTGTATATTTCTGCGTCTCCGGTAATTCTCTCCGAGGTCGGGAGGTGACGTAGTTTTCCTTTAGCGGCGCTTCGGGTCTACCTCCTGAAGAAGCCTGTGGCTTAAGTTGATGGAACGAGGAACAAAGGATTGTTGAAGAGGAGTTTCCAGAAGAGAAGAGTTCAGAGGAGAGTTTCAGAAGTCAAGCCGGGAAGAAGTTTCAGAAGCGAAGAGGGGAGTCAAGAGGGGGAGATTGTGGTCTCCACTGGTCTTTTAAGAGAATTAATCCACGCCCCCTTCTGGCTAATTCACCCAATCCAGAGGGTGAATTCGGTAGCGGGAAAAGTTCTCTTTGTCTCATTTTATGGCCTATTTTGCATGTTCCTGAGGTGTCGTAAAGGGGTGTTGATTTTGTATGGTTTTACTCCCAAGTCGGCTAAACATATTAATGATACATTTCACAATCCCATTTTGTGCATCATTGAGTAAGTCAAAGAAATAGGAATATTTAGATATCAAACACCTTATGGCTGGGAGATATTAAAACAGAGATACAATTTTACACAGGAATACAAGCATTTAAAATGAGCTTACATTGTTTCTATGCCATGACTGAGTAGGCCTGAGTCAAGGAGCATGCATATACACACCAAGCTACCTCGTATACAGTCTAGAATAGTCTTAATTAAAGCTTCATAAGGAATGTGTGTGTGTGTGTGTGAGTCCTTGTGTATTGACAGGAGCCTTGGCGCCTTTCGGTCTGGGGAATGAAAAAGGGGGGGAAACAGGGTTCGAGTCGTGTGACCCGATCAGGGCCTGTGTTATTGGACGGGGTCGTAAAACTGCCGAAGTTGTCACTTCCCCCAGACTCTGTGGCGTGGCTCTTAATTTACATGCGGCTAAAAGCTATCCCCCCTTTTTACAATCAACATTGGGTTCCTCTTTGATCCTCATTGTAAGAGACCACAGACGCTACAGTTCCCCCTTTTCATCTGACGAAGTCCGTATGACATCGTCGGATGACAGTTATCGTTTTGGTCGGATGACAGGTGGATCATGAGGGTCAAGTGGCTAGTGGTTTCTTAATTGTTGTTTTTCTTCAGCCTTCGGTTCCTGAGGTTATTCTCGGACAGCCTCCCATCACGATGGATGGATGGTAGGTGAGTCGGGCAGTCGGGAGCAGGTGTTTGTTACGGCTGGGGCGCCAGCTCGATGAGGTCTGTCTCTGCTCCGGGCGTTGTAATTTCCCTCCGGGGTTTCCATCGGAGACCCCCGGACACGGCCGTTGTGAGCTTGGCTGTGGAGGTTCTCATCTGGTTGAATTTTCTGTACAGGAGGAAAGCGATGCCCAGGGTTAGGGTATTGCCGAAGATCATAGAGACACATAGCGCAGTGTCAGCTGCGGTCCAGGTTTGGACCACAGGAGAGTTATTCAGGATGGGTATTCGGGACAATGCTTGGAGGGCTGTATCAAGGGGAGCAATGTCAATGAGCTGGGGCCCCCCTTTCTCAATCCACAATTCTAACTCGGGAGCGAGGGTGAAGTTGTGGTCCTTGAAGAAGGCGGGGATTTCCAGTTCCGACTGGTATTCTTCGCTCGGGAGGTGGTACAAGGCCAAGTCGTCCAGGTGGAGGATGGCTCCTCGTGGTACTTGGACCCACATGCTCTGATCCAGCAGGTTGATACGAGTCGCAGTGTCGTGTTGGTCGTAGATCAGTGTGGCGGTGCGCACGGGAGTGTTGACGAGCCACCTGTCACCTACGATCTCTGCTTGCGTCTCGGTAACTAGGGTACGAGGCGTTGCGTCGGTGGGGCAGCGGGTATTGCTGAGCATAGGTTGCAACCCGCAGATTCCCTCCGTGTTGTCTCGGAGGAAAGGTTTGCTTGGGCAGAGATAATGAATGTCTTTGGTCAGGGTACACATGTGTAGGTTTGGGGCTAGGTACAGCTGTGTGTCGCTGTCATGGTACGCGACTACCTGAGGAGTGCGCACCTTGAGGTGGGTGTTACCTTTCCAAAAGCCTACATTAATAATGTCTTTGAGTCGGTAGATTCGGCTCGACTCGATGATGGGTAAATTAAGGAGGAAACCCATTTCTTTCTGCTCGGGATCCACATACAGGGGAATGGCGCTTCCCAACGAGTAGGCCAGGTGTATCTGCAGCGGGTCAGTGGGTGCGTTGATCGCAGATGCCAACACGTTTTGCACCAGGCTTAAGGGTATCAGGTACGGTGGGATTCTACCCATGGCTAAGCTGTCGATGGACGAGCTTATTTCCCGTAACATGTCCGTCATTAAGGCGGTAACTAGCTGTGTTTGGGCAAAGTCATTTTGGAAGACGGTGAATAACTGTTTCATGGAGTTCACGGTCTGGTTCAACAGGACACTGTGGGTGTTTAGAATTACCACAGTTCCTCTCAACGTCTTGCCGATAGTCTGTAGAGCGGCACTCTGTGTGGTGAGTTGCTCTTTGAGCTGTGGAAGTTCAGTTTGGATTTCAGCCACATGTCGTCTTACTGTGGCGATGTTCACTGCGTTGACACTGGACATACCAATGTTAAACAGAGTTCCGACGGCGGCAGCGGCTCCGAGCAGCGCTCCCAGGAACCGTTTGGGGCGGCGGTTGTGTCCACCTAATTCTGCCTGGGTGACGGTCATCTTCTCTAGTTGTTTTAGCATGTGCGTGACATCAGCATCGGCGTGGCGGAGAGAGTCCTCTGTCCAGCGAGCACCGGCCCAGCTGTACTGGGCTACTGCACGGGGGTAGTGTGCGTTGTAGACGTTGCGGGGGTCAAGTCGGACATACACCTTCTGAGTGTGGGTTCGGCAGTTGGTGATCAGAAGTCCAGGTTGCTCTCTCAGTACGATGCCCGAGGCTGGACCCGGTGTGATGATGTCTGGTGGTGGCTGGCCTCTGATTGTCTGGAGGCACAGGAGCAGGATCCACAGTGGCATCCTGTTACAGGCAAGAGAGAGAGAGAGAGAGAGAGAGAGAGAGAGAGAGAGAGAGAGAAAGAGAGAGTGTGTGTCAGTGAGATTTGTCCCAGGTGGGTGGGACAGTCTTCTCGTTTCGGGGACGGCGGTTGTGTTCAGCTTGCATTGGCCCCTAACTGTCTTTCTCTGTTAGTGGCCACATGTCTCTTGATCTGGTTCCTGTGAACCCATTTGAGAACTGGTTCTCTTTGTCCCTGGTTTAGCTGAATCTGGTATGCGACGGGAGAGAGTTTGTTCATAATCTCATGGGGTCCCGTCCAGTGGGGCAGAAATTTCTTTGACAATCGTCGGGAGCCTGTCAAAGGTGGCGGGTTGAAGTTGTAATACCAGACCTTGTTGCCCACCTCCAGTTCTTGGTGTGAGGCTTTGCGGTCGTAGTAGGCTTTCTGACCTTCAGCGCTCTTTTGCAAGTGTTGCTGAGCAAAGGCAAAAGTTGTTTTTAAATGTCTATGGAGCTCATCGAGGTACTGGAATGTGGTGTACGCGGTGACCAGGTTGGAGTCGCCGGGTTGGTACAGCAGGTGTAGTGGCAGAGTCATCTGCCGCCCAGTCATGAGTTCAAAAGGGGATACCCGTGTTGATTCCTGCGGGGTGGCTCTGAGGGCCATCAGCACGAGGGGGAGTTTCATATCCCAGTCTTTTTGGTTAGCAGACACGTACTTTCTCAGCATGGCGACTACTGTGCGATTCGATCGTTCAACTTGCCCTGATGCGATTGGATGGTAACTGACGTGCAGTCTAGCCTGTATCCCCAGGCATTTCCAGATTTGTTGCATGATCTCGGCAGTGAAATGGGTGCCTCTGTCTGAGTTGACTTTCAGTGGCAATCCGAACCGTGAGAAAACGTGGTTTAACAGGAGGTATGCTGTGGTCTGGGCGGTGTCGTTGGGTGCTGGTAGACACTCCACCCACTTGGTAAACTGGCACACCACTGTAAGAAAGTACTTGTTGCCTCTTGTGGACCTGGGCAGGGGTCCTACCCAGTCGATTTGTAGGTCTGACCACGGAAACGTGATTCCTCTGCGTTGCAGTGGGGCTCTGTGGTTCGGGTTTGCCGGTTGGAACTGACAGCAAACCAGACACTCTCTGACGTACTCCGCAACATCTTGCTGCATGCCGGGCCAATATGCCACCTGTTTCAGTGTGTCATACGTGGCTCTGGTGCCGTGGTGTCCCGCACATGGTGTGTCGTGGGCGTACATTAGCATCACCCCCCTTTGCGATCGTGGCACCACAAGCCGTGGCGTTGTGCTGCCATCGGGTGCAAACCACAGAATGTCGTCCTGTATACGCATCATGTGTTTGGAGTTGTATAGTTGCTTGAGGCTTGAATCCTCAGAGAGGTCAGAGTCAGAGATAGGGTGGTCGGAGGGGTCAGAGAGGTGGTCGAAAATTGTCTTAATTGCCGTGTCAGAGGCTTGCATGTCCGCAATGTCGTTGTGTGAAATCTGCGGCGTGAGCGCCAGTGACTGTGCGGCGGCCATCGTGGCGGGTGCTGGTCGCTTGCTGCGGGTTAGCACTGCCACGGCGGGGCTTGGTGTGGGGTTTGGAGGTTCCCACATCTCGCCGTGTAGTGCGCCCATCTTTGCGAGGGCATCGGTCTGGTCATTTAAGTCTTTGTCGGGGCCGGGTAGTTTCGAATGGCCTTTGACCTTTTTCCAGTACACCGTCAGTTCATGTGTACTTGTGATGTTGTCACATTCCTGGAACAGGTGTTGGTGCTTGACTGGCTTGTTGTTAGCGGTCTTGAAACCATTTTGTTTCCAGGTTGGAAGGTGGCAAATGAAACTGAGCCTGGCGTAGTTAGAGTCTGAACAGATGAGTAGTTCTTTGAAGTTATGGGCTGACGCGATCTGACAGGCTATGAGAATGGCTGCTATTTCTGCATATTGCGATGACTGGGGGCCCAGCATGAAGTGTCGTGGTGGGCACGGCTGATCGTTCACCCATAGCACACCTGCACCTGCTTTGAGGGTGCCGTCGTGGTTGTAGGAGCACCCATCGACGTAGGCCGTGGGCATGTCTTGGCACGCGTTCAGTTCAAAGTACCTGTGACAGGTGAGTTGTTGTTGTTGGGGTTCTTGTTCATCAGCGGCAGCTGTAGGCGTGTCATCAGAGCAGTTCTGGCATGCAGCCAGGCCATTACCCAGCGCAGACTTGTGGTTCTGTGCATATCGTGCCTCAACGTTGCGGCCTTGGAGGGCCATCAGCCATGTGGCGATACGTGAATTAGTGACTACGCCATCTCGGATGCGTTGGCTATTGAGGAACATTACGGGCTGGTGGCAAGTCTCTATGATAACCTTCTGCGCCCCAATGTAGTTGGAGAACCGCTGTATGGCCCACACCGTGCAGAACAGAGCTTTTTCACAGTCCGAGAACTTGCACTCCGGTGGGAGAAGCGTTTTGCTGGCATATGCGACCACCTTTTTGTCTTGGTCATGTCGTTGATAAAGGCCAGCACTAAGACAGTGGTCGGAAAACCCGGCTTCCAGGTAGAATTCCTTCTGTGGATCTGGGTAAGCAAGGCATGGGGCTGTGCATAAATGTCTTTTTAGTGCTGCCATGGCGTGTTCCTGAGCTTCGGTCCAGACAAACGGTGAGTCTTTCTTTAGCAGGGCTGTGAGCGGTCTGGCAATGTCTGAATAGTTCTCGATGAATTGTCGGGAGTAATTGCATACCCCAAGAAAACTGCGTAGCTTAGAAACATTAGTAGGGGGCTTGATGTTTTGAATGGCATGAATTCGGTTAGATTGAGGTTCAATGCCTTGGGATCCGATGAGCAGGCCAACGTAGTTGACCTTGGTTCGGCACCATTGTCCCTTGTGGAGGGCAATCTTGGCACCGGCTGCGGATAATTGGTTCAAAACATAGTCTATTTCTTTCAGGTGGTCGTCCACCGTGGCGCTCTTCATGAGAACGTCGTCTACGTAGATTAAGTTGCCTCTTACTCTGGCATCCGGGCAGGCTTTGTTAAGGAAGATGTTGAACTCAGCTGGTGAGTTAGCATATCCGAACGGGCACCTGTTGAAGGTGAATTGTCGGTTGCCAAATGTGAAGGCCAGCTTGTGTTGATCTTCTGGATGCACTGGGATGGTCCAGAATCCAGAGGCCACATCAAGTGTAGAGAAGATTGTGGCCCCCCTTATTCGGGGTATTTCTTGTTCCAACTGAGTCATTGGCCACCTTGACAGCGGCACCTGTTGATTCAATCTCCGATAGTCTATTGTTGGGCGCCAAGTGCCGTTGGGTTTGAGCACGGGCCAAATTGGGGCGGAGTAGGTGCTGTTACATGGACGGATGACACCTTTTTCGAGCATGGACTCGATAATCTTCTGCACTGGTTCGTATGACGCGATTGGAATCTTGTACTGCTTGACAAACGTGGGCGGCGCACCAGGTTGTGTTGGGATGCGCACCGTGTGGAGGTTTGTGAGCCCGCAGTCTAATGAGTCTTTGGCAAAGGATTCTTTAAACTTATAGAGGACTCGTCTGAGTCCCTGACGTTCTGTCTCATTTTGGAGCGCGTTAGCGTCTCGTAGAATTTGTTGCACTTGAGACTCAAAACCGGGGTACGGTTCCTCCCCCTGGGTGTCATCAGTCAGTTTGGTATGGAGGGGTGCAGCTAGTTCATCCGTTTCCATGACAGGCTGTTGGGAGACTGTGTATATTACAAGGTGACTGTCCTCTGTCAGCTCCGTTCGGCAGACCTGGTCTTTGGCCGCCGGCATGACAGATGTTATGGCGATGAACTTGAAGGGTACAGTGAACAGGGTGTTGTCTGTACATTCTGCTGGTATCAGTGCGGGTGGAATGGGCCCAATGATGGGTAACACAAGTTCAAAGTCATGAAAGTCATTGCTGATTAGCCATCCCAGTCGAAAGGCTTTTGGGATGTTGATGTCCATTGCTGTGCAGTTGTTGAACAGGATGTAAACAATACGAGATGACACTTCAGTGAGGGGTGTGGCTTCAAGTGTGAGTCCGAGTTCCACACACTCGGGTGAGGGTTGGAAGAAACTCAGTGTGTGGTTTAAGGTTTGACCACATCGCATGTTGAGCCGCACAGCGACCCCTTTGGTGTATGCTGGTATTGCAGTTCCTAGTTCACTGACAAGCGTGCAGACTTCAGGGATGGTCTGTCCCGACATGAGATTGTCAAGGCTGATGGGAAAGGGTGGCTGTGACGTTAATGGAGCCCATACCATTTCGTTACATACGTCCACATGAGCCTGGAGGCGAATCAGAATGTCTGCTCCGATGTAAACATCGTGGGGCGGGTCCGGTAGGACCAGAAAATAATGGGTAAGGCACCTGTGGTTCCATTTCAGGTGTAACGCACAGACTCCTTTGGCGGACTCCATAGAGGAGGGGTATGAGTTCAAAGGAAAGCGGGTGCGCTTGCTGGCGTAAAGAGTGTGTGGTGCCTTTTCACTGAGTGACTTGAACAGTGAGAGACTAATGGCTGAGTTATCGGCCCATAGTGCGAGAATAATGTTTGTGGTGGTGATGTCATTCAGCTGTAGGTCATTCATGACCCGGGGGCAGAAGGCATCAGAGTCTTTGGTTAGCTGAAATGTGCAGAGTAGCGAACTTGCACTTGGCTTTGGGGCTGAGGCTGGGTTGTCACAGTGTGCTGCAGGGGGTCCCGTGACCTTTGTGACCTGGCAGTCTGGCTTTGCGGGAGTTCCCGTGACCTCTGTGACTTGACAGTCTTGCTCAGACGATGTGTGTGTCTGAAGGGGCAGAGGGTCACGCACTTGAGCCCAGACTTTCAGCTGTTTGAAGTCCAGTACGGGTTCGAAGCGGTCCAGCAGGTCTTTTCCGATGAGGAAAGGATAAGCGTTCATAGGGGAGACATAGACGGGATGTATCAGGCTCATTGGTCCAATTGTCAGGTGGATGGAAGCTACGTGCTTGAGCTGGATGTCGTTTTGGCTATACGACTGCACATTTAGCTTACAAGTGTGAAGGTTAAGGGTGCGATTTTGCCTCTGTGCTTCAAATCTGAGTCTTTCAAACAGTTGGGCGGATATAAGCGTGAGGTCGGAGCCAGTGTCAACTAGGGCTTCGAGCTTAAATTCCCTTTCCATAGTGATAGTCAGATAGAGTTTTCGAGCCATCCCCTTCTCGATTAGGTTTCCCAGGAGTCTTGGTGTGGGGACCTGTGTGTTGCTTAATAAGCCGTCTGGATATGTGTCAAGTGTCTCATTATGCGTGCAAATAATCAAAACAGCGCTTTCTGGTACGCTGGCCTGCCCCATGATGCTGTCTTGATCAGAGGCTGTTGCTGTCAGCTGTTGTGTGGGTGTGCTGCTGACGTGTGGGGGTGCAAAAGTTAGTTCATTAGTCTGTGGTTGGGGAACAGTGTTCAGGGTGGATGATTCAGTTGCAGGAGGGTCAGGCAGGTTGATTTCAGGTATCATGTCTAGTCATGCTGTGCCTGGTCCGTCCTTCTTGTCTTCCTTGTGAGGTTTCTGTCGGAGGAACTCTTTCAGGGTTTTTAAGAGCTCTGTAACCTCAGAAGCAGCTGCACTTTCTTTGCCAGACGTGGGTTCAGGTCTGGGCCTGCCATTGTCCCGTCGAGGGTGGCCTCGTCGCTGGCTTTCTGGGCTGGGTGGACCCGGAGGTTCGTTTCGGCTCCGTCTGGGTTGTCGGCCAGCTTCCCAGGTGCCCACCCCCTTTTGGTTGTGAAAGGGGCGAGGCGGTTCCCAGGATCTTTCAGAGCGATCGCTCTGGTACCGTGGCCGGTCGCCATTATGACCACGCTGCCCTCTGCTGGCGTGGAGTGGTTTGGGCTCTCTGTTGACGGGTCGGTAACTGTGGTTCTGTTGGGCGCCCTCTAGGGTTAGCTCTGGGTGGTGCTCAGAGACAGGGCAGATGGTGGGCTGTTTTACAGTCTTTTCAGAAATGGTTTTCTGTTTGACATAAGCTTTGTGAGCCAAGTCTCTTAACTGTTGCATGTCCATGCTGCGCGGGCACGCCAGCACTCCCAGGTGGTGACTGACGGTAGGGTGCAGGTTTCGGAGGAAAAGAGTTTTGAAGTTGATGTCCTCCTCCATGCCTGGGTCGTTACGTGCCCCGAAGTAAGCACGTCGCAGTCTGTTATAAAAGTTCTGTGAGGTCTCGAGTCGGGCTTGCTTGAGTTCCATGGCAGTGATGAGCCCCTGGTCTGACTCGGGATCGGAGTACTCACGAATTAGAGCTTGTCGTAGATGCCAGTAGTCCGCTTTGATGGCCTCTGGTTGTCGATCCAGAAAGCTGCGTACGTCCCGATTAGACGTGGCCCTGAGCAGGTACAGTCTGTCCCAGTTGTTCGCGTGAGCGACAGTTTGCAAGTAAAAGTCAATGTCTTTTAAGTATGCGTGGATGTCGTGTCCTCCTGCCGGGTCTGGGCTGAAGGTAGGAATATTTCTGGCCAGCTTGTCAAGGTTCTTTGAGGCTTTGTGGCTGTCGACCTTGACTTCCTGGAAGGGCGTCCTTTCCTCTGCTGCTGACGGGGATTCGTGGAGACTGGCAGGTGATCTTTTACACAGGGGGCTGTCATCCCCCTTCGTAGTTCTTGCTTCTTGGTGCAAAGGTGCGGAGTAATCGGTCAGGGGAAACTCTGTGTTGTGTGTTTCCCCTTTCCGGTCATGTTGCACTTTATATGATTGTCTCAGTTCTCTGTGCACCATGTCAAGTTCATCTTTGAGCTCGTGTCTTTGCTGGATGAGCTCGTCGATCTCGGCTTGTGCCGACTGCAAATGTTTTGCACAGACTTTAGCGTTAATGTCTCTGTCTTTAAGTTCATCATGGGCTCTTTCCAGGAGGGATTCGCCACGCCGAAGCTTTTCGTCGAGGTGTTTCCTGGCGTCTTTCTCCAGAGGTGGTAAAAGTACTCAAAAGTTATACTCGAGTGAAAGTATATATACCTAAATAAAAAAATACTCCAGTAAAAGTAGAAAGTCCTCCATTCAAACATCACTTGAGTAAAAGTACAAAAGTATCTGATTTAAAAGGTACTCAAGTACCGAAAGTAAAAAGTAAATATTCAAATTAACTGTAAATATCAATAAGCAGATAAAATCTTTTGGGACTGATATGCAATGCTTTAATTGAACAAATGTTAAGATTAGATACTGCAAATAAGAATTTGTTAGATTTGCAATTAATAGGAGACAATGAAGCACCTTAACGCAGTATAGGGGTTAAACTTAAAATAGACATGTTCCATAACATTAGCTCCATAAAACAGATGAGGAGCAAGATACTATTAACTAATTCAAAATTAATTCAAAAGCCATAACCACAATGACATATTACGTAACAATTAGTTAATAGTCATGTGCCTCAACAAAAAAGTTATGATATAATTTTGCCAATTGTTATGATTAATAATTAATTAAACAGACAACCGAGAGTCGGAATGCATGGCTTTGAATACATGAATTTACATTATTAGTTCATGTAATATGTTATTAGGGAATTAATGATGTCATATTTAATTAATAGCAATTCATGTATTACTTAATCTATTAATCATATAGAATGTTCATTAGTTGCTGATGCAGTAATCATTAATAAATGGTTTAGTTCTTCATTAGTAATACATTAACTCATGGTTATCTGAGCATTAGTTAGGCATGAATTATAATAGTGCACCTGTATTGTAAAATGTTACCGATGTTTTCATAGTAAATAGTGTGCCGCAAAATAAAAAAGTTGGGGAAACACTGAGCTAAAGTTAGTGTGGCAAACCTGACTTGTCAGCTTTTTTCCAAGTCTATACCCGACTGGATCATCCATGACCGACCAGACCGGTTTGGAAATCAAGTGTAATAAATACTTAATACTTGGAGCGGGCATGGGGAAATGTATTGGAGTAAAAAGTAAACTTTGCCTTTAATATTGTAGTGGAGTAAGAGTAAAAGTAGATGCAAATAAAATATACTCAAGTAAAGTACAGATCCCCGAAAAAAATACTTAAGTAAAGTATCAAAGTATTTTTACTTGAGTACTTACCACCCCTGTCTTTCTCTGACTGTATTCGTCGGTCGGTGTCACGACGGAGCTCCTCCAGGGTCTCTTGAAGTCTTTCTATTTCTTTTCTTTGTTCTTTGTCTGTTTCGTCATCTTTCTCTGTGTCCAGAAGCTGATCTAGACGAAGCTGGGTGAGGGCTTGGTCTCTCCGGGCCTCCTCGGCTTGAAGCTTTAGCGTTGCTGCCTCCTGTTCCAGGTTGGCGTAGCTCCCTTCGCTTAGCCGTGCCTGTGCGATGAGGACGTGGGCGAGGCTTCCGAGGATCTTGGCCACTTCCTTGTTGGAGTAGCTCTGCGTGGGGTCGTGTGTCATCAGCTGGTCTAGCTCTGTGTCCAGTTGTCCCTGGTTCAGCTGCCCCAGACTTCCTTGACTGGTGGCCGTTAGCGCTTCCAGCCATGTCGTTAGGCGGTCCCACGGGACGGCAGGGCTGGGGGCACGGGACATTACTGCGAACGAGAGAAACACAGCACACACACACACACACACAGAGAGAGAGCCAATGCAAGCTTGTTCTAAGCTAACGGGCTATCGTATGGATAGCTGGGAATTTTGGCTCACTGATGTAGACAGTTAGATAATTAGACAATTCAGACAATTAGGTGGGCGGTAGCCCTGGTTGTCACTTGGTGAACTGCTGCTCGGTCGTCCCGGGACTATCTAATTCTCCTTGGGGTCTCTTGGTGAACTGAAAGAAACACAAACGTGATAGTCCAACAGTGAGGATAGGAAAGAGCACAGTGGAAACAAACACAAGATGAATTGGTCTGTAATGAAAGGAATGTCAGCGTGCGCGCCGGGAGTGTTAGGGAAAATTAATAGGCTTAATGCTCAAGATATACTAAAATTCGGCTTGTACTATGGGTTGTCCCATTTAGCTCATCCGGGGTGAATTGAGGTCGCTCAAGTGGAAACCCAGCGGTGTGGTTGGCCTTTCAAACGCTTCCAAACACCCACTGCCGTGTCCCCGGTCCCCTGCCACTCTGTGTCGCGTTGCGCCCACTCAAACAGCTTATGACTTTAAACACAACCCGACACACCAGTCCATCAACCGCCAGCCCGCGCAGCAAAATCGGAACGTCCCCAGAACCCTCTTTTTCAAGAGTGGCCCCGCTCAGGCCCCGGTTTAGGGATTAGTCCCAGAGATTGCCTTGCGTGCGTGAGCTGAACTGGTTGACTTCTTTGGAGTGTCGAATTGCTGATGTCGCCACTGCGTGCCACAGCCGCGGACAGAGATACAAGAAACCGAGACTCACACACAGCCGGTGCCGGTTACGTCGGTCGGGCCACCCCCCCTCCGGAGACCAGCCTGTGACGATTCTCAATGCACCTCGGACGCGTGAGCCCTACAATGGATACACAAAGAGGGTAAACAGGTGGAATTAAAATGAATTAAAAGCTCCCCTGTTCACCGGATCAAAGGCCTTTTGATTGTAGGTGAGAAGGAAGTGGAAGTTTAAATATCAAGAGCAATTTAGCAAAAAGGCAAAAGTTTCTGTCAAGTAGTGATAAAACAAAAAGCACCTTTGATACTGTTTGTAATTACCAGACTGAGCTTTGTTCCCGATGGGAGGGGAAAAGAAAACTTTTGCAGAGAGAGAAAAAAAAAAAATTAATAATAATAAAAAAAAATTAATAATAATAATTTTTAATTAAAAAATTAATTAAAATTAAAAATTAAGATTAAAAGTTGAAAATTAAAATTAAAATAAAGTTATAAATTAAATAATAAAAAAAAAAAAAAAAAAAAAATTCAAAGCAAGTTTAAATGAAATTTAACTAAGCCTGTAAGGAAAATCAAATAAAAGAAAGCCAATCAAAAATCCTACCCTATAACGATTAATCTCTAAATGGGAGTTATCCAAATAAAAGAATTAATCAGGAAGGGCGTAGGGATTTAGTGTTGCGCTGACTTAACAGGGTATAGCCACACGGTGGCGTCCTTCCTTCCAATTGGACTGTCTGTGACTTAAACCTAATTTCACTTTGGGTTAGAGGAAGTTATGTTTCTTTTTAAACTTCAAATTCGAATAAGGGTGTTTAATCAGCGAGAAAGGAGATTTGGTTGTTGCTAGAAAAATTGTATAAATGAAACTGTGTACAACAGTAAGCAATAAACAATTTATAGGCTCAAACTTATTTTGTTAAGGCAGAATAAAATAACGGAGAGTGAAACTATCCGAATTTATCCACACGATGGCGCTATTGCGCCCGCCCTAGACTACAGTTAGTTAGGCGGAAATGCTCACCAGATGGCTTTGTCTGGTTCTAGAGTCGCCCTCTGGCGGGTTGCAAGCGGCGTTGCAATTCTTGAGTCGCCCTCTGGCGGTTTGCAAGCGGCGTTGCAATTCTTGAGTCGCCCTCTGGCGGTTTGCAAGCGGTGTTGCAATTCTTGAGTCGCCCTCTGGCGGTTTGCAAGCGGCGTTGCAATTTCTGGGTCGCCCTGGCGTTCTTCGCTTTACTGGCTCTTGCAAATCATTTACAAATGACTGGTGCTCTAGATGCACGTAACAAGACGGGTGAATGCAGGAATTTTCCGTCTGCCTATTCACGCATTTTACATGGACTCCAATAGACATTTATCAATATGGCTGACGGTTTTCAGCATCTCTGATTCAAATGTTTTAGGTCTCAAGTCTTTGGTTAGCTAAGCCAGACTTAAACCAGGAGTTATCGTTTATCTTAACGATATAATAATTATTCTGAGGCCCCTTATATTGTACAGGAGAGTCTCGTCCTGTCCCAATCTTCCACACAGATAGAAACTTTTGTAGTTCAGATCAAGCGGGATAACGCAACGTACGTGTCTACAGACATCATCAAAATCTCATTATTTTGATGGAACACATAATATATTGCTCGAGTCAAATGTATGGATTTTCTACAATACATTCGTTTGGAAATCACGCGGATAACCCTATTGTGCCTACGGCTGTAGAGTTTCTCGTTTCAAAATTGGATTTTTGTACCGTTCATATTTTCATTAACATAATCCGGCTACTTCAACATTTCTCCGCATCTGTTTATGCCTGGGTTCGCCTTGCGCGTACCGTTCAATTCACAACACCAAAACAAAACGAAACAAAAACGCGCGTGCAGGTTATTAATACTCCAAAAATACACAATGAATAGAATATGAATATCATTCACACATACACAAACGTTTGAAACTTGCCGGCATTTTTCTCCACCATATAATATGTAACAACAACGAGTTTATGAGTTTAATGTCTCGGGGAATAATTAACTCAAAAGGGGTTCAATATTCAATATTCATGAATTTATGAATATAATTTGCCCGTCATTCATTACGTATTAAAAATTTCCCGATAGGGAAAATTGTTTAATTAAATACAAGTAACCCTTTATGAAATTGCTTGAAATTATCCTACTAAGTTCGTCCACCAAATTAGTTATAGACTTTTCAACTCAATTCTCCATAAGGGATCACTGCTTTACGAGCGCATAAGAAACATTAACTTTACTGATCAGGACAAGTTCAATATTTCAAATGGTCATACAGTTTACTTTACTAACATAGTAGCATAAGCAGTTAGGTAACTTAGATCGCAAGTTTCATTGACTTTGTGTATGTGGGAGAACAACAGACCCAACTCATTAAATGTCTTTTCGGAGGTTTAATAAACACAGACTAAAAATAACACTACGATTCACACAGAGAGTACACACTAAATATGCATCAAGAAAGTAGACATGTAGGTATTAACGAAAGAATACATAAAAGAGAATAATGAATAGACTGAAATTAGAGAGAGATAAAAGAGAGAGATGGGGGAGAGAGAGAGATGAGAGAGAGAGATGAGACAAAGCATTTAGAGGTAAAAACACAACTTTCCTTCAGTTCAACAACTACGACCTTCACGGAGCTTGTCCCAACGGGACAATACACACCTTCTTTACAGCAGTTTAAATTTTATAAGAAGAAGAATACTTGCATTTCTTTTGGTTTCGTTTTGGCTTCTCGCTTGTGTGTGTGTGTGTATATTTCTGCGTCTCCGGTAATTCTCTCCGAGGTCGGGAGGTGACGTAGTTTTCCTTTAGCGGCGCTTCGGGTCTACCTCCTGAAGAAGCCTGTGGCTTAAGTTGATGGAACGAGGAACAAAGGATTGTTGAAGAGGAGTTTCCAGAAGAGAAGAGTTCAGAGGAGAGTTTCAGAAGTCAAGCCGGGAAGAAGTTTCAGAAGCGAAGAGGGGAGTCAAGAGGGGGAGATTGTGGTCTCCACTGGTCTTTTAAGAGAATTAATCCACGCCCCCTTCTGGCTAATTCACCCAATCCAGAGGGTGAATTCGGTAGCGGGAAAAGTTCTCTTTGTCTCATTTTATGGCCTATTTTGCATGTTCCTGAGGTGTCGTAAAGGGGTGTTGATTTTGTATGGTTTTACTCCCAAGTCGGCTAAACATATTAATGATACATTTCACAATCCCATTTTGTGCATCATTGAGTAAGTCAAAGAAATAGGAATATTTAGATATCAAACACCTTATGGCTGGGAGATATTAAAACAGAGATACAATTTTACACAGGAATACAAGCATTTAAAATGAGCTTACATTGTTTCTATGCCATGACTGAGTAGGCCTGAGTCAAGGAGCATGCATATACACACCAAGCTACCTCGTATACAGTCTAGAATAGTCTTAATTAAAGCTTCATAAGGAATGTGTGTGTGTGTGTGTGAGTCCTTGTGTATTGACAGGAGCCTTGGCGCCTTTCGGTCTGGGGAATGAAAAAGGGGGGGAAACAGGGTTCGAGTCGTGTGACCCGATCAGGGCCTGTGTTATTGGACGGGGTCGTAAAACTGCCGAAGTTGTCACTTCCCCCAGACTCTGTGGCGTGGCTCTTAATTTACATGCGGCTAAAAGCTATCCCCCCTTTTTACAATCAACATTGGGTTCCTCTTTGATCCTCATTGTAAGAGACCACAGACGCTACAAATCATTGCTGGTTTTAAACCCTTCTTTCATGAAGAGTATCAACAAAGTATTCAGTGTAGCCAAATACAAAGAATCAATTGAATGGATGTCCTAAAACATTGTTCCAAGTCAAATGGACAAAATACAAATAATCAAATACGTTTCAGAAATGTTTCAAAATAAATGTTTGCCCTTAGGTAAGAATAAGAAATACTAATGTAAATTTTGATATTTAACTTGGTGAGACAAATAATAACTAACTGAATTAGTAAATATAAAGAAAACAAAAACTGGAAGAAATTCACAGTTACAATACAGTCTAGATGTAACAATTTTTTATGAGGCAGATATAGAGTTGACTTTGTGTGTGACGATCAAATCTATGTGGCTGCATTTAGCTGTGGCTATGTGTGAATCATGCCCAAACATGGTGAGGAGGGTTCACAAATGTGATGCAAATTTGGTCCTGTTGAACAGGGAGGCTGCCAGTATGAGAATGTGAGTGAGGTGTGGTTGGCTCAACATCTCCCCCCACCAATGTTTGTGTTAGAGAGCATGATAAAGTGCAAAAGTCAGAGTGACTGAATCCTGCTGTGATGAAAGCATTTTCATGGTTAATGCAATTTTAAATTACACTGTCGCCACATGGCAATTCTATGCTCCTGTACATGGTTTTACTTCAGCTATATGGAAAATAGCAGTTTTCCACTTAGGAGACAAGCAAATTCAACATAGAAACACATGAAACTTGAAATTGCGATACATTTCTTTCACAAGATACATGGTCTAGAATGCATAGAATCTACAACCTTTATTACTAAGTGTTTCATACAACACTTATGGTAAAACAATCATGTGTTTTAAATAATAACCTTAATTAGTCTATGTGTATTTATTAACTCAAACAACTATAATTATGTGTTCAATGTGCACAATGTGTTTGGTATAATTACAAATTTAAAAAACAGGATCATTGCAATTTGAATGTTTAAGTATTAAACTCATTGCTATTAGGCTGCTAGCCCACTAGCCAGTGAGGTTACAGTTTTTCTTGATTGCTTTGCTGCAGCCTTCAACTCAAACTCCACATGTTCAAAACAGTTAACACACAGGCCAAAACAGTGGTTACTCATAGTCAAAAGGACACATTTTGTTTGCAAAAGGCTCTAACCGTGCCTAAACATCTAAAATATGCAGCAAAAGCAAATTTTGCCTTCAAACAACACAACTTGCAAACAAGTGTATGAGCTCTTTCCGTCAATCATTACACAATGGACAACAAAATACAAAATACAGAACTCAGTCTGAAGAAATGCTTTGATGAATTTTTTATTGATTCCATGATATTTTTTTTTCAAACCATGTCTGAAAACTGAAATACTGTAAATATTACAGAAAATGCATGTAAACCAAAATACAGTAAAATGTATTGGTGTATAAGACAGGCACTATTGATACTCAGTCTCTTCTGTCGTGACGATGGGGCCACATGGCCTCATCTACATCAAATTCAATATCCTCTCTTGCAATGCACATAGGGAAAAATCTTCTTGATCATAAAGATCATAATCCTTCCACCTCCAAGCACTGAAGAACTCTACTATGGGATTCAAAAATGAGGAATATGCTGGGAGGAACAGCATCATCATACGAGGGTGTACCCTAAACCCCTCATTGACAAGGAGAGAGTGGTGGAACGCCACATTGTCCCAGATGATGACGAAGAGTAGCATCCCAGGCCTAAACAGCCCTCTCTCCTCGGGTGGGATCAGCCTCTCATGAAGTGAATTCAGGAATGTTATGAGGCGTTGGTGTTGTATGGGCCAATAGCAGGGATATGGCATAAGACAACATCACTGGAGATGGCAGCACACATGGTTATGTTGGCACCCCTCTGTCCTGGAACTGTGATAGTGGCCATGTACCCAATGAGGTTCCTTCCACGTCTCCTCACTTTGCTGAGATTAAAGCCGGCTTCATCAACATAAATGAAGACATGATGTGCCCCCTCAACTTCAAGCTCCCTTATTCTCTGAGTAAAAACAAAGACGACACAACACAGACATGGTACCTTTTTATAAGGCCTGCAGACTGATTGCTAATTGAAGATTTGTGTAAAGGAGTGTCAAACAGGTGCTTCAGTGATTTCACACTGATTAATGTAGTTTCTAATAGTTAGGAATACATGGTTTCTGTTTGGTTACCATAGCTAAAACAATGGAGTTCAGACTGCTTGAATGACATACATGTTAACTTTTTTGCAAAAGGTTGGGGGAAATGTGTCAATCCAATGAGAAAGGGTTAACTGTGATAGATGTGGCCAGTAAACGGATAAAGAGCATGGAGGCAGCAGGCTAATACTAGCGTTTAGGGGTTTATTGCAACAGAATAGAATTAACAAAATACAAAGCAAATGTTAACCTAACTGAGCTAAACCAAAATATAAGAGAAAAAAAAACAACCAAACAAACAACTTATACAATAAACATAAGTCTCTGTATCTGCCTCTAAAAAGAAATACAACAGAGGTCTAAGGACTACAGGACCCGTTCCCTCACAGAACAACACTAACACTTACAAACACCAGACATACCTTTATACATTGGTGGCCAGCACCAATTAACACAAAAAGGGGAAAACAGATACACAAATAATGGCCATTACACAAAATACAAACATATGAAAACATCAAACAAAACTGGAAACAAATACATTAAATAACACTGTCACATTACTCCACTTTATAAATTTACTTCCTATATATATCAAAACAAGAGGAAGAGTTCTTGGAGTCCTCCCCCCAGGCAGAACCAGGAATGGTGCGGCTAGATTACGGGCCGGAACAGTATATATATATATGTCGAGTGTTTCCGCCCGAACCCCTTTAGACGGTGCACCAGCTCACGGGACTCAGCCATAA
Source organism: Pseudorasbora parva (assembly GCF_024679245.1). Taxonomy (NCBI): domain Eukaryota; kingdom Metazoa; phylum Chordata; class Actinopteri; order Cypriniformes; family Gobionidae; genus Pseudorasbora; species Pseudorasbora parva. The sequence goes on from NC_090191.1 coordinate 6,107,128, forward strand.
CAAAACAGACAAACAAAGAAAGGGTAAGAATAAACTCCAACTACTCGTTAAAGAGTGTGCGCACTTAACTCCAAACGAAAGTTTAAATAAAGTCTATTAAACCCAAAATAATATTGTTGTGAGTTTTATTTCCTTACTGCAAACAAAAAAACTGATTTAAATTAAAATAGAATACACAAACAAACTAACCTGACTGAGACTCAGCCCCAATCCGTCACATTAACACATTTGCAAGACATCTCTTCTGCTCTGCTTAGATACTGATGATGAAAATCCTAGTGAATCCTAGTTTCTTTAACCAGGTCAAAGCAATCAAGAAAAATTGTAATAGCTGAAGGCCTTGCATGAACAATGCAGTTAACTCACTGAGAGTTTTACCTGCAAATGAGCGATGATCGTTGAACTTAGAAAGTAATTTTCTATTTTTCTGAACATAAGGTAGAGGTCGACCTCTGCCCAGTGACCAACATGTTACCTCTGAATGGCCTATTTTCTGACAGGAACTGCAAAACCTGTTCTCTTTGCCATAGGGTTGTCTGCTGTGTTCTCCTGGAGTTTGAGGATTTTCATGACTCTCTAATGCCTGAACACCATGCGTCCTGGTACATGACTGCGCTATTGCGGTGCTGCATCACCTTTAGAACTGAAATAGGCTCACTTCCTTGAGTTGCACATGCATTTTCTGAAACGTTTCAGATTCATTAGAGCAAGTCACCTCATCTAAGAAGTGAACATGCTTTTTAGTCCCATCGCTTTTAAGCGTTTTGGGGATGAACTTTGTAGCTATTAGCTTAGCCTTGAGATCTGCAATGGTCTCCTTGTGATTTTTACACTTTTCAGTCAGGGCTAACTGCTCACCTAGTAATTTATCTAGCTGTGCTTGAAGATCTTGAATCTTTGCCTCAGACTTTTCTGCTTCAGCCTTTTTAGAATCCACTTCTTTACATTTAGCCTCTAGACTCGATAATAGAAATGGTGTCACACCATGATGTAGCCTTTTACAACTTATGAAGTTTAAAGCTTCAATTATTTAATCATGTTTTGATTTCTTTTGGTGTTTGCCAATTATGTCCCACCATCTAAGCATTTCATCACATGAACTTTTAATTCCAATATACTCTTTCTTAAGTTTGGACAAGGTAGGCTCAACTTTTTCGCTTCATAAAGCAAACAATACGTCACTTTTATAAGAAATGTTCTCTTCCATCCCAAGGTGATATTCTGAATAACCTTGAATTGTACAGTAATGGGACTATTGAACATTCTAAGTTCTGTTTCAAGTAATTCATAAACAATAATAATAATAATAATAGATTTTATTTATAATGCACTTTTCATTCCGAAGAATCTCAAAGGGCAACAAAGGGGGGGAAAAATAACAAAAAATGAATAACATGTAAAAATATAGAATACTACAAACAATCAACAACACAAAAAACAGAACAGAAACAGAGCTGATGGTGAACAGAAACAGAGCTGATGGAGAACAGAAAACAGAGCTGATGGTGAACAGAAACAGAGCCTGATGGAGAACAGAAAACAGAGCTGATGGTGAACAGAAACAGAGCTGATGGTGGAAGTCTCTGTTAGCTCCGCAGCACACTGTGGTCCACTCCATGTTTTAAATTTCTCCTAGCGGCAGTGTCCTGATGATGTCGTCGAGGCATGACAGCTGAAGACCAGATGATGGGTCTTCATGACGATTCAGACGGTGGGGATCGCCGCAGCACCATGTAGGAGACAGACAAAGCAATGAAAAAAAGCTTTCTCATTCCTTGGTCAGAAGGCCAGCTTTAATCCATTCACAAGATCAACTGTGAAAAAATGTCCTCATTCTGATGAATTTTAGAGAATTCACTGGATCCCGGGTTTCGGCACCATTTGTAAGGGTGGATCACCTACAGTGGTTCTGACTGCAGGGTTGCCAAACGACTAAAGAAACGTTATCAGCGTGATGGTAGAAAACGGTACATTTCTTGTCTATAACCACCCACTGCAACTTATACCAATGACGGAAATAAGCACAGTTACAATCGCAAAATATGTGAGAGAGCGTTGCTTTAATGTGACTATATTGTATTGCTATAGGTAACACTTCAAAGTCAATACCAAAATAAAAACTAGTTAGCAAATCATTTATAATTGAATGAATTTAATGACAAAATCTGGTTATGGTTACACTTAAAATAGTTACAAAATAGATGTATGAGATGATAAAACGTATACCATTAATCATACCCAGCATGTGTAGAATGTTACCTGAGAGAGAAAGAGCAGAGAGTGAGCAAAGAGAAGAGCCAAAGAGAAGGCCCCTAAAGGAGCCAGCCAGAGAAAAAGAGTGACAGAGCAACAGTTGCAATCTTCTTTCATCTATCCCTTGACCATGTGACTGAAACCCTGAAAAACTGACCAATCAGAGCAAACTTCCCCCACTGTACTACAGGTGTGGCACCCATTGGGTCTACAGGCCCTCAATGTCTCTTTGTTTTTAGAAATCCCAAATGGCCACACTGATAAGAGAGAGGGGGTGGAAAACAGTAAAACAAATGTCTTCTGTTCAATTTCAAATATCAAATATTTTTGAATTTTTTGAATTTTTACAGGACGGGCACCCTTGGCACCTTAAGTGGTATTGGTCTGGTGAGATCTTTTCCACAGATCACTTGTAGGTAAAAGTCAAAATACACGTCCTTTATTATGTCCACGTAGGTCTTCAGGAGCTATATCTCTTCTAATGCATCAACAGAGGTGGGTAGAGTAGCCAAAATCTTTACTCAAGTAAAAGTACAAGTACTTACGGAAATATTTACTCAAGTAAAAGTAACAATCGTAATAGTTACTTGAGTAAGAGTAAAAAGTATTAGATGAAAAAACTACTCAAGTACTTAGTTACTAGTAACTTTCGATCTGATTGATACGAAGCAAAAACGTACTCTGTTACTTTCGTAACCTCGGTTCCCTGAGAGAGAGGAACGAGTATTATGTATGGGGAAAACTCCTTTTCTCGAGAATATGAAGCAAAACTTTATTAATAAAAGTATCCATGTAAAGCGTAGTGCCGCTGTACGGCCATAGCCCAGCGCGAGGAGCGCTCTGATTGGCCGGGCCGTGGCAACTGCAGGAACCTATGGTGAGGCGGCTGAGAGGAACGAACCAATGAGGGGCGTTCCAGAAAGCCCGCCGTAAAAGGTGCTTATATTTACATACAGGAGGCTATATAAGACCCTAATTCGCCATAGGTGTCAGGTTTTAAGATCGACTGAAGCGATACCTGAGAAGCATAAACACGGCACGGAACGTAATACTCGTTCCTCTCTCTCAGGGAACCGAGGTTACGAAAGTAACCGAGTACGTTCCCTTTCGAGAGAGGTTCCTCGTATTACGTATGGGGAACACAATGTAAAGCGCCGTGTGTGTGCTGAATGACCCAGTATACCCAAAGCACATGTTAATAAACCCCGATAGACCGACAGAGGCGGCTTATAAGGGGAATGAAGAACCGGAAGAGTCGGTTCCTTTGAACAGCTGATCGGACATAGTCGGATCTTATGATGAATGAATAAGTGCTTAAGGGCTAATGTGTACAGGCCAAAACGTAAGGCAATCTGTTTGTCAGGGTCAAGATAGAGCCTAGATGGAGAAAAGCCCTGCTTGTAGAGCTGGAACCTCCAATTTGTAGAATCTGATAAAAGTGGACGGAGAGGCCCAGCCTGCCGCCGCACAGATATCTTCCAAAGAAATGCCACACGACCAAGCCCAAGATAAGGCCATGCCTCTAGTGGAGTGGGCTTTAACGCCTATAGGGCAAGTCAGGTTTTTAGACTCATATGCCAGCGAGATCGCGTCCACTATCCAGTGTGAGAGTCTTTGCTTCGTGACAGCACAACCTTTAGTGCGGCCGCCGAAGCAGACAAACAGCTGGTCCGACTGCCTGAAGGGGGAGGAGCGCTCCAGATACAGACTCAAAGCTCTGACCGGGGAGAGTAGGTTCGCGTCCTGTTCACCCTGAGACGCGGGTAATGGAAGCAGAGTAATAACCTGTGCTCTAAAAGGGGTAGAAAGCACTTTGGGTATAAAACCATGTCTCTGTTTGAGAACAACTTTGGAGTTGTTTGGCCCGAACTCGAGACAGGACGGGCTCACTGAGAGTGCGTGTAAGTCACTCACACGTTTAACCGAGGCCAGAGCCAGCAGAAACGCGGTTTTGAGTGATAAAAGCTTTATGGTCGCGGTCTGGAGTGGCTCGAAGGGGGGACCCTTCATAGCGTCTAAAACCACCGCGAGGTCCCAAATAGGGAGCGAGGGGGGTTCAATCTCCTAGCCCCTTTCAGAAAACGTACAATGAGCTCACTTTTCCCTAGTGAATGTCCCGCGATCCGAGCGTGGTTAGCTGCTATGGCGGCGACATAAACTTTGAGCGTGGAGGGGGAACGACCCGCGTCCAGTAGCTCTTGGAGAAAAGCGAGCACTTCTGCTGTTTCGCATGAGCGTGCGTCGATATTTCGGACGGCACACCAGTTAGAAAACACCGACCACTTCAGAGTATAGAGCCGCCTAGTCGCGGGGGCTCTAGCTTCCGCAATAGTGTTCATAACTCTGTCAGAGAGGTTTCCCGATACCGGTTGATGGGCCATATGGAGGGCCCATAGTTCGGGACTGGGATGCCAGATCTTCCCCTTCGCCTGCGTGAGGAGGTCTTTCCTCAGCGGAATGGGCCATGGGGCTGTGTCTGACAGCTGGATCAGATCGGAGAACCACGTTCGGTTCCTCCAGAGCGGGGCTATTAAAAGCACCGTAGATGCTGTTTCCCTGATTTTCTTGATGGTTTGCGACAGCATCGCGATCGGGGGGAAAGCATATAGCGGGAGACTGGGCCAGACATGGGCCAGGGCGTCCCTGCATTTGGAGAAAAATATTGGGCAGTGAGTGTTGTCTTCTGAGGCGAAGAGATCCACCTTCGCTCTGCCGAAGGTGTTCCAAATTAAGAGAACCGTTTGCGGGTGAAGAGACCATTCCCCTGGGGGAATAGGTCCCCTGGATAACATATCCGGACCCAGATTCAGAATACCTGGCACGTGAGCCGCCCTCAGGGAGCTCAGGTTGTGCTCTGCCCATAAAAGGAGATGCTTCGCCATGCGGTGAAGAGAATGTGATCTCAGGCCCCCCTGGCGATTTATATACGCTACCACTGACATGTTGTCTGTACGAACCAAGACGTGGTGGTTCTTTATATGTGGAAGGAAAGCTCTCAGCGATAAGGAGACCGCTTTCATCTCTAGACAGTTTATGTGCAGCCGTTTCTCTGTTTCTGTCCACAGGCCAGAGATCGGCTTGCCCTCGTGTAGGGCTCCCCACCCTCGAGTGGAGGCATCTGTCGAGACCACTTTCAACCTCGTAACCGTGCCCATAAGCACACCCCTCCGATACCACTCTGTCCCCGTCCAAGGAGCCAAAGCTTTGACAACGCTGTGGTTCACTTTGACGGGAAGACGGCCCCATTTCCATGCATAAGGAGGGACACGGGCGTGTAGCCAACGCTGGAGGGGATGCATGTGTAACAGTCCCAGCCTGAGCACTGACGATGCCGAGGCCATAAGGCCGAGCATCCTCTGAAAATGTTTCAGGGGAACACGAGTCCCGGCTTTGAATGAAGCCGCCATGTTCTGGATGGATAGCGCGCGCTGTGTCGTTAGCCGTGCTTTCATGAGTCTCGAGTCTAGAATTATGCCCAGAAAAGATATCTTTTGAGTGGGGGACAGCGAGCTCTTGGCGATATTGATCCTGAGACCCAAACAGTCTAAATGGTTGAGGAGCCAGGATCTGTGTGTTAGTAGTTGTGCTCGAGACTGGGCTATCACTAGCCAGTCGTCGAGGTAGTTGAGCACCCGCATCCCTTTCAGCCTGAGCGGGGCTAATGCCGCGTCCATGCATTTCGTAAACGTGCGGGGCGCCAGGGAAAACCCGAATGGCAGGACCGTGTACTGATAAGCCTGCCCCTCGAAGGCGAATCTCAAGAATGGCCTGTGGTGGGGGGGCTACCTGAACGTGAAAGTATGCATCTTTCAGATCTATCGTGAAAAACCAGTCCCCTGCGCGAATGTGCGCGAGGATCTGTTTCACCGTCAGCATTTTGAAATAACGAGACATTAGATCTTTGTTCAAATGCCTTAGATCTAGGATTGGCCTGAGCCCTCCGTCCTTCTTCGGAACGAGAAAGTATCGGCTGTAGAAGCCCGACTCGCTTCGGGATGGGGGAACAGGCTCCACCGCTCCCTTCTCTAACAGTTTCGAAATCTCGGTGCGAAGCACGTGACTGATGCTGCTTTTCACCGAGGTCTCGACCACGGCGCGAAAGCGTGGGGTCCTGCGAGCGAACTGTAGCGAGTAGCCCCTTTTTACTATGTTCACAACCCAATTTGATACACCGGGCATGGCTTGCCAGGCCTGAGCCCGATGCGATAGTGGCTGGAGCTGGCGCGGATAAGGGTCGCCTACTGGAGGGAACTCGGTAGCGCTGCCATTTTGTGCTTGTGACATAGAGGGGGTAATGCTTATGCATGGCGGCGTGCACTGTGGAGTGGGCGCCGGGACATTTATAGCATGGGTGGGAGGGGTATATGAGTGTAGGAGTGCAGACTGATATGTGTGCACATTTACTACAGAGAAAAAGCTCTTTTTGAGATTTATTTGGGTCGCCGTGATAACGGCGTTTGTGTGCAGGCAAGTGCGTTTGACAACGGGCTCGTTGGCTGCGAAACTGAGGTCGGCAGTCACCTGGGTGCAGGGAACTGGGAGACCGGGAGGGAGAGATTGGGGTCCGGCCGAGGCGAGACCTGACCATCTCCTCTTTCTCCTTGCGGCTAGGACGGCTTCGGAGGCTCGGGGTTCAACACAAGCTTGGGTCGAGGTCCCCGGCGTTCAGGCTGCCTGCTGCGGTTCGTGGAGCGGGAGTGTTGGCGCGTTCCAGAAGAGGAGCGAGGCCGAGAAGGTGGCGCAGCCGGCTTAGCGGGTTGAGAGGGTGGCGGTCTACCTTGAGGGCGTACCCGGCCTGAAGAAGAGCTGGAGCGCTTAGGTAGGAAGTGCCTCATAGCCTGAGAAGACTTTTGCGCTTCGGTGAAACGCTCCGCGAAGCCCACGACTGACGGACCGAAGAGACCGGTAGTAGAGATAGGGGCGTCCAAGAAGGAGGCTTTATCCGCGTCCTTCATCTCGGTCAAATTCAGCCAAAGGTGCCTCTCTAAGACCGTCAGGTTAGCCATATTCTTTCCAATGGCTTGCGCGGTGGCTTTAGTAGCACGAAGGGCCAAGTCCGTCGCGCTGCGAAGGTCCTTCAAAACTTCGGAGTCGGGGACAGAAGAGCGGAGAAGTCTGGCCTGGAACACCTGAAGGACAGCCATGGTGTGAAGGGCCGCGGAAGCCTGGCCAGCGGAGGCATACGCTCGGCCAGCGAGAGCAGAGGTGGTGCGGCAGGGCTTGGAAGGGTGCTGCGCCCTGGCCTGCCATCCTCTGGAGGAGGGCGGGCAGAGGTGCGCGGCGACAGCCTCTTCGAGGGGGAGAAGAGACTCGTAGCCTTTTTCCTTGGCACCGTCGACGGTAGAGAGCGCTGAGGAAAAGGCGGATCTTGCGCGAGCAGAGTAGGGAGACTTCCAAGACTTAGTAAGCTCGTCGTGTACTTCAGGGAAGAAAGGCGTGGGCTTCTGAGGAGAAGAGAGGCGGCGGCTTTCTAGGTACCACTCGTCCAGTCTGCTGTGCGTTGGCTCTTCGGGCTGGGACCACTCGAGTCCGAGGTCTTCCACGGCCTTAGAGAGCACGCCGATAAGCTCCGCGTCAGCATTGGTTTTGGAGCTCGTGGCGGTCTGCGTCGAAGCGGGGGGCTCCGAGACAGAAACTGACCACTCGCTACCCGAAGCGGCAGTGGAGAGGCTGTCCTCGTCTTCCTCTGGTGACGGGCCACCGAAGGAAACCGAACAGGCCGCTGCATGAGAGGGGTGCTGTTCCTCCTGAGTGAAGGTGACCGGCGAGGGCGAGGCACGCGGGGAATCATCCGGCGTGCAGTCGCCCGACCACTCTGGCAGCCTCTGGTCGCGGCGTTTCTTACGGCGCGGCCCAGCGGCAGGAGGAGGGACCTGGTCGAAGGTGGCGAGGCGAGCCCAAAGGGTCTGCAGCGCCATCATATCACACTCGGGGCAGCCGCCCCTGGAAAGCGCGAGCTGTGCGTGGTCCCGTCCGAGGCATGTCACACAGATGATGTGACGGTCGTCGCCGAGGAGAGGGGCTCTGCTAGAGCCGCAGGAAATGCGAGGCATTTGCAACAACGCCTCGCGCTCTTTTAGAAAGAAGAGAGAATAAAAGGATACTGGCGCCGGATGGTGTAGCTGGAACGGCAGAGAAGGCGGAGACCGGGGGAATCCGTCGTCCTCAGCTGCAGGTTCGGCTGGTGCTTGTTCGACGGCGTTGCTTCTTCCGGAGGTCAGCGAAGGTGTCGCTGAAGGAGATAAAATCTGACACCTATGGCGAATTAGGGTCTTATATAGCCTCCTGTATGCAAATATAAGCACCTTTTACGGCGGGCTTTCTGGAACGGCCCCCATTGGTTCGTTCCTCTCAGCCGCCTCACCATAGGTTCCTGCAGTTGCCGCGGCCCGGCCAATCAGAGCGCTCCTCGCGCTGGGCTATGGCCGTACAGCGGCACTACGCTTTACATGGACACCTTTATTAATAAAGTTTTGCTTCATATTCTCGAGAAAATGAGTTTTCCCCATACGTAATACGAGGAACCTCTCTCGAAAGGGAACCCTGAATTTCAGACTACTGAGAGAGCTTCCACACACCTCCAAATATATATATACATATATATATATATGTGTGTGTGTGTGTGTGTGTTTAATGGTTAAACAGTGTAATGGTGTCCTGGGCTAACCACAGCTCTTTTTAAAACATACTTTGTACTTATATTTTTATAAGTATATGCATTCTTTAAAATACAGTCCCATTTTTAAATGTATGTATACACTGCAGACTGTTGTCTGTCCGGATATGTGTATAAATGCAAGATGTCACATTAGGCTATTCAATTGGTTTCGTTTTTAGCCTGATCTCATCAGTACCTATGGCAACGTTTTTGCAAACCACAAAATATGTACCAATACGTACATATTGCGACAGTTTCAAAGTGAAATGTCCACTGGGTGGCGCTAAAAGCTTATTTTTTCTCCAGAACAGATTTGCGTGAATCTGACATGTTTTGTTACGTTGTGTTGAACGTTGAACGTACACCCACACTAAACCTACCCGAAAGTGTTAACAAAAGCAAATGTGACAAAAATAAAATTGTGCCCATGTATTTTTAGCTAGTGTTTAGAACTCGTCTTTGAGCTCTTTTATCATGACTCGTTCTTCATGGGGTTCATTCTCAAGCTTTTCGCATTGCAAATACAAATCTGTAACAGCTGAGCTATCGAGCAAATCTGGTGAATCAGAAAAGCAGAACATGATGGAGCTGTGACGCATAATTCAAAATGTTTTTAGTTTACATAGACTAAAAAAATGCAGTTTTTCTGCCTATAGTGTTCATTTCTGTTGGAATTCCTGCAGTGTGTATTGGTACGTATTTTGTGGTATGCAAAAACATTGTCACAGGTACATTTTGCCAATAAGGTTGCTCGTTTTGTGAGAAAAAAAAGATATGTAAATGTGCAGATGTGAACGTTTGTTTGTGGACGTGTGTTCGGAGGATTCAAACGATTTGTCAATGCTTGAAGAGCGCATATGAGGAAAACACTCGGACAGTGTGTGAAATAGTATTACAATAAAGGAAAAGTGCCCATAGTTACCAAATTACCATTAATAGGGTTCAAATATAGGCATCATTGTTACACTTACCGCTGTTTTCTCAGGTTGGAGCTGGAATTATTGTATGCTGAGATGTCAGTTCATTTTGGTGCACACAGCATGCATTAAATTATGAGACAGTTCTTTTTGACATCTTGGACTGAAAACAGGCTGAACTTGAGGCCACGTACGGGTGACGGAGACTTGTTTTAAAATATATAATTAATTATCACCATTGACAGTAGCGGAGGAACGCCACCAAATGTAACAAAGTAAAAGTACATTTTTTTCACAAGAAATGTACTTGAGTAAAAGTAAAAGTACCCATTTTTAAATATACTCTAAAAGTACAAGTTACCCAAAAAATTTACTCAAGTAAATGTAACGAAGTAAATGTAATTCGTTACTACCCACCTCTGTGCATCAATCATGACTCTATGAGGCAATGTGCCAAAGGCATCTTTGAAGTAGAGAAAGACGATGTATAGCTTAGCAAATTCATGCTTAAAATTATCAATGGCAGTCTTTAAGCAAAAAACATGTTCATTCATGCCTTGTCGCTCAATGAAAGCTTTTTGTTTATTAGACAGAATTCCCGTATCAACCAGCCATGGTAATATTCTTGAAACCAAGCACTTCATAAAGACTTTATATACAGATGGCAGTAGAGAGATGTCCCTCCATGTTGAGGGGTCTTCTGGTACATTGTCTTTTTTCGGTATTCTGTGAATAAGTGCTCCCTTCCATGATCTAAGTCCAATTTTTTTTTTTTAATTTAAAAAACAACAACAGAACAGAACATGACCACAGAGAGAGAAAACAAGGCATCAAAAGAAAATTAAGACATTTGTAGATCAGCATAAGTGTCCCAATTATTCCACAGTCTTTCAAATTTGTCCACTTGTAAATGTAGTCTGAATGTTATTTTTATTTTTTTCCATTTTCCTTATGTCCATAATAATGTCTGCCCAGTCCTTGATTGTCGGTGCAGTTTGAGTCATCCATTTTTTTATGATGGCCTTTTTTCCTGCAGCCAGGAGTATACTCCAGAGATATCCTTTAGCAGTGTCTATGGCAGGAGTTTTAAGGCCCAGATACATAGTTCTGAAATCCAGTAGGATGGGGACATCAAACACCATTTGCAGTTCTTTGTTGATTTCGGACCAGTATTTTTTAACCACTAAGCAGTCCCAAAACACGTGGTAGTGATGTGCCTCCTGACAACCACAATTTTTCCAACACTCAGCATTTCTATGTGAAAAATGAGCAAGGTGTTATGAAAAAACGAGATACATTTTTTCAACAAAATTCTTTCCAAATATGCAATTTCGTGGTTCTCCATTGAGTTATATTGAGCATTATATGCATACAGTCCCTGACAAAAGTCTTGTCGTTTGTGTACAAATTGACCTAAAGTGCCACTGAAATATATTTCTAATCAAGATTTTTTTTACAAGAAATGGCTCATTTTAATCCCACCAGCTTTTGTGATAATGTTTCAGTGAAAAACTAAACTTTCAAAAAGTATTCTAATATTCACAGCTTGGTAAAGCCATTTGAGTCAATTTTTGCAAAGACATAAGTGTTGTCAACTTGTCATATGAGCTTTCCCTGTGACTAATAATGGATCAATTAGGTCTCAAGTGTGTATAAAAAGAACCCCAGTACGCTAGACCTTCACATCAACTACAACTAGACCTCTGCAAACATGCCTAAGATTCACCCTGAGACTAAAGTTTTGATTATCAAGAGGCTGAAGACCAGATCCACTGCTGATGTGGCAGACACCTTCAATGTGTCTCAGCTTCAAGTACAGAGGATTAAAAAAAGATTTGAAGAGACTGGAGACGTTTTTGACAAGCCCAGGTCAGGCAGACCCCGCAAGACAACTGCTCGAGAGGACCCGTTTGTTGGCTCGAAAATCCAAGGCCAGCCCATTTTCCACTGCAGCAGAGCTCCACGAGACCTGGTCACCTGAAGTCCCTGTGTCAACCAGAACAGTTTGTTGGATTCTGTCTCGAAATGGCCTCCATGGTCGAATCAGTGCCCAGAAGCCAGCACTAAACAAAAGACAATTGAAAAACCGTGTGGCATTTGCCAAGGCCCACAGCCTGCTAAAAGGATGGACGCAGGAAAAGTGGCTGAAGGTGGATTTTTCAGATGAATCTTCTGTTGAATTACACCACAGTCGCCGCAAATATTGCAGGAGACCTACTGGTGCCCGAATGGATCCGAGATTCACCCAGAAAACAGTGAAGTTTGGTGGCGGAAAAATCATGGTCTGGGGTTACATCCAGTATGAGGGTGTGCGAGATCTGCAGGGTGGAAGGCAACATCAATAGTCTAAAATACCAAGAAATCTTAGCTACCTCTTATATTCCCAACCATAAAAGAGGCCAAATTCTGCAGCAGGACGGTGCTCCATCGCATACTTCCATCTCCACATCAAAGTTCCTCAAGGCGAAGAAGATCAAGATGCTCCAGGATTGGCCAGTCACCAGAAATGAACATCTTTGAGCATATGTGGGGTAGGATGAAAGAGGACGCATGGAAGACGAAACCAAAGAATATTGATGAACTCTGGGAGGCATGCAAGACTGCTTTCTTAGCTATTCCGGATGACTTCATCAATAAATTGTATGAATCCTTGCCAAACCGCATAGATGCAGTCCTTCAAGCTCATGAAAGTCATACAAGATATTACATTTGGATCTCACAGCACCACAACTTAATTTGCTGACATATTTTTGTATTTGCAGTAAATTTGTTCAATTTCTGTATAGGCGACAAAACTTTTGTCTTGCCAAAATTTGACCTTTCTGTCTTGATTAAATGATAAATATTTTTTCTATGAAAATTATTTATTTCAGTGCATTAAACATCATTTGGGAGGGTTTTTGCTTTTCATATAAGCTATTTCTAACACCAATGAATTAATTAAAAGTCAGGTTAATATCAGGTATTTCTAGAAAATAGATAAGCGACAAGACTTTTGTCAGGGACTGTATATTCTCCCATTCCTCATCAGTTAAAGTGAAATTGCCTTCTCTTCCCCATTTATTTTTAATATATTGGGTCGAATTCCCAAATTGCTAAGACATTTATGTATGTTTGATATTATTCCCCTTGAAAGTTCTGATTTATACGCCTTAATAAAGATTTCAATCAGAGGGTTATAATGGTTATCATTTTGTTTAATTTCTTGGTTATAATAACTCCTTGGGCCCTATCTTGCACCCAGCGCAATTGACTTTGTACACCGACGCATGTGTCATTCCTATTTTGCACCCGCGCAAAGCGCGCTTTTCCCTCCACAGAAGCACGTCGCTAAACTAGTGAATGAACTTGCACTCCCTGGGCGGTTCTGCGCAAAAAAGGAGGCGTGTTCCGGCGCAATCAATCCCTGGTGCTATTTTGCTGTTCCATCAAACATTTGCGCCACTGACCAGAAAAAAACTAGTCTAAAGTCTGGGGTGCGTTGAGCGTTGTTCATTATGCTATTTTAAGGGCCCATGCTTGACCATAATGTATAGCGTGCACAACGCGCATACACTTTGCTCATGTAATCTACACAGATGCAACAGTTATTTTTGCAAATCATAAATTGTTACACTAAAAAAATATTAACACATGAGATGACGGAAATCATTGTGGAGTGCCACGAAGATGTGAAAAAATAGGCATAAATCTAGTTTACAAATTATTCAGGCTAATTGTGGTAATTAAGGATCAGACCTGTTTGCCCAATAGTGGCAAGACATATATGTATATAAGGACATCTGACAAACTGGTTTGTCCGTCAAGAACCAGGGGAAAAAAATCAACTGAAAAAACTGTTTAACCGACGCCTGTTTAACCGATGCTATTTTGGGTGGGTTTCTCCCATCCCCATACAACACAACTTCTCTGTCTTTCACTGCTCTTACAAAAACATCGGTCTCCTCGACTGTGAACCGCTCCTGGAGTGTGCCTGGTAAATATGCCATAATAATAGCAATCCATAATGGAACTTGCGCACCTGCTTTGAAAGGGAATGTTGGATGATGCTCTGATTGGTTTATTCACGTTATGCCCAAACCACACCTATGAATAATGAAGCTACTTCAGACCAACCCATTTTTGATTTGCGCCGGGCACAAGAGCCATTTATTCCGCCTGGAAAATAGCAACAGCGCCGAGACCCGCCCACAAAGTTACTTGCGCTTCGCGTTTTGACACTTGCGTTTCAGATCGTTAAAATAGGGCCCCTTATCTGTAAATACTAGGGCCGGGACTTTAACGCGTTAATTAAGATTAATTAATTACGTGACTTTAACGCGTTAATTAATTACGCAAAAAAAAATTAAAAATTTAACCGCATTTATTTTTGCACCGCGGAACGTTTTTCAATAAATCAGTTTCGACGGACCGATTATACTGGAACACCAACTAGCGCTCCGGAGTCACGACAACAACATGGGTGCGTCTCAATCAGCTCCCTAGTTCAGTAGTCAGGGCACTGATCAGGGAGTCAGCCCATTGACTTATGTCTTGATCAGTGCCCTGACTAGGGAACTAGGGAGGTGATTGAGACGCAGGGCATGAGTGAGCATGAACGAAGAAGCTGATGAGACTGCTTTGCTTGGCCCCGTGGATGGGAAACTTTGTTTTAAAAAACGAAAGAATGGAAGCGTCGTCAAGAGCATGGTTGTGAGCAAGCTATACAACAAGGAATTTGCGTATCACCGCAGCACATCGAGCCTCAAATATCACAAATATGCTTTTGCTACACTTAATGGCAAACATTGCGCTGGTCTGCTGGACTGAAATAAATAAACAATATTTTGTTGATTAAGCTTATGTATTCAGTCATTATTCAATGGTATACTAAAAATACATGTGAAAAATTACTTCTCATTGTTCTCAGGTCAAATATTTATATGCGATTAAAATGCGATTAATTTCGATTAATTAATTACAAAGCCTCTAATTAATTAGATTAATTTTTTTAATTGAGTCCCGGCCCTAGTAAATACCTATAAAAGTCCTGTTTTTCCAAGCCAAAGGATTCCCTCAATACAATAAACCTTTAATTTGATTTTCTTTCACAATTTGGTAAAAAAATCTTTACACCCTTTGTGACCCAGACCTCAGCTCGGTTCTGTTGGGTACAAAACCTTGGTCATAAGCCAACCAGCTTAAGATTTTAACAACTTTGTTTAGTTTGTATGTTTTGATCAGCTCTTTCCAGGTTGTAAGCACCGATTTTACCCAGGGATTCTCAATTTCATCCAAATGACTCAGCCGTTTAACATCTGCCAATAAGGCCTGAAAAGGGACCTCAGGCATAACACTACACTCAATATTTTTCCATTGAGCTTCATATTTTGAATCACACCAGTACAGCAATGCTCTGATTTGTGCTGAGATAAAGTAATTTTTCAGGCAAGGTAAACCCCCATCCACCTGTTTCTTTTGTAAGTTGTAAAGTTTTAAATTGGATACGAGGTTTTTTGCCTTGCCATACAAATTTTGAGATTGTTTTATTCCACTCATCGAATAAACGATTGGGAATGGAAACTGGGAGGGTCTGGAACAAGCAGACGAATCTGGGCAAAACGTTCATTTTAATAGTTTCTATCCTTTAAATTAGACTTAAGTATGTAATAAGATTCCATTTTTCAGGGTCCTTATTTATATTGGAAAAAAGAGGGGTATAGTCTTAAGAATTGTTGATGAGTCTTTATGGAGAATTACACCTAAATATTTGAGAGATTCTGCTTGCCATTTAAATGGGTAAGTCTTTCTAAAAATCAGCAGAGGTCTCCAATAGGAAAGAATTTCAGTCTTCTGTATATTCAATTTGTATCCAGACATTGCAATTTTATGTTCGATCCCATCAATTGTAACCCCGTGGATAGTGTTCGATTGTCTAATATATTGGGCCAATGCCCTGCCTCACACCTCTTTCCAATATCATTGAGTCAGTCAAGTTGCTATATTTATCTCTTGATGATGGACCATCTGATGGGATCTGAGTGTCCAATTAAAGGTTGTTAAAAGCAGGGGAGTAAGCGTTTCTCTCAATGCTTTATACCACTCGGAGGTGAACCCGTCACTCCTCGGGGACTTATTAGTCTTTAATCTCTTGATTGCATTCTGTATTTCCAGAGCAGTAATTTCAGACCCTAGTTTTTTATTTTGTTCTTCCGTCATGACAGGCAGGTTAAGGGTTTCCAAAAAGGAATCTATTTCGTCTTCCTTATCTACTGAAATTTTAGAAAAAAGCTTTGTATAGAATGATTCAAATGTTGATTGAATTTGATCTTGTTTTGCTAAAATTATATTGTTTTGCTTGTATTTTAAAGATTGCTCTTTCAGCTTGTTGTTTTCTAAGTTTCCCTGCTGCTGTAGGGAATTTTGCCTGCTGTTGACAAATAGGGTGCAGTAAATCCTGGGCAAAGTAGATCTTCTTCCCCTTGTATTGGATGCTTTTCTTAAGCCTGGCGGCACGCATGACTCGTTCCTTATCCTGGAAATTCAGGAATCTCATTATGAAGCTGTGCGGGGGATCCGCGTCTCCTCTTCTTGCGCCGAGCCTGTGTGCCCGTTCTATTGTCACCTGAGGAACCTCTACCAGCGAGGAAGCTCTCCACATCTTCTGGTTCCTCTCCCTCCGGAATTCCCACGAGTCTGAGATTCTTTCCCCCGCTCTTCAAGATCAATGAGCTTTCTTTTTATGGTTTCGTTTTCAGCCCGTAACTGAGCGTTCTCCTCATGTATCTGAATCACTTCCACTTTCAAGGCCTTTAGTTCTCTCAACTCGGGGAGTTTGTCTTCTGTATCACTGATGTGGGCTTCTGCAGTCTGGATATGCCTCTCCACGGTCAACAAAATGTTTAGTTTTCTTGGTAGAATGGAGCCTGGACTTGGTCTGGAGCAGGAACGGGCTCATGGGCTGGAGCCTGGAGTTGGGCTGGAGCCAGAGCAGGCTAATGGGCTGGAGCCTGGATTTGGCCTGGAGCCGGAGCGGGCTCATGGGCTGGAGCCTGGACCTGGGCTGGAGTCGGAGCGGGCTCATGGGCTGGAGCCTGGACGTGCGCTGGAGCAGGCTCATGGGCTGGAGCCTGGACCTGGAGCCTGGATGTGGGTGGGAGCTGGAGCTATAGGCTCGTGGGTTTGAACCTGGACGTGGGCTGGAGCTATGGGCATGTGGGCTGGAGCTGGAGCTAGCCTCACTGGTGTAGAGGGTACTGCGGGACAGCGGAGCTCCTCGTCCACCGTTCTCACAGTAAATGAGGATCCACTCAACAAAAGGGCATGATCTCTTTACTGGGCCAGAGTCCACGGCACTGTGCTCTCAGGCATCAGGTAATTTAAAAAGTTAGGAAGTCCATTAAGGAAAATGCTCTTAAGGGCCACATCATTAACCCTTAAATGCATGACTGTTTCGCCAAACAGTCTTACATATCTACCTGTCGTGATAATATATAAAACTCCTGATGTTAGAGTAACAGCTACAGAAGCATAAAATAAAACATATTTCATTACCTTTTGGAGCTTAGAAGGGTTCATTTTGAGTAGATGTTTTATACCATCATCATGCCACCTTGTGGAATAAAGGTGAATTGCACCTTATTTTGTGATTATAGACTTATTATTATTATCATTGTGGGGGAAAAAAATACAATCCTACACACCTCGGTCGTTAACAACCCTATACAATTTTGACAAAAAACTATTGAAAAAACAGGCATTCAATTATAATTCAATTATTTTTTTCTTGTTATATTGTTTAAAATGGATTGATTGAGGAATACTAAGAAGGTTGATGTCTAACTTTAAAAAATGAATGACGAGCAGGGTAGTGAATGACGTCGGACAGGTATGCATTTAAGGGTTAAAATCTACCTGATGGCAAAGTTCGCAAAATTCCTGGACATAAGCTGTGTCCCAAAGTGAAGTGCGCGCACTTCGAAGGCCGCATTTGAAGTGCGATTATGTCATTATGTCATAGCGGCACTACGAAGGCTGTCCCAATGTGAAGGCTGCACCCTCTGAAGGCCGCATTTGAAGTGTGATTACGTCACAGCGGCACTACGAAGGTTGTCCCAAAGTGAGAGCTGCAACTTTGAAGGCCGCATTTGAAGTGCGATTGCGTTACAGCGGTGCGACGAAGGCTGCCGCAATTCATGAGTGACTTCAAAATGCGCCCTTCGGTTCTCAGGCAAAGGAAGGGTACAGCAGATGGACAACTTTGCAGCCTTCCCTATCCCAGAATTCATAGCACACTGGTGACTACAGGATTTGACTGGTCCGCATTCCCGCGACCAGATTTCCCAGTTAAAGATGTTATAGCAGTCGGTAACTCAAGTGTAGCCTACTATTGAACACAACAGTGCAAGCGCTTGAAGTAAATAAAACGTTTAGTGCATTCGCACAGTTCCCAGTTCCCTGCCCTGAGCAACCAAGATGAACTTTAATTTCCAAATTTTTAAATGCCATTTATTTTGCAACCATTTTCTCAAGAAGATGAATCAGTCCATTATCACCCTTTTCGCTGTTTCTTTCTCTTTTTTCATACACTTTCTTTAAATAGCCTTCAAAATATAATCTGCAGGGCTGTATTTTTTGTCCCGCTCCCGCTATTCTGCACCGCACCATTCCGCTCGGGCGTAAAATTCACTCCGTGCTCACCCGCTATAAATTAGGCCTATTTTATTCCCAACCCGACTGATCCAGCTAAATTTAGATTTTGTTTCCAGAATCTATCTTTTAAATTTCCCTTACAGAAAGAGAGACACTGGGGATAGGAATTGTACGTGCAATCATTTATTTTTCTTATAGCCTATATAGCCTAGGCTACTGTCAACACCGTAGCTAAAACAAATATCACAGAAAAATAGGCTAAATCAAATGTGACATCTGTCACTTAGAATTAGAAGAAAAAATGCAAATATGCATGGCCTTCGAAGTGCGCACCTTCACTTTGGGACACAGCTATAGTCCTCAATAGAGCGATTTCCTTGGCAGAGGCACAGGAGGCAAACTGCTGGGTCCATTACTAGTGGTCTGTTATTCTGTAACATAGTCCACTGAAGAGGTGAGGTTGAGAACCCAAGTGCAGTTTATTGAAGCTTAAAACTTAACATAAATCAAAATCATAAACATAAAACAAAGACTTTGCAAAACCAACCAAAAGACTTGAGGAAACTTGACTAGGCTTAACGTAAATAAACTTGACTAGACTAGACATGAACAAACACTCACCAACAGTGGGTTACGTTGACAATAACAGAGAAATACTATGGCAAACATGAGGGCTTAAATACACCAGGGTTAATGACAAGACAAGGGACACCTGTGAAAAATGATTAACCCATAAACCAATGACAACATGACACAGGAACATGAGGAAGGAACACATGAGGGCATAGAGTCACATGACAAGGGAACACATGACAAAACCAGGAAGTGCATGACAAAACATGACAGTGAACCTAAAAACATGAAACATGAAACCAACACCAAAACACCCTGTGACACTAAGGCCCCATTTACACTGCATGGTTCAAGTGACCCAATTCCAATTTCTTCCTCTCATGTGGCACAGATCGGATATGACATGTGAACATGTAAGCAGTAAAAAAACGCATGAATTCTGATATCCTCAGATCGGATTCAGGCCTCACTCATATGTGGTAATAAATCCGATATGATTCGGATGCATGCATTAGCGTCTGCCATGTAAGCGGTCAAATCGGATATCCCCCAGTAAATGCGAGTCGTACGTCATTGAAAAAAGGACAGAGGCGAATGATGTCAACTCAGGTGGACACAAACTGAAATACAGTGTTGCCAAGTCTGCGGTTTTCATGCGGAATTGGGCTACTTTAACACAGTTTTGAGTTGCAATTGGATGGGTTTTGTTGTGAAAACCTGGCAACTCCGTCAAGGGCTCTCCTCTTTTTCTCCGTCTTAAAGAGCATATTGCAGGTTAGAGACTCCAGTGAGTCAGTGTATAGAAAAATAATGTAGGACCTAGATTCTCTTTAAAATATACTTGTAAATACGCTAATAAGGCTTTTTGA
Organism: Pseudorasbora parva; assembly: GCF_024679245.1. NCBI lineage: Eukaryota > Metazoa > Chordata > Actinopteri > Cypriniformes > Gobionidae > Pseudorasbora > Pseudorasbora parva. The sequence goes on from NC_090191.1 coordinate 6,127,029, forward strand.
GTCGTTTTTGTGAGAAAATTTTACTTACGCATCTAAAAATGCGCAAACCGGAAGTGACATAACAAGAGGGAGTGCGGTGACTTTCAACCATAGGAAAAGAATGGATCGCAATGACAGTTTGGACGCTGAGGAAATTATAAATGTTTATTAATACTCATATGGCAGACCACAGCCATGCAAATCTCCAACGATTAGAGGAGATGATTTGAGTTGTTGTGTGAGGAGAAACAGTGGAAAAGAGAGCAGGTGAGAGAGTTGGCTCATAACATTATACGCTAACACTGTGCTCAGATTACAATACTTTGCAGATAATTATCATGTATCAGGCAATCGCAAAGCTGGTATTGGTCCTCTAGGAGTATTGATACCAATAACAGAAACTAATAATAAGTTCAGACCATCTGGCTTAAGTCACACTCGTCGTCCACATTAGATATTAAAGCCGGGCGCGGGGCGTAACGTTACCCGGTGCTGTTTTTGCTGACATAACGTTACGAGCTCGCAGACGATGTTTTTTCCTCGCGTGGACATTGTGGATGCTCGTATGGTCGTGGCTCGCAGCATGTGAGGAAAAACACGACGAGACGAGCACGTTATTTCTCGCACCTCCCTATCTCACGATATTTTTTAAACATGCAAAATCAAAAAATTCAGGAGTCGGCTTGATTTTCACCAGCATGGCTGTCCCCTATTGCCAAATCATGCACAACAATGTCACATAGGCTAGATCTATGAGTATTATTATGCTATAGCTCAGTTGCTGCAACCATACAGTGCCTTTTTACACACACACACACACACACACACACACACACACACACACACACACACATGTGCGCTCTCACTCCCTCTCTGGGTGTTTCTGTCGAAAAGGCTGCTGGTCTATGCTTTTCAACAAATCATTTGCACACAAGTAATGTTTTCTATCTAAAGTTAGCAGCAACATTGAGTCTCTGTTTTGAGTCTCCAGTCTCTGTTTAACGCGAACGCTCGTGTGTATGTGTTCGCCCGGATCGCCTCAGTTACGGTGCTCAGTTCACACGGTTTCTCCGAGCTGATCTTCTGACGGATCCGCGATCGGCCGTCACACTCCGCCGCGGCCGAGCCACAGACAGTATAACGTGTTATTGTGATCCTTTATTCACTCATTCTGTGTTATGGGTTTATTTTGTGCCGATTCACCGTCGATAGTGTAAGGATGTAGGACGTTTTGAGTATGTATTTGAGTGAACGATGTATATACATGGCTTGAATAAAATACATTATCAGCACATAATTCCTGACTTTATTTTAAAAAGTGTGAGACTATGCATTTGTGTTTATGTAGCCTACATACTTTGTATTAATCAATGTTGAAATTGATTCATGTAAAAATAATAACCAAGAAGCATTGCGTGTGATTATTTAATCATTTAATATTATCCTTTAACTACATGAGTATTGCAATGTTAAACTTCATCATATCGCTGATAATCTGAGTCTGTCAAAGCAGATGCAGAAGTGAAGTCCCATCTCTTCATTTGCACAAAACGCCACAATGCAGCTTTTCTAACTTTTTTTATTTAGGAAACCTGTGGACTCGATGTCCTGACAGGCTGGACACAATAATTTTCCATGACAATTATAAATTTAAATAGAAAAACGACCAAAAATATACTGATTACTACAGAATACCAACCTATTCTGCACTGAGCCAATGCAGAGCTTGGCAGACGACTCCCTCTCGTGACGTAATATGACGCGATGTTGAAAAAAACAGCAGTTTTTACAAACAGCCAACAAAACGGCCAATTTATCTGCTAAATTTGTGCTCTTATGTCTTTTAAAAACATTTTAAATCCTGCATTACCTTTTCATATGGCATTTTCATACAAGGTTATATGTTTATCTCAAACTTTTTTTTAACCTGCAATATGCTCTTTAAGAGAGAAATGTTTTGCCGACTTTAAAGATGTGTGAAACAGTGCAGACAGCAAAACGTGCAATCATTTTGTCTGCGTCCATTGCATATCGCGCTGTTTTACTTCCTTTCACCGGTTAAGAACGTCTTGGGCTGTTTTCCCAGTGTACAGTGTAAATGCAAATATCGGATACGGGTCACTTTTGAAAAGATGATGTAAGCGGGTCGTTAAAAAAATCGGATATAGTCACCAAATCGGAATTGTGCATCAAGACCTGCAGTGTAAATGCAGCCTTAGAGCCGCTCTGAAGACTCTTCTAGATTTACCTTATGCACACACACACAATTTCTAGTTTAATTGTTGTTATTATATTATACAAAATAATTGGTAATATAATTGTCTTTAATTAAAGCCAATGTTGTTGCTAATCTTTGACATGCCCAAGACTGTGATAAGAGGTTCAAATTTTTTGTCATTTTGTGTGTTTTTCCCCCAAATCAGTGTTATTGTCAACTTGTTCTGTTATAATTTGGCAATTACAGAGTAAAAACCATGGATTTTTTTTTAACATTTAGTAGTTTTGATCAGAATTTAGGTTGATTAATAGATTTTTGCAAAAAAAAAGAAAAAAAAAAGCTTTTTACAGCAGTTTAGTTTAGTAGCTGTTTTCATCCACGAGGATAACGATAACCAAAATATGTGTAAGAATAAGATTTGTCACAAAAAATAATTCCATTTGCTGAAACAAAGAAAGTTATGGCCAAGTTAAGACTCAAAAGCACCCCATAGTGGATGAAATCGTCCCCAAGAGCTCATAAGGGTTTAATTTTCATCTGTACCTCACATTAAACTATGGGATGGCTTCAGAACACTTATAATATAGAGCACGAAGAAGAGTTAATGATGATTTATAATGTTTTTGCGGGGCACTGGGGCTTAACAATAACTCAGAATGCACAGTATTGGATCTGGATCAGTCCTGTCTGACCGACACCCGAATGCTAGGGCGATCCAATGCAGTTTCTAGGGAGTATTTAGGGTGGTTGCTAGGGTGTTGCTATGCAGTTGCTAAGATAATTGGGGTGGTTGCTTTGCGGTTGGAAGGGTATTCTGAGTCGTTGCTACGGTCTTTCTATGTAGTTGCTAGGTTACTTGGGTGGTTGCTATGTGGTTTCTAGGGTACTTGGAGTTGTTGCTATGTGGTTGCTATGGCACGTTGGGTGGTTTCAAGGGTACTTGGTGGTTGCTATGAGAGATGGATAGATAGAATGGGAGTTTAAAATGAGTCTTATTTAGTATTTTTTTCTTGTTTAGTCTAAATATCTAATAATTCTTAAATCAAGATGCTTTTACTAGAGAAGTAAAATGACGAGATATTTTTCTTGTTTTCTTGAAAATAAAATCTAAATAAGGCAAGTTTTTGCTAAAGGGGGACGAAAAATAATCGTATTACTGTTTGCGACAGAAACAAGAAACAAGATTTCAATCAATTTCTCATTGTGATACATGCACCATCTCTCTCTCTCTCTCTCTCTCTCTCTCTCTCTCTCTCTCTCTCTCTCTCGCTCTCTTTCACACACACACACACACACGTTTGTCATGAAGAGAAAATAAGAGCCTCTATAGCATCTCACTGTCACTGATTTATCATGAGCTCCAAGCATTATGGGTAGAATTTCTCATCAGTCTATTCTGATTCATCAACACAGTTTCACTGATGATCCAGTCTGATAAACCCCAAACCCAGGATAGAGCGGCTGAGTGAATGTGGTCTGGACTGTGTGGATGAGGCTCATTGTGTCTCCAGAGACGCTGTAGAAGGACAGAGTTCCTGCACTGGGATCCACATACACACCTGTTCTATAGATATCAGCATACTCTCCTACTCTACTGATGATGGGCTCTACAGGTAGTTTAGTCTTTATGTTATTGTGTGTGAATGAGTAACTGGAGGAAGAGCAGAACAAACTCCAGGACTGATCATTACGTCCAAATCCACACTCATCAACACGTCCCTTCCTGCTGATGCTCTTATATGACACTGCTATAAACACACCTTCATATCCACTCCACTCAATCTCCCAGTAACAGCGTCCACACACACTCTCTCTACACAACACTTGATAATGATCAAATCTGTCTGGATGATCAGGATACGGCTGGACTGTGCGAGTGAATGTAATCTCTCTGTTCCCCTCAGACAGACGGAGGAGTTTATGTGCTGTGTTCGGATCCATAGTGAACTGATAGGAAACTGATGAAGAGAAAACACATCATAATCAGGAAATATGAATCTGATCTTATAATGAACAATGTAAAAAATATTCTTAAAGAAACTTTCTTGAGTTCAGATCTGACAAGTTCATTTATAATTTTCACAACTTCATATTCCAGAAGCAAATATGAACGTGATTTATGATTCTTATCCTGTCTATAAATCTCATCTGTAGTTCGGTGCTCAAATCTCAGGTCTGTTGCCAAGCAACCAAGAATATCAAAATCTATTACAGAATGACATTTCTTATAACAATCTTCATAAAAAGTGTTTTATACTTTTATTCTCATTTCATTTTATACTTTCATTCTGTGATAAATTTAGTTATAAATGAGTTTCTGACTGAAATCACCATGGTTACCAAACAGATCAGATAGGATAGTAAAGTTAAGTGTGTGCATGCGCACGTGTGTGTGTGTGTGTGTGTGTGTGTGTGTGTGTGTGTGAGTTTGCGTGTGTGAGTGAGAGAGAGAGAGAGTGTGACTGTATGTGTGTGTGTGTGTGTGTGTGTGTGTGTGTGTGTGTGTGTGTGTGTGTGTGTGTGTGTGTGTGTGTGTGTGTGTGTGTGTGTGTGTGTGTAAGATAGTGTAAGTATGTGTGTTGTGAGTGAGTGTGTGTTTAGACGTACATTTGCGTACTCCTGTAGTAATCCTGATCTCTCCTGCATGATCCACACTAAAAAACACAAACAGTGATAATTAATCAGTGAACACACACCAGGGGCGGATCTAGAAAATTATTAAGAGATGCGCGTTCCTGGTGGTAATTTGTGTGTGCGCCAAACTGTGCTGCGATTCACACGAACAGTGTGAGAAACATGGAGCACTCTTGTTCATAACCTGCGTATTCGTTTTAGAAATGAATTTAGTTCAATAAAACACATGTAGGCTACTGTAAGTGGCGATGGTGTTAATGATTTACCTCGGACATGAGCGAGAGTGAGCTTTAGCGCGCTCAGATGTGTTCGGTGAAAAAACTGTTTAATGAGTTTAATAAAATTCAAACTGGAGTTTAATAAAAGTTAAGCAGAAAATATGGTAGCTTATGTACGCTATAACTGCACTTGTTTCCGAGTAATGCTATTGTTAACCCTTTTCTTTCCCTTAATGTTTGCTGCTGCATCCTAAACGTCTATGGCTGATTTCAATTTCTCCAATTAAAAAGTCATGTGTTGACTTTGAAACAGATAAGACTTTAAATTATATGCATCTGTGGTGAAATAAGATTTTCACTTCAATAATCAGTGCTGACGCACCGCTCCTGAAGGCACTGCCGGACTGCATCGGTGTGCAGTGTGAAAGCTGTTATCCGTTAACATGGGTACGGAAAAAATTAGATACGCACTGCAAACGAACTGTGTGTGAAACCGGCGGTAGAGGTGAGTTGCATTGCAGATCACTAATCAGTTCTTGAGTCATTTGTTTGGACAATAATAGAAAGACTTGTTTCCTTGCTATTATCTCATCACAATGAAGCACCGCTGACGTAAATCGGTAGAGGAAGCTATTTATATTTTATACATTGGGAATTTGGGATAGGCAGATGGGGTGGCAATGATTTTTCTTAGGGTGGCAGTTGCCACCCCATGCCACCCCGGTAGATCCGCCCCTGACACACTCAGTCAGCTTATTTTAATTGATCATATAGCGAAAATGTTGGCATATCAGTATTATAGTTTATAGAATTAAATATAACCTAATTCATAAATTTTATTTGTATAATTAGTTGAATAACTTTGATCATAATTTTAGTGTCCCCAACTGAGCAAGCCAAGCCAAAGACGACAGTGGCAAAGAACCAAAACTCCATCAGAAGAAAAAAAAATTTGATGGAGAAAAATAAAACTTGGGAGAAACCAGACTCAGTCGGGGTGCCAGTTCTCCTCTGGCCTATTAACACTTTGTGTATGATTATTATTCTTGCAACCTTACAGGTCAGAAATCATATTAGATCGGAATATTCAAAATTTCAGGGTATCACGCAAGAGACGAGTTTATTTAGGATGGTGCGTCGATTACACAAGAGTATGAATACTTGAAAGATCGGAGTTATTGCGCCAGAGACGGATTTTACTACGTATTGCAAACATAAATTCACTGACAATAATCTACAATAACCTACATCGATATCATTTAAATATTAAAAGTCCAGTTCGTTATAAATATGGATAACGTATACATGCTATACATACGATCCATACTTCAAATTCGGACCGGAAATAGTAAACCATCCAGTATCTTTGGAATACTCTTTTCAACATACTATGATTTGGGACATACTAATTCTATTTTTGAATACTATTTAGGATGGATAGTATGCGTAATTGGGACACAGGGCCTGTCTCGCCAGGTTCGTCAGGTTAATTGACTGAAGGGACTCCCTGAGCAAGCGAAGCATGGCAAGCAAACGCAATACTCATTCCCTCTTCTGGGGAACCAAGGTCACGTAAGTAACCAAAGCGTTCTCTTTGGAGAGTACTCTCGTATTCCGTTTTGCTAAACGCTAGGGGAACCAATGCAAAACGCCATGCTCACTTAACGGCTCTAATAGCCTGGAGACACCATACCCAGGCCAACCTAAGTAAATATGATATTCATATAAGTTCCTAATATGAGTTGGGCTAATTTAATGAGAATGGCACAAAACATGTGTATAAATAAATATATAGAGAGAGAATGGTTAGTGTTGTTTATTGGTGTTGGTAACAGGTTTTTGAAGCCTTCAGCCCAGAGGGTGGTGGCACCTTAACATGAGCACGGTCGTGCTGAAGTGAGCTGTGGTTTACAACAGAGATTATTTTACTCTTAAATAATCTTAGACAAGCTGCCTATGATTATTGTTTGCTATATCAGTATGGTTGTATTTTTTCCTCTCTTTATGCGGCAGGGCCGGCTCTAGCTCTTTGGTTGCCCTAGGCGAGATGGAGTTTTGCATTTTCAATTCCACATTGAATTTTGCTACATTCATTGCGGGATATATAATCAAAATGCAATCGCAAGTATCTTAAATGGAAGTTTAAATGCAATTTATAAAAATAACATTTAAATGATCATTTTGTTACAATTTTTGCTTGAACATGTTAAACACATCTAATTATTTCTGTAATTTCTGTAATACATTTTAATTTTAATTTTGCAACTTATATAAAGTATTACAATATACAATTTATGTTTAAATTATATGTTAAAACTAGTGTAGGAAATAGCAAATGTTAATTATATTATTCAATTTGAATTATCATTTTGTTCCAAATGTTGCACACATGGTATGGAAAATGTAAATTTAAATATTGAAATGCATTGCCATTTTGCATATTGCATTGGAAACTTTATATCGCTACACTTCAGCTTCCATAAATAGGGGTGAGCACGAATATATTCAATCTGTAATTAATATTCGAAAAATAAAAATAAAATTGAAATTTTACTATATTGCTTCGCTGGCCGTAAATGCAGTGAATCCATGATAAATCCCTCTAAATCTCGCAGTTATAACTAAATCCATTGGGTGGTGCTGTGGAATGTGTTAATAGCTCGACTGTATTTGATCACTATGTCGTCTGCCACGTGAATTACTTAGATGTTCCTTTTACTTAAATACAGAGTTACTTTTAATAAATTAATTAATGAAAGTGAGTTTAAAAAATCACATCCAAACACCAGTGGAATGAGGACAGCTGTCCATCACCGCATTCACGAGTGCAGAAGAGCACAGATGTTCACTAAGAGCGCAATAACGTACGATAGCAAAATGCATTTCATGCAAATCATGATTGAGCTTCCTTTAAGTTTTTTTGAGGGATTAAGAACAGAAAACACAAAGTGCTGTCAACTTAACTTAACACCGTTATCTTTGTGTCTGTGCGTCTGTCGGGGCTTCTAGTTGCCAACTAACGGTACTTCAGCGAGCATTTGATTCAATGAGCGAGTCCGTGGCGTGAATCACAGAATGTGACGTTGGAATCAGAATGTAAACGTTCTTGGGTGGAGGGAATATCCATATCTTACCCAGATACAGCAAATCTATTTTATGATTGGCTGTTCGGTCTCTATTTTTATTAGATTAAACTGGTGCGTGGCAGGGCCGTCAGAACTCGGAACTCGCTTGATTCCTCTAATAGCGCGCAACTCAGTGTGTGTTACCCTGGTGATTTCTCTGCGTGAGAAATACAAGGTGTGGCGTGTGAGCGGGTTGAAATGCGTGTCTCACGGCCAAAGCGTGAGACTTGAGAGCCCCCTGTATATATAATATACAGGCCAGTCAGAGTCTGGACAAAGAATATTTAACGACCAGACAAGTCGAGTCATGTGAGAAATGTGTTAATTATTTAACCCAGACCGGATTAGGCCATAAGGGGTTAATATGTATTACATGGCAAGAAGTCCAGCCTGTGAGACGGGGACATCTAGATCAGTGGTTCTCAACCTTTTTTCAGTGATGTACCCCCTGTTAAATATTTTCTCAGCCAAGTACCCCCTAACCAGCGCAAAGCATTTTTGGTTGGAAAAAAAAACTTAAAACCTTCGAACAGAGCACTATGCCATCAGTTTCTGATTTATTAAATTGGAACACATAAACATGTAAAAAATAAAACATAAAAAACTCACAAAAAAGTTTTAGTTTATTTTATAATTTCGTTTTTCAGGAACAGTAAATTCATTATAATTGTTCTGCCTATTATCTGGTCATGTTGTATGAGCTCCACCACCTAGTGGACATTTTCGATGCAGTTTGTTATTTTCTGCACATATACGCAGTCGCAGTGTTGATTTAGTGGTTCGGCAGCGGTTCAACGTGCAGCATCGATTTCAATACAGAGCATAACAGTCTTCACCTTGGAGAAAGATATGCCAGTAAGTTTATTTGATATTTGTAAAGATATTTTAAAGTGTTAAGTAGTCACATAGCTAATATTTCCTATTGAAAATAAGTTTGTGATCAATATGAAAATGCCGGGAAGTTCTCTATAACGTTACACACGTGCAGATTGTAGCGCACACGTTTATATTATATCCAACGAATTAATGTACACGTTGCAATTTCATTTCTTGTTTATTGTATTTCAGTTTTACAAAAGAAAAAGGATAAGTAATGATTCTGAAATGGATAAACTGCTGTGTGTTTGTTAGCTAGCTTTCTAGCTTCTTCAAAGTGACGCAGTTGCAAGGACAGCATAATAATTATTAGTTTATTGCAGATTTATTTGAATGAAAAACTTATTTACAATTATAAATACTCTGAATTTTTTCAAAAGAATAAAAAATTCTTACATTTATTCTTAAAACTTTTAAAAAAATAAAAAAGAAGACTAACATCTTAACATGACAACTACCAACACTGAATATTGCATTGTTGCACTGAACTGAGTGTTTTTGCACTTAAAGAGACATTTTAGTGAGACACTTGGGTTTGTGCTTCACTGAGGATCTTTTTCATTCTTGGTGGTAGGGAGGCAACCGCTGTGATCAAGCTCTTCTCCAGGCACAGTCTGTTTCTCTGCTTTGTTTTGATCACAGTCATTGCAGAGAAGGAGGCCTCACATAAATATGTGGAGGCAAAGGGTAATAGCTGCTCCAAAGCTTTCTGTCCCAGGTCAGGGTGCTTCTGCTTCATACACACCCAAAACTGTGAAAGTGTGAACATGGCAAACTTCATCTGGAGGCCACAATCCAATGACACTTCCAAGAGTTTTTCCTGATAGGTGACAGGGAGTTTGCTTCTGTTTGCTACGGACACGAGAAACGGGGTTCTCACCCAATCCAGCTGTGCAGATTTCTCCTCTATGTCAGGAAAGTAGGAATGAAAATTCTGAATCAACTTGATCAAATGTCAATCAAAAAGGCATGTACTTCGGATCTTAATTCCAACAGCCTGTTGAGTATTCTCCCTCGAGAGAGCCAGCATACTTCTGTGTGCAGCAGCAGTTGTGTGTGTTCAGCTCCCATATTTTTGCAGATGCGGCGAAACAGACGTGCATTAAGTGGCCTTGACTTAATGAAGTTGATTACTTGCTGCTGTTCAAAACTTTGTGTAATACAGGGCTCATTTTCTTGGACGCCAATGCCTCTCTGTGTATGACACAGTGAGTCCACATCACGTCGGGGTTTTCTTTTTTAATGCGCGCTATTAGTCCTTTCGCGCTGCCTGTCATTGATGCTGCCGCGTCCGTACAGATGCTGCTGCAGGATTTCCAGCTCGAACCGTTTTCACAGAAAGCGACATTAACAACATAAAATATTTCCTCTCCTGTTGTTTTCCCCTCCAAACTTTTGCAGAATAGTATGTGCTCATAAATGTCGTCAGTATCAACATACCTCACGAAAGCAACAAGTTGTGCATTCCCACTGAAATCCGTGGATTCATCCAGCTGGAGTGAAAAGGAGTCGCTAAGTTTTCCCACAACTTGCTCAACAATTTCTGTTCTGAAAATATGGAGGATCTGGAGATTTGATTTCTGTTAAATTTATCTGTACCCTATATATTTCTCCAATAAAAATAAAAAAACAATGTCTGTTCCCATAGCATCTACTCTGCGGCAAATAGTGTCATTTGACAAAGGCACGTCTTTAATTTCTCCGTTGCTTTTTTGTCCAGCATAGTCTCAGCCAGCACTACAGCCGCTGGAAGGAGCAGGTCTTCAGTGACTGCGAATGGCTTCTTGGCTTGCGCAACGAGCAAAGACACTGCAAAAAAGGCCTCCAGGGCTGTGGAGGCCTTTCGCATCGTGTCTTGAGATGATCTGAATTCTGACAGTTTCCTCTTAAAAAACTCAATTGGCTTACCAACATGACATTCATGTTTTGTCTTAAGATGATGTTGCAGATGTGCTGTCTTCATGCTGCTGTTAGCTAATTTCTCCCCACAGAAAAAACAGTGCATTGGGTGGGTTGCAATAACTATGACTACTATTTGTGTACACTCACAATAATAAAGGCCGTTGATTCAGGGAACGGATTATTTTGCATGCACTTCATTTCAAAAATGTATTTTGTTTAATACAACGTTTTCAATTTTTAAAATATTTCTAAATTCAGTTCATATTTCTAACAATCGAAATTCCAAGCCAAAATAACTAAATGAAAAAAAAGAAAAACTTTATTAGCCTACCACCATGCAATTTCAAACATTTTTAATTAATGCTCAAATAACACGCCTATGTCTCCTTCCATTAAAAATAATTGCGGTGGCTGGGATATTCATAAACCTACCAACATAACGCCGTCATTTCTCAATAGTTTTTTAATCGATATTTAGTTAAATATCGCAAAGGTTTTAAGCACATCTGTAATGGAAACGCGGCTACTGAGAGAGCAGTCCAAACGAATTAATAATAATAATAATAATAATAAATTTTATGTATAATGCACTTTATATGTATAGATAAATGCTGCCCGTCATAAATCAAAGCACATCTCGGAGGAGAACACCGGCAAAAGTGTCAGAATGACAATATTATAGTCTGTATTTGTAATACACGTTTCAGCTGCGAGTGATCCGTGAGACAAACGCTGCCAGAATGGATGGCCGTCGGGCTCGCGGCTCCCGCTCTCCATATGAACTGCTTTTGCCCTGTCAACCTTAGTCAACTGACTGCTTGCGCGTGCAGTGGGACATTTGAATGGTCACAAAGCGCGTTCGCGACCGACTTTGACCATTCTAAAATGGCGGACAGCTAACATATAGCGGCCCATAGAAAAAGTCGCTAATGAGGTATCTACTTATATTGCGACCTGCCTGCGACGAGCCTGATCTCATCGCATACCCCCCGGAGTGCCTTCACGTGCCCCCAGGTGAGAACCAGTGATCTAGATTATAAAACCTGATAAAAGTGGATGGAGAGGCCCAACCTGCCACCACACAGATATTATCCAGTGAAATGCCAGTAGGCCAAGCCATAGAATAGAATATTGGTGCTTGTGTACATGTGAGTGCGTTTGCGTATGGGGTTGTTGACTGTGAGGATAGTGTTTCCAGCCACCTGAGTGCAGGGGGCTGGGGAACATAGGGGAGTGATTGAGTGTAGAGTGAAAAAGTGAGCGTGTTTGTTTACGGGCTTGTTGGCTGTGTATGAAATGTGCTCCAGCTTTAGCGTAACGGCTTAGGCAGGAAAAGTCGCATTGCCTGTGAGGCCTTCTGCGCCTCTGTGAAGCTTTCTGTGAACCCTACCACAGAGGGGCCAAATAATCTTGATGGCGACATGGGCACGTCCAGGAAAGCGGTTTTGTCAGAGTCTTTCATTTTGGTTAGGTTAAGCCACAGATGGCGATCCAATACCGTCAAGTTTGCCATGCATCTGCCAATCGCCTGAGCATTGGCCTTGGTCGCAAGCAGAGCCAGGTTGGTGGCGCTGCGCAGGTCCTTCAGGGCCTCGGTGTCAGGGACAGGCTCATCCAGGGAACGGAGGAGTTTGGCCTGGAAGAACTGAAGAACAGCCATAGCAGTTCTACTGCCTATCGCTGAGGCAGCCTGACCGGCGAGGCTGGAAGTAGTGCGACATGCCTTAGATGGGTGTACAGCTTTTGACTGCCATCCCCTGGTGGATGGCGGGCAAAGGTGTGCAGCGACGGCTTCCTCGAGGGGAGGAAGAGCGTGATATCCTTTTTCCTGTGCGCCATCGACCACCGAGAATGTAAATGAAAGGCGGGATGAAAATGGCGCCTTCCACTACTTGGAAAGTTCCTGGTGGACTTCCGGGAAGAAGGGAGCCGGTTTTTGAGCGGTTGGTTGACGGCGGTTCTCGAAAAACCACTCGTCCAGCCTGCTTCTTGTGGGCTCCTGGGGTTGAGACCAATCAATACCAAGGTCGTCCACAGCCTTAGTGAGCAGGCGCATAAGCTCAGCATCAACTGAGGTTTTGCTGTCAGTCCGCGTTGAAGTAGCGTGCTCCGAGACGTTGTCCGACCAACCGCTTTCAGATGCAGCAAGCAAAAGGCTGTCATCCTCCTCCTCTTTCGGTCTGCCGAAGGAGACAGTAGCAGCTGCCAGGCGAGGGGAGCTGTGTTGTTCCTTGGTGAACATGACGGAAGATGATGAGTCACGCAGGGAAATGGCGGGCGTGTGCTCGTCAGAGCGCTTCGGGGGCCTCTGGCCGCGTCATATCTTCTTTCCCGACTCGAGATGCTGAGTGCAAGGGACAGGATACTGGTCAAAACTTGCGATCCGAGCCCGCAGGGTCTGCAGCGCCATTTATAGCGTATTCAGGTCGTGTATCATGTTTTTGAAAAATAACTTAGTAAAGTAACTAGTTAAGTAACTAATTACTTTTGAAAATAAGTAATCAGTAAAGTAACTGGATTACTTTCTTGGAGAAGTAGTCAGTAATCAGTAACTAATTACTATTTCCAAGTAACTTGACCAACACTGCACAACACAGTCTCTCACACACACATTTTATATACTTTATTTGATTCCACATTACAAGTCAATTTCTAGAGGAATCAAATTTTCTGAATGATCTAAGGGTAAATGTACCTATGATAAATAAAAGATTGATCACTCACACAATATTTCATTTTATTTTAAATGAAAAAGCATATAAATATAGATATACATAATTAAACGCAAAAAGTCTGGCTGTGCCTAATGGTTTTTTTGGGGGAAAATTCTTGTTAATTTTATTTCAAAGAATAATTTTATAGTTTAACCTGTTAAGCTGAATCCCAACTTTTGAAAAAATCCTAAGAAATGCATGCTCAGACTAAAACAAATACAGTTTGTGAATCCTTTGCACTAAAAGCATAATTATGGTCTCATTTAAAAGGAGACACTTGGCAGTTTACTGTAAAGTCAAAATTATAATATTTCAATATTATCAAAAATAGCTATAATAAGCTTCAAAGTTTTGTAAAGTTATTAGAAATGTATTTGTATGAAATATCTTTATGAAAATAAAATTGAAGTTGGCCTTGGAGGAATCTAGAAATGCATTACAGCTAAAGCCACAAGTCTGACCATGTTATATTTCAGATCTGATGATAAGTCTAAAACTCTGAATTTTATTAAATGTTTAAAGATCATTTCATGTGATTTTATTTTGAGATATCTCTAAAATATCAACTGATGTTTATTGCCATGTCTTCTGAGCTTTTTATACATTGTATTGCCTCTATTGCTCCATTCAGTTTGTCTCCTCGGCACACATTCACACTTCTGCGGACTGGTTATGGCTCTGATTATTGTTCTTTTGTCTGCATTATAATTACTAACGACTCTCTATTCAAACTGTTCTATTCAAACCTCATTTCTATATCAAACCTCTCACTTTACCCTCACAGACTCTATCAAAATCATTTCGTCCAAATAAGCATTTCGGTAGTTTTACATTTAGAAAATGTTCATAAAAATTAAGTGCTCAGTGGCAGGTGCATCTAGGGAAAGCTAGCATGTTAGCTTAGCACACCAGCAAAACAACAATTTATACGATTAAAATTATGTTTTATTCCAAACTTACTTCATATCACCTTATACTTTATAAGTCGAGTGTTTTATATAACAATCTGTGATCTCATGTAGCTTCGGGTAAAACAATCTGACTGAAAATACACAATGCTAAAAGCTATGTGGAATAGCATTGCATTATGAATATAATCTATCATGAAACCTCCCAACATGGCATAAAGAACACAGACCAACCATATATTGCCGCGATTGTGTGTTTATTGTCTTCAAACGTGTCTATCTGCATGAAATAGTGATCTGACGATCTCTGGAAGCTGTTTTGTTTATGTCAGATACTTCCTGAATGTCACATGGTGTGTCATGGTGTGTGTGGTGTTCTTCATGAGCCATATATGGAGTGAATTTTCAGTAGTACAGCTTTCCAGCACCCTCCTCCGGCTGCCAGAATGAATTGAAAACACAGCACATCACAGTCTACTGCGCTCATAATGATACATCCGCGGATTTTGGATAAAGATTGAATAAATAATATGAGAATCTATCAATGTTTCTCCACATCTGCACACATTTAAAGTAAAAGCCCTGAGGTTAGTTGTTTTGTCGAGAGTCTTCATGACGACTGCAGAGGAGTTTTTTATGAATGGGAGCAAATGACGCGAATATTACAATGAAAATATGTGATGGCACTGAGGAGAAAGACGTGCGCAAATCTTTCAAGAGAGGGAGAATGTGTTCGAAATGTTTGATGACAAGCAGTTAATCAAACGGTATCATTTGGACAGAGCAGGCATTATCTTTTCAGAGCTGGTTAATGTTGGGTTTTATAAAAAATAAAAAATAAATGCTGTTCAACTAATTCAGCAAGCAGTAGCGTTCGCTTCTTCCTCCTGCCAGTTCGTTTTTCTTTTGGAATCCATGGAGGCTGATTATATAAAAAAACAATCTAGGGTATGTATAGGCAGATGAGTTAACAGCACACCAGTTTAAAAATTGTAATTAAGACATGGTGGAAAACATGTTTATCTTTCATTTCAAATGTATATAATAATGTATTCTTTTGAAAACTCTTTATTGTCAAATCTGTGTTGAATGAAAACTAGGGTTGCCAACTTTTAAGTTCAGGTTGGAGTGAGATTTGGGGGGGGGGGGGGGGGGCGTAATGCTTTTGATCTTGATTCAGTATCAGTTTATATCTGAGCATGCAACTCCGCTTTTCAACGCCTCTGGCTTTAATATTATGCCACATTAGCGCCAAAACGCTATTTATTGTTTGAATTTCATTAAAACACATTTAAAAAAATTAAAGCTTATAGCTTTGTTTATTATCAAAAGCAGGTTTGGCAATTTGGCGTGAGATTGAGTTGGGCGGAGTGAGAGCGTGACACAGAGCCTGAAAGCGTGAGTATCACGCCAGATGTGTGAGAGTTGGCAACCCTGGTAAACTCATCTTAGGAATTTCACCATTCAATGAGAATTTATCTGAGAATATATTCTTAAATAAGGACATCTATTCAGTGATTGGTTCATGCCTATGACATCATCCAAAATCCCATTTGTGGCACGGCAAAGTGTCGTAAATCCACTCTAAGATTTAGTCCTACACTTTACTTAAAGTATGATTGGGACGCTTGATAACTAACTTTTAAGCGCAGCTTTGAGCCAAGAATTTTTTTTTACTCTTAAGTCAATTCTTAGCAGTGTTCTTGTGAGTAATTCTAAGATGTTTGATAAATACGGGCCCTGGCCCGCGCACGCAGTCAGATGGTTTTGATAAAAGCTGTTTCTGAAATATATCTGTCATGATAGTGTAATGAGGCGAGCTAGTAAGAGCTGTGCAGGTAGAAATAATATGCAAAAAAGTAATACCTTATGCAACCGCCTAGCAACGCCCTAGCAACCACCCAGAACACCCTAGCAACAAACTAACAAACATGCTAATTGTATTAGCATCATGCTAAAAAATGCCAATCATGTTAACATCATGCTAGCATAATGCTAATTGTGTTAGCATATTAGCAATATGCTAATTGTGTTATCATTGTGCTAGCAAACATGCTAATCTTGTTATCATTATGTTAACAACATGCTAATCATGTTTTGCAATGTGTTAGCAACATGTTAATTGTGTTAGCATCGTGCTAACAACATCCTAATCGTGTTAAAATTTTGCTAAAAACATGCCAACAGTGTAGGTTATTAAACTGGGTCCCGAGTTTTGCCTTCCAAGCACCACTCACATTTTCTTCAGGAAATGTACATTCTTTGTATGCCCTATTTTCACTGTCAACTTTCCTCTTTAGACTCTTTGGTAGTGCTAGCTTAAATGTTAACATCACTACACTAAACGTAATTATCACGTACCTCCAGCATACAAACAATTAAACAAATGCAGTTTAGTACGTGAGGATGCCACATTACAAGTTGTGCTCCATTGTGTAACAAGCAAATTAAAATACACATTTATTATTCACGATATGGTTATAGTCCAGATCTGGCTCTGTCATTGGGTTTTCCATTTCTTTACATGGATATTGAGGATGTTTCTTTTTCTGGGCCTGAATTTATCAAGCATCTCAGTCGTTATTTAAGTGTCAGTCTTAGAGTGGAATCACGCCACTTTGCTGTGCCACAAATGGGATCAAGACAATACATTATAATATACACATTTGAAATGAAAGATAAACATGTTTTCCACCATGTCTTAATTAAAAAATTTGAACTGGTGTGCTGTTAATTTGCCTGCCTATATATGGCCTAGATTTCTTAATATAATCAGCCACCATGGATTCCAAAAAATCTGAACTGGCGGGAGGAAGAAGCATTCACTGCAGCTTGCTGAATTAGTCAAACAGCGGGATGTTATAAAAGGCAAGTTCAGCCCAACATTAACCAGCACTGTGCAAACGATACCGTTTAACTGCTCGTTGTCCAATATTTCAAAAACATTTTCCCTCTCCTGAAAGTTTTGCGCACATCTCTGTCTCCTCAGTGTTATCACAAGCCTACTGACAACTACTAACTCTCGAGCCGCTCTGATAACTGGGAGAGTAGGGGCCCAATCACACAGAACGCGTTTTTACAGTGAAGTCGTGATTTGGAATACGGATGTCAATATTACATTTAATTTGTGTTTGTTTGTTACTGTGTCGTTAAAAGGTACATTTAATTTTGAAAAATAGATTTAATTTTTTGAGGTTGAACAGTTACGTTTAGACCTGATTAAAGAAGGTAAGCTGGTGGGTAAGGATTTCAAGCTAAACGTTGCCAATAGTTTGCGGTTGATCCCTCTGTTTAACGAATCGGATGTAGATTTTTTTTTTTTCTATTTGAAAGAGTTGCTAAAGCCTATGAAGGGGTGAGAGACTATGATATTGAGTGCATGCTGTTGCTTCAATGTGTTTTGACTGGTAAGGCTCAGCAAGCCTATTCCTTCTTGTCAGAGAAGAACAGCCAAACTTATGAAACCATTAAATCGGCCATTCTAAAAATGTATGAGTGCATACCGGAGAGCTACCCTCAGTAGTTTCGTACATTATGACGTAAAACTGACCAAACCCATGTCACTGTTGGTGCACTGCTGGCTGATGATTGTGAACTTAGCTATAATGCCTAATGATGCCTAAGGTAGTGTTGTCAAAAATATCGATATTTCGATATATATCGATACTGGAATATCTGAAACGATACGATTCTCAGTTTTTACAGTATCGATACCAGCTGCGCTCTCCTCTCCGACTGAAAGCGAGCTGACACACCGGCATATTCTCACTCAGCCCAGTTAACCTCTGAGCTCGGCGAACGCGCGTTCTGCTGGACTTTTTCCTCATGACAGTGTGTTAGTGTAAGTGTGTGATCGGTCTGAATTTCGCGCGGGATTGCACATAAATTAATTCTACTAATCCCCGCAGAT
The DNA here is from genome assembly GCF_024679245.1 of Pseudorasbora parva. Taxonomy (NCBI): domain Eukaryota; kingdom Metazoa; phylum Chordata; class Actinopteri; order Cypriniformes; family Gobionidae; genus Pseudorasbora; species Pseudorasbora parva. The sequence continues at coordinate 6,145,513 of NC_090191.1, forward strand.
TTCGTGCTCACATCTAAAGCGCACACATAGCCTACCGTAATAAAGCCGCCTCTGACAAGATACAAGTGCAAACATTTGCTTCTTTTTCCAGCATATTATTGGTCAAATACACTCAAAGAACTATCAGTGCACAAATGGAAGAGTATTAACGTAAACACAGTCGCAAACAGTTCAGGAAGAAATGAAGAATGAGTAACAGGAACAGTGTTTATGATCCATGAGTCTTAAAGGGACCGCAGTCATTTGTTATTCAAACTACAAAAAGACAAGCGATCAAACTGCTCTTGACTGATCAACTTGTGTAACTTTAATAGTTTCATCTGTACGCTATTGAATTTTTTACAAAGAACATTATCCAATGTTGTTTTAAATGTAATTACTATGCATTTTTTAATTCAGTTTCTTATCTGAATGTTATACCTGAAAAAATTTTATACCTAAGAAAAATAAAGCAGTCTATTTAATTTGTATCTTCTATTCTATTGCATTTATTTGTGCTATTGTTTGTAATCTGTTTATTTGTTCTTATTTTATTACTGTATACTCGTCTTTTTAAATTCAATTTACCATTCGAAATCAAGCTTTCTTGTGCTGTGTGTAAGCTATTGCAACACAATTATGTTACCCCATTGTAAAAAATACATTGAGATCAAGCACAAATTTGTGAGATCATTTTAATAGTAATTGATAAATTGATCAATAATTGTTCAAATCAAAATGATGCCCAACCCTAAGGAACATGCTGGCCACATGAATTTTTAGTAAAAAATAACAATGAATAATAACAAGTTCTGTTGTCATATTAAGCATCTTATCTTTTTTTTTTTTTTTTTACTGTGGTATCGATTTAGTATCGATATATCGATATTTTAGTCTGGTATCGTATCGAAGTCATAATTTTGGTATCGTGACAACACTAGCCTAAGGATGCCTGGCCGCACAGATGGTATGACAGAACACCAAGAGTTATTTAAGCCGTTCATCTCTGATGGTTTTGTATCGCTTGCAGGTAGCGAGAACAGGGTGGTGGTGAAAATTCTCAGTGACACGGGATCTTCTGAATAATTTATTTTGGAGTCTGTGTTGCCGTTATTGACGGATTTGCGTACAGGTAACTCGCTTTTAATTTGTGGGGAGGTAGTATAACTTCGAATTTGTTTGCCGAAGTGCTTCGTCAGTTGGGAAATAAACATAATCTGGCAACCGCATATCACCCGCAGAGCCAAGGGGCTCTGGAACGTTTTCATTCCATGTTAAAAGCGTTACTCAGAGCTTACTGTGTCGAATTGGAGCGAAATTGGGAGGAGGGCCTGCCCTTGCTAATGCTGGCAGCCATGAAGGTTACCCAGGAAAGTATTGGTTATAGCCCGAACAAGTTGGTTTTTGGTCACAAGGTCCGGGCGGTTGCTACATGATCAGTGGACTATTTCGGAATTACCAGAGAAATTATCAGATTATGTTTTAGGGTTCCGTCGTCAGCTGTTATTGGCCTGGGATTTGGCTAGAAAGTGGCTGGGGAAGACTCAGGAGAAAATGAAGAAGTTGTTTGCCCATTACACAGAACGTCGAAAGTTCAGTGTGGGTGATCAAGTTGTGGCACTTCTTCCAATAGTAGATTACAGTGATAGTTGCCTTTTTTGAATAGATTTCTGTTGGCAGAGAGCGTTATGCGCGCTGCTTATGCGCCTCGCGTTTAATCGCCTGCGGGTTTTTTATTTTACCTATGGTAAACCCTAGTATCTATATTTCTACTCGAGTAATGAATGTGAATACTTTTGACACCTCTGATTGGCATCATTTTGACGATAGTGATTCTGACAGAAATCAAACGTATAGCCTTAGTCATGTTAATCAGGTCACATTAGTCAAGCTTTTACAAACTGTTTTGTAATAAGTGATGATGGTAATGCTGCTTTTGGAGTTGTGTAATTAAAAATCTTCTTACTTAACATACTTAAGTTTTTCCAGTGTACAGTTGGGATCCTCCAGTTTTTCAGAAAGCAGCCTGACTCCTGAATCTCCTGGATGATTGTAGCTCAGATCCAGTTCTCTCAGGTGTGAAGGGTTTGAACTCAGAGCTGAAGACACATAACCACAGCCTTTCTCTGTCACCATACAGCCAGACAACCTACAAACACACACAGCAACAGTCCACATGACCATTTAAAAAAAAAAACTTAAATAGTAATATCCAGTGAATAATTAAATGTTTTGTTTTACATTAAAATGTAATTTTCAGCATATTAGTCTTAATTTAGTCTTAATAACGTTTAATTCCATGTTATGAGTGGCCCAAACTCACTTTGCAGGAGTTGTGCGGCAGTGGACTCAAAGTCAGCTCCCATAGGGCCACTGCTCTGCAGAGTGTAGCTCCACCCTACTTGATCCAGCTAATTAAAGTCTTCAGGATTACTAGACTCAGACCTTATCCACGCTAATACATTTACGGTTTCTATGAGCTCTCACAATATTAAAATGTGACAAGATTTTGCGTCGAGTTGAAAAAATGCGGTGCGATATCCCTATGATCGGGCATGAGGGTGAAATTAGCATAGAATCACAGTTCAGTGACAAGACCATGGCAGAGGATTCATTGCACAACAGAGTCTAGCATCAGAAGGCCATGTAAACGAAAGACATTATTGTCAGAAGGTTAATTAGGCATGGGAATAAAATGAACCATTTTCGAGAACAGGCCCACCACGGTCAAAACAACCGTCTTGTCCTGGGAGGGTGGTAACAAAATCTAGCGCAATGTGGGACCAGGGTCTCAAAGGAACAGAAAGCGGTTGGAGTTATCCATCTGGGGAGCAATTGGAAGTCTTAACCATGGCACAAACAGAACAACCCAATACGAATTTGCGGATGTCATGAGCCATACCAGGCCACCAGAACCATTGCTTTACTAAAAATGTGGTTCTATTGACCCCTGGATGACAAGCTACATTGGAACCATGACCCCGTTGAATAACATCAGACCGAACTCCCTCAGGCATGAATAAACGATTTGGTGGGCCGCCGGGCGGGGGGCGTTACCCCTTATAAGGCCGCATTGAACTTCGATTCAACCTCCCATGTGAGTGCCGAGATGATAAGTCTCTCAGGAAGAATTCACTCGGGAGTAGACGGCATTCGGAGCAGTCAAACGTGAGACAAAGCATCGGGTTTGATGTGTTTAGGACCCGAGCTGTTCGAGAGAGAAAATTCAAAGCGTCCAAAAAAGAGCCCACCGAGCCTGTCTAGAGTTGAGTCTTTTAGCAGATCTGATATACTCCAGATTCTTATGGTCGGTCCAAACTATAAAAGGAACCCCCGGTCGATCTAACCAATGGCGCCATTCTTCCAATGCAAGCTTGACTGCCAACAATTCCCTGTTACCAATGTCGTAATTGCATTCGGCTGACAATAATCGATGGGAAAAAAACATGCATGGGTGCCTCTTGTCGTCCGAGGAAAAGCGCTGGGAAAGAACCACTCCTAAAATTAAATAGCTTCATATGAAACCTGAGATTTCAAGATGTGCACTGAGATTTTTTGTGTGTGTATTTGACCAATAATAAGCTGGAAAAAGAAGCAAATGTTTGCACTTGTATGTCAGAGTCGGCTTTATAACGGTGTGTGTGTGTTTGCTTAAGATGTGAGCGCGACATCTGCGGGGATTAGTAGAATTATGTGCAATCCCGCGTGAAATTCAGACCGATCACACACTAATACTAACACGTTGTCATGAGGAAAAGTCCAGCAGAACTCGCGTTCGCCGTGTTCAGACGGTTAACCGGACTGAGTGAGAATATGCGGTGCGTGTCAACTCGCAGGAGAGGAGAGCGCAGCTGGAATCGATACTGCAGAAGTAGGTGCCGTCGACCCTTGTTGATTCCGGCCGGCCCTTCGCATTTGCGCACCAGCTGCGGGACTCCTGCCGCAAGTGGCTGATGGCCGAGGGAAGCGACGTCGAGGAGATCATCGACCGAGTGGTGCTGGAGCAGTTCATTGCATGGTTTCCCCAAAAGACCGCGCAGTGGGTCCAGTGCCACCGCCTGGCGTCGCTGAACCAGGCCATCCAGTCTAATGATAACCAGGCTATCGTGTCTTTTCAGATATTTCAGTATTGATATTTTTGACAACACTAGTTGCACTGTGCCGACCCAGGCTTATTAAAAGTAAAATAAATCCATACTTCAGAGAGCCCCGTGCCCCACGTAACACCTGTGTCTGATTGCAGTAATTGGCGTGGAGAGACGGCTTTTAAATGGCAGGAGAGACAGAGCAGAGTGATTGAGACCAGGACTGGGACTGCTGCTGCTAACCCTGAGCATTGTACTGAGCATTTGACTGAGTTGAAGCTGACGAGCTGAGAAATGTTGCCTACCGAGTTTTGAGTATATGAAAGAGAAGCGCCCTTGTATGTTGTTTATGTTAAAGAGAAGTCTGAGAAATAAAAGTGTGCAGTCCCAGTCTTGCCGACCCCATCTTCTTCCTTCCAACACACACACAAACCTTGTCACACTGGTGCCGAAGCCCGGGAAGGGAAAAGTTTGCTGCCGCCATGCAGACCCCGCCGAAGACGCCGCTTGCGGACATTGTTCAATCGCTCGCCGATCTTCACCAGGAACACCATCAAGATCTGCTGGCTGTGAGGGAGGAGGAGGAGCAACAGAAACGGTTTGAAGCCCTGCTTCAGGCCCAGCATGAAGACCGGGAGCTGTTCCGGAGCTGGATGGACCGGGAGATTCGGGCCGTCACCCCTGCTACCACCGACTCGGCCGCCGCCCTCCACCTCTCGGGGCCCGAGGATGATCCGGAGGCACATGATCCCGGGGATGGCCCCAGTGCCACCGCCCGACGTTGCTGAACCAGGACATGCTCCTTCTGCCGCTCCATACGATGACTGTTGGCAGTCAGATACTCTTGTAACTCAGCCATCTTCGCTGGATCCATGATTGGTCAGATTGTTCTGTCACGTGCGCTGGTAGAAAAGAATAGGAGGATCCAATAGTGAACTAATAATGATTTATTACTTTCAACACACAAGGTAGATCAGAACAGTAATGTCTCAGAAGCTCAGAAGGTAGAAAGCAGTGCAGTCCATGAAAGGAGGATTGCAGTGTACTGGATGTATCTCCGTTAAGCAGGGAGGCAAACGGGCAGACACGGTCGGCTGGAACCGAAACCGGAGCAAAGCAATCCCACGATGAACACGAAACATAGCAGGAACCCACAGGACACACTGCAATGATCTGACAACAAGACTGAGTGAGACAAATGAATATATAGGGACGGTAATGAAGTGCAGCAGGTTAGAGTGATCGGTTGATTAGTAATCAGTGACCAAGCCTCCAACAACACCACACAACACAGACAGAATGAGACGATGAATTAATGAACTGTGAGAGTAAGCTCATAATTTATAAATCAAGAAACTCTATTCGTATAGTAGAGAAGTCAGTTGAGTTTGTGACAAAACATATCATAGAGCTTGAGTATTTTTGTCTTTCAATGCATTTGGTAATTCATAAAAATACTGTCCAAAAATGTTCTCATCTCGTTATGTGCTATTCACATAAATGTATCTGGACTAATGTAGATGTAGCCTTAAGCAGGTGTTTTGGAACTGGTTGGAGCTAAACTCTGCAGGACAGTAGCCCTCCAGGAGCTGAGTTTGAGACCACTGAATCAAACTGCTCCAAAACACTGAAAACCATCATAAGCTGCTCTGTGTAAACCTCACAACCTTCAAAATTCATTCTAAGCCATATCCCATTGTGTTAAATTAGAACCCTGGCTGAGATGTTAATGGTGTCAGGTATGCAGTCACTAGATGCCGTTATTAGCTTGTCCAGTGCTATCGACAGCAAACCATCTATTAAAATATATGTATTAGACAACTGCAACATTTTACAGTTGTAATTCTTATTTAAGACCAGTTTGCAATTTCAATCTTCATACAGTCCATTGCCGTTCCTCCACCCCAACAATATTTTTCTCAGACTTGTGGAGTTCACGTAGGTCATACTTCTTAACTCTGAAAATACGGACATCTGTCTAAATATGGGGGGGAAAAATCTAATTCTCGAAAATACTGTTTTGTCTCTTGTTCTGGCATTTCATTGAGAGCAGATGCCACATTCTGTGACAAAACCATGTATTGTAATAGTATTTCTTTAATTATTTTAAAACCATTTACATCAGTATCTCCAGCAGGCAGTTTGGACTCTTCAGTCCATCAGAAAGAAGCTTCACTCCAGAATCCTGCAGGTCATTGTTACTCAAGTCCAGCTCTCTCAGGACAGAGTTTGAGGATTGTAGAGTTGAAGACAGACTCTCACAACACTGAGCAGTGAGCTTGCACGTGGGAAATCTAAAGAAAAACACAATGTAATAGCATACAGAATAAATCTTAGTAGTGCAATTTTAATAATTAACTTATTGCAAAATATAAGGTATTTGAACTCAAACCTCAGTATCTCCATCTGGCAGTTTGGACTCTGCAGTCCATCAGAAAGAAGCTTCACTCCAGAATCCCGCAGGTCATTGTTACTCAGGTCCAGCTCTCTCAGGAAGGAGTTTAAGGATTGTAGAGCTGAAGACAAACTCTCACAACACTGAGCAGTGAGATTACAACACTGTAGCCTGTGTAGAGAACAAAACAACAGTAATGCAATATTAATGCTTATTAGGTACACAGATAGAGTTGTAACATTGAGTCAATGTTGAAATGCCATCAGACTCATCATTTTGGTTGAGGTTGAAACTTCAATGCTAAGTAATAATGGATCAATGTAATAAAATTCAATGCTAAAAAGATATTGGACTAATGTTGAGAATTCAATGCTAAATAATCAGTGTTGAAAAGACAAACATTGAATCAATGCTAATGTTTAGTCAGCTTATTTCTCCACTGGTGAGGCTTACGGTCAATCTATCTGTCCCATCATTCAACATGTTAAAGCAAATCCAAATCAATTGGGTACATTTCTGGGGAACTTGAGCACATTCATTATTAACCTTAAAGGATGAATCTCCGCCAACGAGTGTGCGGATTAACAAAGAACTCCTACCATAAACTCAATGGGATGAACTATTTGATTAATAATAATAATAATAATAATAATAATATTTTAATTATTGTTTTAAAATCTCCTCCATCATGGAAAACATATCCAGTCCCCTATTTTTTTCTGCTAACTACAGTGCGTGCAGAGAGATATATGTCACGGAGTCCTTAATTCTTGTGGTCATCCAGTTACAAATAAATCATAGCTAATCTATTTTAAACTTTAAAAAATGTAGGCTATTATTATTATTATTAATATTATTATTATTTAAATCATGCGGAATGTATACGCATTTAATTATGTATCTAAAGATTACAGGGTTAATAAAGAATTTAGAATATTTTCCTCTAACTATCAAATGCGCTACAATCCAATCCAGCAGGTGGCGGTAATGCACCTTCAAGACAACCACCAATCAAATCAAAGCAAGCGGTTTTAGAATAGAGTGTAGAAAAGAGAGGCGATCGAAGATGAATTTCTAGCATTGGTCGCCACTTGTGAGAGTATCTCACAGCTGAAGCAGAGCTAGAACTGATTGTCCTATTGGCGCGGTCAGGGTAAATACAATCAACTCATAGCTCTGCTTCAGCTGTGAGATATCATCACGAGAGCAGATCACAATTACATCATTCCAATTGAATCTTTAATGCAGCAAGAAAGAAAATGAAAAGAGTGAGATCTTTAAATTCTGCAGCCAGCTACCTATATCAAACAAAAGGAAATTTAGCAAATGTTGCGACTCCAGTTTGTGTTGTAAATGGATAATCTCTTTCAAACCAGTGTAGCCTATCCAGCTCCTCTTTTATTAATTTAGCTACTTGATCATTAGTTTACTTGTTGCACTTTCACACTTTATTTACTATTAAATACAATAATACTCTCTTCTCACTTCATTTTGTAGTACATTTATAATGTATTATTATCACATTTCCAAATATTTGCTAACTTTTTGTTGTTTTAGAAGCCTAACAAGTGAATGCTGATAAAAAGGAGGCATCAGAGTTCATCTTTGCAAAACTGGCTCCCTTACGCCCTTGAAAGGCTTGGGGACATTGCTCATGGTGGAAACCCCCTGAGTTTGGAGTATTCAGAGTATTTCATTATTTCTTCTATCTTCTTTCTTTCAATAGTACTGTCCCATTTCTGTCTTTTTTCGCGAGTGTCCATTTGTATTGACTTCCATTTTGCAGATGCAGGTTGTCATGGTTTTGTGTTATAAATTCAGATTTAGTTGTTTTAAGTCAATGTGAGATTTCCCGTTGTTAATGTGGGGGCATAAATAAATACATTTGCATGTAAACTGAAGGATGTTGTTTACTATGAGTGAATTTTTAATACAAAATCAGATTGATTGCAGCCATATATGGTCTCTGATTAAATAAAGAGACTATTAACTGGCATAGAATCCTGCTGTATATAAAGCAAGATTGATCTTTTTTTCATAATTGAAATAACATTATTTCACGGTGCAAACCTGATGAAAAATCAATGTTAAATTTCAATACTGATTCAATTATTATTTGATTGATGCATTAACATTGATTCAATGTTGCTTCAGTGTTAAATAAGTGATTTAATTTTAGTTGAAAAATTATTGATTTTAAGCTCATCTTGATCTATTTTTCATCGTTGAAAAAAAAATTTCAGGGTGCAAACCTGATGAAAAATCAATGTTAAATCTCAACATTGATTCAATGATGTTTTAGTTTATGCATTAACATTGATTCAACGCTGATTCAGTGTTTGTCTGCTATCTGGGTAGGGTTTATAATCTGGAGCACAGATCCTTTGGAAAAATCGTAAATCGCTTAAGTGATGTAAGCAAGGCTAAAAAAATCTTTATGAAACAACCAGTATTTCCAGTTAATTTATGATATAATATTTGCATGATGCCTGACCCAGCTTGTCTGATGGTGGAGATACATCAGCTTTTAATATCATCATAAATTTGTTTTTTCTGTTCAGTCTTTGGTGAACAAGTCACCCATGTAAGATTAAGGTCAGATTATAAAAAAATAACAGTATAAAAGACTCTTACAGCGCTCTTCTGGTGTTTTTGATCACTGGGAGCAGTCTCATCACTGCTTCATCAGATCTTCTGTATTTCTGCAGTTCAAACTTTTCTTGAGTCTCTTCTGACATCTGGAGCGCAAACACCAGACCAGACCACTGAGCAGAGGAGAGCTTCTGTGCTGAAAGATTTCCTGAGCTCAGATTCTTCTGGAGTTCCACCATAAAGTCATCTTTCAGTTCACTCAGACAGTGGAAGAGATTGATGGTCCTCTCTATCGAAAACTCCTTCTCTATTGTCTGTTTGATATAGTCAGCAGTGTTTTTCATGTCCTCTGTTTTGAGTTTCAGTTTTGGCAGTAGATCCTTCAGGTCACTCTGATTGGACTCCAGTGAGAGACCCAGAAGGAACCGGAGGAAAAGGTCCAAGTGTCCATTCTCGCTTTGTAAAGCCTTGTTAATCGCAGCTTTATGAAGCTGAAACAATGGCTTTTTTGAGAGATACCATGCCATTTTTTTTGTCCAGGATTCGAGAAATGGGTTTGTTTTCTTGTCTTTGCCCATCAAAAACACATAAAGAGCAGCAAGGAATTCCTGTACACTGAGATGTATGAAGCTGAAAATACTTCTTGCCTTTTCCTCCTGAAACATTCGAGTGCATAACCCAGAGTACACCGACCCTTCGCTGACATCTAGTCCACATTCCTCAAGATCTTCTTTGTAGAAAATCAGGTTTCCTTTCTCCAGCTGTTGAAAGGCCAGCTTCCCAAGCTTCAGAATAATCTCATCAAAAGACCTTGCAGTGGCTTTAGCTCCAGGACTATCATTGTACTTTTTTTCCATCTGTTGCTGCTGAGAAATTAAGAAGTTTATGTACATTCCTGTGAGAGTTGTGGGAGTTTTGTCATTGCTTTTTTTGTCATTTTGAGCCAGTAGAGGCTGAAGAACAGTGAGCGAGATCCAGCAGAAGACAGGGATATGGCACATGATGTAAAGGCTCCTGGATTTCTTAATGTGACTGATGATGTTTTCAGAAACCTCAGGCCTGCTGTTATTTTTGAAGTATTGCTCTTTCTGTTCATCATTAAATCCTCGCACTTCAGTCACCTGATCAATGTAGTTGCGGTCTATCTGTCCAGCTGCTGCTGGTCTGGATGTGATCCAGATGAGAGCGGAGGGAAGCAGGTTTCTCTTGATAAGGCTTGTAACTATCTTACTCACTGTTGTTTTTTTGTGAACATCTGTAAATATGTCATCTTCTTTAAAGATCAAAGGAAAGCGACATTCATCCAGCCCATCAAAAATGAACATGACTTTACCATCACCTTCAGGAAGAGAGGGCAGTTTTTTGGAACTGCTAAAGAAGTATTTTTTAAGCAGTCCCGTGAGACTGTACTCTTCTTTAATCAAATTCAATCTACGGAATGGAAGTGGAAATATGAAGACTATATCCTGATTTTCTGTTCCTTTAGCCCAGTCAAAGATGAATTTATTGACAGAGACAGTTTTTCCCACTCCTGCAATCCCCATTGTCAGCACCTTTCTGTTTCGTAGATCCTTATGGACTTTAAACATGTCATTACACTTGATTGGCTTCTCCTTGGCAGATAATCGGTTGTGATTTGATTCGATCTGTATCACCTCATGGTCGTTCACTCTTCCTCCAGTCTCATTCTTTACCACATACAAATCAGTGTAGATATCATTCAGCATTTTCCGATGACCTGTCTCTGAATTACCCATCAATATCCTCCCGTAGTCCTCTTTTAATTTCTCCATCAGTCTGCGGCTGGTCTCTGTGTAATCATGAAGAGCAGCTTGTCTGGCATCTGCAGTTGAGCCTTTAAGAAAAGAAGGGAAAAGACAGCAAAGACTAAGTGATCATGTTTTTCATAAATTCTTAAAGTCATTGTGTTGAAATTCAAGTTCCCTTTCGGGAGAGGTTCCTCGTATTGCGTATGGGAAAAACTCCTTTTCTCGAGAATGTGAAGCAAAACTTTATTAATAAAGGTATCTATGTAAAGCGCAGTGCAGCTGCACGGCCATAGCCCGGCGCGAGGAGCGCTCTGTTTGGCCGGGCCGCGGCAACTGCAGGAACCTATGGTGACGCGGCCAAGAGGAGCGAACCAATGGGGGCGCTCCAGAGAGACCGGCGAAAAGGGGGCTTATATTAGCATACAGGAGGCTATATAAGACCCTGATTCACCATAGGTGTCAGATTTTATCTCCTTCAGCGACACCGTCGCTGACCTCCGGAATCAAGCAAACCGCCATCGAAAAGCAACCAGCGGAACATTCCTGATCACTTCTAGAGCTTACAGGCTTGTTCTTTGCGAGGACTCTCTCGTTCTGCCGCGCCGTATAGCACCGCGGAAAGATGAAGCTCTTCTCTCTCCCTCTTCTCTCATTCCGTCGCGCTGTATAGTGCCGCGGAGAGAGAGAATGTTAGAGGACATGACCAAACTCAAGCCGAAGCTCTCTTCACTCTGCTGCCGTGCTGAGGAGAAGCCGCAGACAGACAGAGTTTTTCCTCAATTTTACTCTTCTCTCGTTCCGTCGCGCTACCGCCGCAGACAGGGAATACTAGAGTGAATAGGCAAACTCGAGCCGAAGCTCTCGTCACTATTCTGCCGTGCTGAGGAGAAGCCACGGACAGACGGAGTTTTTCCTCACTTTTACTCTTCTCTCGTTCCGTCGCGCTACCGCTGTGGACAGGGAATACTAGAGTGAATAGGCGAACTCGAGCCAAAGCTCTCTTCACTATGCTGCCGTGCTGAGGAGAAGCCACGGACAGACAGAGTTTTTCCTCACTTTTACTCTTCTCTTGTTCTGTCGCGCTACCGCCACGGACAGAGAATACTAGAGTAAATAAACTCGAGCCGAAGCTCTCGCCATGCTGAAGAAGCGCCGCGGACAGAGTTTTTCTCACTCTTCCTCTTCTCTCGTTTCGGTCACGCTACCGCCGCGGACAGAGAATACTAGAGTGTATAAACAAACACGAGCTGAAAATCTCGCCGTGCTAAGAAGCGCCGCAGACAGAGTTTTTCTCACTCTTCCTCTTCTCTCGTTCAGTCGCGCTACCACCGCGGACAGAGAATACTAGAGTAAATAAACTCGAGCCGAAGCTCTCGCCATGCTGAAGAAGCGCTGCGGACAGAGATTTTCTCACTCTTCCTCTTCTCTCGTTCAGTCGCGCTACCGCCGCGGACAGAGAGTGTATAAACAAACTCGATCCAAAGCTCTCGTCACATTTTGCCGCCGCCGTGCTGAAGCGCCGCGGACAGACGTAGCTGTTCTCACTCTTCCTCTTCTTTCGTTCCGTCGCGCTAAGAACCGCCGCGGACAGAGTATACTAGAGTAAGTTAGACGAGCGAGCTCGGGCTGTTGGGTATGTCAAGAACGTTCTCCCTGCAGCGCGCGCTTACTGACAAGGAAGTTGTAATGACTGCCTTGTCATGATAGCGTGCGCCCCTTCCACGGCGCGCGTTTGCTGACTAGAGCGCGACTTACATCATAGCACGCGCTCACTGTCAGAGCATAAGGCCGTCGGAATATGGCTGGCAAGCTAAGCCTTTTTTCACTCTATCACTTCCAGTTCCCTTTATTCAGGCGGCTGAAAAGGTTTTTACACTGTAGACAAAGTGTCCACTACACAGTGTGCACCCCTACATAAGCGCTGTTAATTCAGCCCCACAAAATCACAAATAAATCCCGCAGCTGCCGTATTACACCATGTAAAGTCAACTAGCCTTATTGCAGTTAACTAGCCTGTGGTCAAACACGCTTGTCTGCACACGCACTTTCAGTCTTGACTAGAGAATAACGGCATTGTGGAATGGCTCCCATACCACCTGCACTTCCTTACATTCTCCCAGTTCCCTTAGTTAAGTGACTGGAGGTGACATATTGCAGTCAATTAGCCTGTGTTAAACACGCTCGTCTGCACGCTAATGCTGTGTGAGTTTACCCCTGTGGACTCGCTCACTGGTTCGCACCGTAGGTATTCTACGTAGGTTGCGCCCACTACACAGTGCGCGCCACTGCACATTGTTTACAACTACACACATAAGAGCTTTTCTATGTAGGGTATGTGCCCACTTTACAGTCTGCACTCCTGCACCCAAGCACTTTTCACAAAGCCCACTCTTGCACACAATATAAATGTGAGGCGCGCACCCACTGCAAAGCCTGCACCGCCAAAACCTAACACTATCCCAACAGTGCTGCAAGCAGTGTTACAGCACAAGCACGAGCCCAGGCCTGGCAGGCCATTCCTGGTATATAATATTGGGTGTTGAACATATAAAACGAGGTTCTCGCTACAGTTTTGCTCGCAGACCCTCCGATTCAAGCCGTGGTCGAGCCCTCAGTAAGAAGCAGTGTCAGTCTCGTGCTTCTCGCTGAGGTGTTAAAACTGTTAAAGGAGAGAGCGGTGGAAACAGTGCACCTGACGCTAGCGAGTCAGGTTTTTACTGCCGCTAATTCATCGTTCCCGAAAATGGATAGCGGTCTCAGGCCTATTTTCCAGACATCTGAACAAAACAATTATGTCACGCTCGTTTCAAGATGCTGACGGTGAAACAAATCCTCGCGCACATTCGCCCCGGGGATTGGGTTTTCACAATAGATCTGAAAAACGCATACTTTCACGTTCAGATAGCCCCCCCACTACAGGCCATTCCTGAGATTCGCCTTCGAGGGGCAGGCTTATCAGTACAGTCACTGTCATAGACTTAAGACTCAATGAGCAGCTTATGTCATAAGAAACACCACATCTAACGTACATAAAATCGCCAGGGCAGCCAAGATCAGACTCTCTTCACTGCATGGCTAAGCATCTCCTTTTATGGGCAGAGCACAATCTGAGCTCCCTAAGGGTGGCTCACGTGCCAGGTATTCTGAATCAGGGTCCGGACATGTTATCCAGAGGACCCATTCCCCCAGGGGGATGGTCCCTTTTAGGGGTGGGCGATATCTCGATATTTAAAATATATCGAGATATTTTTTCAGCTCGATATGGATTTGGACATATCGTATATATCGATATATTGTTTATATTAAATTCTGATTCCGCCACTTTGCTTCCATGTGCTGTGCTCGCTCCCGCTCGCGCGCCTCCCGCCTCATTGCTTTTGTTCCCCCTCCCCTCGCGTGTCGTCTCAGTGCACACGGCTGCGTCCGCAACCAGGTGAGGATTAGTTATCATGTTGACAAGCGCGCGCGTTGTTCAGGACTCAGTTAAGAGATCACGTTTTCCTTCTAACACAACTGCTTGTTTAAATTTATAAAGAAATATTAATGTTCATCATAGTTCAAAGCGCACGTTTCACCCACAGTCAGGTGATTGACACTGGTGCGAGACGCACTCTCAGTCACAATCATGCCAGTTTATGATTTGTGTCTAACTGATCGCATGGTTTTCGGTTAAAATGTCAAAATGATCGCATATCATTTGAAAACATTTAAAAAGTATTGCAATATCATTACTATGATTATTTTGTCAGCTTTATCACGGGATTATGATGAACAGGTCTATTCACGTTTTAACCAAGAGGGAAAAACGCGACATCCCGGGTGTCCTGAGACACAGTGCTCATCTGTCAGTTGTAGGCCTACTGTATCAGATTATCATATAGCCTACCTTCTGACATTCATATTTCGTTCTGTAACTGGAAAAGAAGTGAAATTCAGCTCATGTGTAGCCTACATGATCCGCATGATGAGTTTGAATTTGGTCAAACTCATGACAAACATCACTGTTTGAATTTTGATAAAAATTAACAGGAAATGGTGTTATGACAAAATCAGTTTATTTATATCTCAGTCATGCCCCCATCTTTCTGCAAAATGCTTACTGTTTACTTTAAGTGTAAAAAAGGGAGTCTTTGATTCATCTTTTGAAAGCATGAAATAAATGAAAAGAAGGCAATATTATTTATTTTCTTTTACAGTTAAATTATTATTATTTATGTAATCAGGGAGTTTTTTTTTTTTTAAATGTCGCAAAAGCACTTTGTTCCTACATGAACTGACTACCTCTTTGCACTTCAATAAAAAAAGAAAAGAATTTGTGGTATTTGGCATATTTGTTTTTGCTGTAGTTTTCAGGGGGTTATTTTTCCTGTAAAGATATCGAGATATATATCGTATATCGAGATATAGCAAAATATATCGAGATATATTTTTTGCTCCATATCGCCCAGCCCTAGTCCCTTTACCCACAAACGATTTAGCTCGCACAGCACATGCTGCCCAATTATTTTCTGCAAACGCAGGGGCACCCTGGCCCATGTTTGGCCCAGACTCCCTCTATATGCTCCCTCCGATCGCAATGCTGCTACAAACCATCAAAAAAGATCAGGGAGACAGTATCCACAGTGTTTTTAATAGCCCCACTTTGGAAGAACCTGTTCAGCTGTCAGACACAGCCCCATGGCCCATTCCGCTGAGGAAATACCTCCTTACGCCGGTGAAAGGGAAGATCTGGCATCCCAGTCCCGAGCTGTGGGCCCTCCACGTATGGTCCATCAACGGGTATCCGGGAACCTCTCTGACAAGTTATGAACACTATTTCGGAAGCTAGAGCCCCCGCTATCTGGCAGCCCTGCTTTGAAGTGGTCAGTGGTTTTCTAATCAGTGTGCTGCGCGAAACATCGACGCACACTCATGCGAACTGGCGGAACTGCTCGCTTTCTCCAAGAGCTAATGGACGCGGGTCGTTCCCCCTCCACGCTCAAAGTATATGTCTCCGCCATAGCAGCTAACCACACTCTGATCGCAGCACATTCACTAGGGAAAAGTGATCTTATTGTATGTTTTCTTAAAGGGGACAGGAGATTTAACCCGTTTTGCCCCTTCCTCAGTCCCTATTGGCACCTCGCTGTGGTTTTAGAAGCCGTGAAGGGTCCCCCCTCCTAACCACTTCAGACCACAAGCTTGAAGCACGTATCACTCAAAACTGCTTTTCTGCTGGCTTTGCCCTCGATTAAGCGAGTGGGTAGCTTACCTGCACTCTCCATGAGCCCTTCCTGTCTTGAGTTTGAGTCCAGCAACTTCAAGGTTGTGCTCAAACCGAGGCATGGTTTTATACTCAAAGTGCTATCAACCCCTTCAGTATGCAGGTCTTTACACTGCTTCCTTTACCCGCTTCTCAGAGACAATAGAAGCGAACCTATTCTGCCCAGTCAGAGCATTGAGATTGTATCTAGAGCGCTCCGCCCCCTTCAGGCAGTCGGATCAGCTCTTCATTGCTTCAGTGGCCGCACTAAAGTTTGTGCTGTCATGAAACAGACTCTCACACTGGATAGTGGATGCAATCCCACTACCTACAGTCATTAAAGCCCACTCCACTAGAGGCATGGCCTCGTCTTGGGCTTGGTCATGTGGCACTTCCATGGAAGATATTTGTACGGCGGCAGGCTGGGCCTCTCCACCCACTTTTATCAGATTCTACAATTTGGAGGTCCCAGCTTTACAAGCAGTGCTTTCTCCGTCTAGGGGTCTTCTGCAGCCCTGACAACACGATTGCTCAATGTGTTCTGCTTATACTCAATCGTTCATAGCACCTTTACACTCTACCATAGATCCGACTATGTCCGGTCAGGTGTTCAAACGAACCGACTCTTCCGGTTATTTCACTCTCCTTATGAAGCCCGCCTGTGTCGGTCTCTCTAAGGTTTTTTGACTTTCCCTCATTCAGTTGGGGATTTTGGGTCAGTCAGCACACACGGCATTTTACATTGTGTTCCCATACGCAATACAAAACCTCTATCGAAAGGGAACGTACTCGGTTACTTTCGTAACATCGGTTCCCTGAGAGAGAGGGAACGAGTATTGCGTTCCGTGCCGTGTTCGTGCTTCTCAGGTGTCGCGTCAGTCGATTTTAAAACCTGACACCTATGGTGAATCAAGGTCTTATATAGCCTCCTGTATGCTAATATAAGCTCCCTTTTCTGCGGTCTCTCTGGAGCGCCCCCATTGGTTCGCTCCTCTTAGCCACCTCACCATAGGTTCCTACAGTTGCTGCGGCCCGGCCAATCAGAGCGCTCCTCGCACCAGGCTATGGCCGTGCAGCTGCACTGTGCTTTACATAGATACCTTTATTAATAAAGTTTTGCTTCACATTCTTGAGAAAAGGAGTTTTTCCCATACGCAATACTCTTTCCTTTCTCTCAGGGAACCGAGGTTACGAAAGTAAGCGAGTACATTTTCTGCAGTTCTCACTACAAAAATAACTACAGCACACATGTGATGATAAATGCACTTCTGCTATATTCAAATTAATCACACTCATAGTGCAATTGTGTTTGCATGCATATCCTAAAGGGATAGTTCAAATTCTTAAAATTCGGTCATTAATGACTTTCCCTCATGCCATTGTAACCTGTAAGACCTTCGTTCATCTTCAGAACACAGATGAAGATATTCCTGATGAATCTGATTCCTGAGCTCTGACATCTCTATAGACAGCAAATAAATTAACACTTATAAGGCACAGAAGGGCAGTAAAAATATATAGTTAAAATAGTCCATGTGACTACAGCGGTTCAACTTTAATTTTATGAAGCGATGAGAATAATTTTTGGGCAGAAAATAAAACAAAAATAATGACTTTATTCAACAATTTTGTTTTAGCATGTGCCAGTCTCCTAAGCAGTTTATTTTGTGCTGAAAGGGCGATTCTGAAATGCACTGCCGCTCCAATATACCTGTATATTTGATAATCAAAACTTTAATCAATATTTATCCTATATTATTATAATAATGCTATCCAGTTATGATTTTGCTTTTAGTTTCTTGTTTTCTAAAGTGTATATTTGGTCTCTGAGGAGTGACTGAGGGATGTGTGATGTGTCACTAAACACTTGCAACAAGGTTGTGTGCTTGAATTTTTGAAGTATCCCACACCCCCAACATGTCAGGAGTGGAGTAAGAGCATTTGCTCACTTATTAGCTCCAACCTTGGAGAGACTGTGTATCTGTGTATGTGCGCAATATTCTGGGTTACAGATCAGTGTTGAGAATGGTGTACACTGGGCACCCTAAGAGATGGGTGAACTTGCTGTTCTGGGCAAGCTAGTGCCTGCTCCAGATCTGGAAGGTCACTATGGGCCTAATTCTGGGGTTAAAGCGTCAACAAGTGACACGTCTATTTAAACGTGCATCAAATTAACTGACATGAGTGCAAATTTACCATGACTGTGCATTGTCTCTGAGCCAATCAGAACCATCCACATTGCAGTAATGACTCGGATAAACCGTGAAAATGGTATAACTGTTGGGACAATTGTATGTACGATAGGGCGGGGCAACGAGATGGTGAGAGAGGGAGCGCGGCCTATGAACTCCTTGTGATACTTGAAGCTGGCTTCTGCTTTTGAAACTGCAAACTATTCTTAAAGTAAATTTTTCTGCAACCCTGGCTCTTTGTCTTCATTTCTTCACTACTGGTCCTGGGTCATAAGCTGTTAACCTCTATAAGTAACTAAAAAGTATTCTCTGCATTTCATAAAATTAAGGTTGATGCACAGAAGTCACATTGACTGTTTTACCAATGTCTTTACTACCTTTGTGGGCCTTGAAAGTGATAATTAAACTGATGTCTATGGAGAGGTCAGAGAGCAGAGGAGTTTGGATTTCATCAAAAAGATCCTCATCTGTGTTCTGAAGATAAACAAAGGTCTTATGGGTTTGGACCATAGACCGTAAAAAAATATGGACGACTTGACATCATCCGTTTCCGCTTGGCAGATTTGAAGCTTTTAGATTGCCTGCACGGCGCGGACATCTTGGGACAGAGTCTGCGCAGTAGCGATTTCGGGACCAGATTTGCGCAGTAGAGTGCAGGAAGTAGAGCAGGAAGTACAGCTGCGATATCAAAAGCCCGCCCACACTCTCGCAGATGCAGAACAATTAATTATGTTGGTGTGAAATAAACAGTTATGGAAATGTAGAAATTAAAGCTAAAGCACCAATCTGCTCCCAAAAATTTCGAAAAAAGTCCGTTAGTGCCTCAGTGACAACTTCACTCAGAGAAGCCGTCAGTCTCAGCTGTCAATCATGACTTCACACCCCCCGTTTTTATAGCATCAAATAACTAACTCAAACTAAACTTTTTTGAAAAACGAACACTTGAAATGAAATCATCGTAATGATAACTGCCTTCAGTGGCATAAACTAACTTTGGGGAAAAAATATTTGAAGTGTAATGTTATTATTTAGTTTGCCTCGCGTCCATTAGAAAACACAGAGGGGCGGCTATACTGGGACCGGTCACCGGGGGGCGATCGAGGCGCGAAAGCTTCAGTAAATGAGAGGGAGACTGCAGGCTTAGTTTGGACCAACAGGAGGGTGAGTAATTAATGACAGAATATACATTTTTGGGTGAATTAACTGATAAGAAGTCACAGCCAATAAGCGCACTTGTTACTGTGTGATGTCAGCCACTGAAAAGAGGGAAGCATCATGTTCTGAGGCTGATCTATAAAGATACATTTTCATAAAGTGGACATTCATTTCATGAGTTATTGAAACAATGTAAGAGTGCTTTGTTATAGTTTAATAGGAAACTATTTATTTATGTTTATCAAGTGACTGTACTGTATATTAATTGTTTTAATATTACTGTTATCTTGCTTACTCACTGGAGCAATAGTAATTTGCGCGTATATGTTTACCCACTGTATTGTCTTCTTAACAAGTTTAATTCTTAACTTCATAGATTTAAGGGATGTTTGTGCTAAATTCATAGTAGGGATGGCAGTGGCTCAGTATTTCTTGTAGGTTGGCCACAAACCGGAAGCATAGAAAATTATGTCACTGCAGTTCCCAGCGGCGTCGCTATGATGACTATTGTGGAGGTACTGCAATGGAAAACGGAGCGAAAAGTGAGCCAAGTCGAGTTGAGCTTGTACTGGTAATGGAAAAGTGCCATAAGTGTAGATGCTGTAGATGCTATTTACTAAGTGAAAATAGTGATATATTATATTTACACCATATAAAAGTAGCAGTTCTTTGCAATATGTGTAAATAGTAATTAGATGCTATTTATACTTTATTTTGACAGATACATACTATGTGCACCTCAGTATTGTTGTACATTAACAGCATACAATAATAACAGAGTTTAAATATTATATTTATTAAAATTATTAAATGGATGCCACCTTAATGGGACAATAAAAGCCCTCCTTAAACCGACCCCACTTTTAGAACATGTTCTTCATTTTTATTCAAAGTAAATGTCTTTCTGATGTGATTTGGGATATAGATTAATTTGCCAGTTATAAACTGCACCCACGAAAAGGCACATGGTCTGTATATGTTTGTTTATTATTAGTTGTATGAGTGTTTTTGTGTAATTTGCTGTGTATGTTAATTATAATGCAACGGAGAGAGAGAGAAAGTTTGTGAATGAGACGTTAATGCGCACGCTTTGTTTGTTCAGCTCTTGCTGTCATTTTTTTGGAGTGTAAAACTATGTAATAAACTTTATAAACCATCAGTTAAGTTTGGTCATTATTCAGACGGGGTATACGCTACATTTTTGTTTCCAAAAACATATTGGGAGGAGGTTTTCACACTGACAGCTGTCATTGTAAGACAGCAAATCCGTTTTTTGTCAGAGTTAGCAACAGTAACCAAGGGGGGCGGGTGTTACTGATGGGTCAATTGCGTCAAAACTAAGATCCTTAAGCCTTACGCTTAAGTGTTTTTTTATTTATTTATCTTGTTTGGCCCAACCAGGCATTGTTAGGCAGAGCTAGTGTGAATGGCACTTGTCAACAAGCCACACTATATGCAGATTATTTACAAGTCATATATTTTACAATTAATTGGAATGTAATTTAAATATATATATATATATATATATATATATATATATATATATATATATATATATATATATATATATATATATATATATATATATATATATATATATATATAGATACAAATGTTTTTCGTTCTTAAATGTTCATTCAGTGAAAATAAACAGACCAACACTAACAGATGGCTTTTCATTTTATGAGGTTTTTCAACATTAAGATAACAGAGTTCTCCCCTACCCTGAATATTGTCCCCAAGTGGCTAGAAATTTCAATCAGTGTAAACCAAGTTCTGGCTGTCTTTCTCTGCCTTTGAGAAAATGAGAGCTCAGACGAGCTGATCTTGAATTCCCGTTAAGACGTCACGAAACCTCCTTTTGGAGTGGGAGGTGTGATGACCCTGAGTCTCCCTGCTTTCATAATTGGGCTGAATGGGGGAATTTCTGAATCTTTAAAATCTATTTTTAAAGATGTTTCGCCCATGCTCCGTTCCTGGGTGCGGTCGATATTTTAGCCCGTCTGACAGGCATGAGCGTTGTTTGGCGTGCTTGGGCCTCGTACACGCCGAGCGCGTGTTCATGTATGCTTCATGTTCTCATTGTGGGAACATGACCATTGCAGTGCTGCACTCAAGACTCAATGATCTCCATTCTGGAGCGAGAGTCCCCTCTACCACACCCCGATCTACTGTCTCCTTGCGAGCCTGTACTTTGGCTGGTGGCCAGGGTGATCTGAGGGTGTCGGTGTGGGCCAACTTGACGAGTATTCCTCGGGCCACACCCTCCTCTTTGGTACTGCAACCCATAGCGCAACCAGATGTTCGCTCTGGTGTTTCCCGTCCTGGGCCCTGCGTTTCATTTGGGGCGGTGGCGGACGACGCCATATCGATCGCCGCATCACAAGGCGAGCCAGATTCGGCAGTGCCGCCTCCCGCGGGAGTGTCGACATTGTCCGAGTCTGATCCAGAGCTGACAGCCATGCTAATCCGAGCGGCCGAAAGCCTCGGACTCGAGTGGAATCCTCCGCCGAGTCCCGAGCGCTCGAAGCTAGATGATTGGTATCTGGGGGTGGCCCGCGCCGAGCATGCCCACTGGCTCTCAGTGCCTTTTTTCCCGGAGGTGCATGAAGAGGTTTCGAAGTTGTGGAAGTCCCCATTGTCTTTCCAAGATCATTTGGCGGCCGTTTCTGCCTTTCGGTTACAGGATACACTGGGGTTCCCCCCATGGAGGTTTCTGTTGTGATGCAACTGTGTCCTCAGAGCGCCCCCGCGTGGTGCGGTGACTCAAAGCACCCATCCCAGGCCTATAGGTTCTTGGCCGAAGTGCGGAGGTGCCCGCAGCAGGGCTGCCCTACCTTGGCATGGTGCGGGCAAGCCAGCTGGGGACCTTGTGGAAGTTGTTGCGGTTGCGGAAGCGAGCCTTGGCTATGCGATTCAGTTCGCACAATCTCCTCCCCGCTTCCGGAGAGTCCGCTATACGATGGTGGGTGGCAATGCCCCTGTCCTACATGCGGAGATCGACACCCTACTGGCGAACGGTGCCATAAAGATCGTCCCTCTGTGTGAGATGAAGTCTGGCTTCTACAGCCCTTACTTCATTGTACCCAAGAAAGGCGGTGGGTTACGACCAATCCTGGACCTGCGCATCTTGTACCGAACCCAACACAGGCTTCCCTTCAAGATGTTGACAGCAAAACGGATTTTTGAATGCGTTCGTCCACGTGATTGGTTTGCAGCAATCGACCTGAAGTGGTTCGTGGTTTCTACCTCTGCCGGGGTAATGGCGGCTCCAGCCCCAAGCGGTTCAGCTGATATGGGACCAGTTTGTCGATACACAGATAGACTCCTCCCATTGCCGCTGGTACTATTCCCTGTCCGAGGGGACCCTCGGCACGGATGCACTAGCACACAGCTGGCCGCGGGGCCTATGCAAATATGCACCCCTTACAGGTACCCTCTTGGGACCTCGCAGCGGTCCTAACTGCCCTGTGTATGGCTCCCTTCGAGCCACTGCAGACGGTGGAGCTTAAGTTCCTGTCAATGAAGACAGCGCTCCTTGTTGCTCTGGCTTCGATCAAGAGGGTAAGGGGATCTGCAGGCATTTTCGGTTGATGAAGCGTGCCTAGAATTCGGCCCGGCCAACTCTCACATTATCCTGAGACGCGGTGCTTTAAGACCTCAGACCAGCTCCTTGTCTGTTACGGAGGGAAGCAGAAAGGGAAGGCTCTCTCCAAGCAGAGGCTGTCTCACTGGATAGTGGACGCCATTGTCCTGGCTCACCAGGTTCAGGGCTTGCCATGCCCCACTAGGAATGTAGCTGCCTCTTGGGCTTTAGTGCGTGGCGCTTTTGCTGATAGACATTGTAGAGCTGCAGGCTGGGCGACACCCAACACATTCGCCAGGTTTTATAAGCTGCGAGTGGAGCCTGTGTCTTCTCACAGACACATGCTGGTGTCTTCCCTTGCTGCGCCATGACTGGATACATGCACTTATTCGTTCAGGTTAGTCTCCCCAAAGGCCCTGAGTTCCTCCAGCACAGTTGATGCCGGCACCAGAGTGCATGCCCGAATGGTCCAGTCCTCGGGTCAGGCTAGGTGCCTGTTTGCAAGGTTGTCCCGCAGGCCAACCGTCAAGTGTATTCTCCACGGTAAGTCTCCTTGAGAGCATGTCTTCCCTTGGCAAGACCCTTGCAATCCCTGGGGTTGAAAAACTTTTCCACCTGCGGATGGATACTCCAGGTTCTTCGGTATGCAGCACATACGTGGGTCATACGCGTATTCCTAAGTCCTCCCTACGGGTAGGCACTTCTCATTTGTGTTATAAATTCAGTTGTAATTGTTTTAAGTCAATGTGAGATTTCCTGTTGTAACTGTGGGGGCATAAATAAATACATTTGCATGTAAACTGAAGGTTGGTGTTTACTTTGAGTGACTTTTTGATACAAAATCATATCGATTGGAGCCATACATGGTCTCTGATTGAAAGGAATAAAATAAAGAGACAATTAACTGCCATAGAATCCTGCTGTACATAAAGCAAGATTGAGCTATTTTTCATAGTTGAAATAACATTATTTCACGGTGCAAACCTAATGAAGAAGCAATGTTATATTTCAATATTGATTCAATGATATTTTGATTGATGCATTAATATTGATTCAACATTTATTTACTGTAAAATAAGTTATTTAATTTTAGTTGAAAAACTATTGACTTTAAGCCCATCTTGATCTATTTTTCATCATTGAAATAACAATATTACGTATGTAACCCTCATTCCCTGAAGGAAGGGAACGGAGATGTTACGTCCCAATGCTACATCCGCTGTACCCCTGGTATGGCCTCTGCTCCTTAGCAGGTAACATAAATGCTAACTGCTATGCAATGCCATTTATACCCACGCAGTGGGGCGGGGTTGCATTAGGTAAATTCTGCAGGCCCATGACATTTTCATGTAATTGGATCGTTTTGATTGAGATTGAAGGCAGCTGGCTTTCTAAGGCCCATTTATTCATTTAATTTTATTTTATGAGGCCCATTTATTCATTTAATTTTACAGCAGTTTGTGTGTACAATAGAGCTCCGGAGGTTGACGTCACGCAGCCTAAGCGCCGCCATTTTGGCAGGCAGTCAGATGCACAGCTTATGTTCACCAGGATGCCAGAACAAGTGGGAGAAAGCAAATGGGAAATAATTTTATCGTAGTAAGTTTTTGAATGCCATGAATTTCAGTTTATTCTTCATTCTTAACTAACGTTACTTTTGCCTCATGTAAATAATGATAAAACATATCCCAATACTTAATCGTGAATAACATAAGTGCTTTTATGTATAACATCAAGAAAGGCTATTTGAAACTAAATTAGGGATCAATAAATAAATACTGAAGAAAAAAAGAATTGATTATGACTGATTTTATTTTACATACACAACACGGACCTATGGATGCAGCGGCAGGCTGTTTTGGTTCGTGTTAACCTAACATAACGTTAATCTATTCACATTTCTATTATGTAAAACAAGAGCGTGATGCAGTTCAGTCTGCCTGCTATTCTATCTGTTAAAGGGGGGGGGGGGGGGGGTGAAATGCTGTTTCATGCATACTGAGCTTTTTACACTGTTAAAGACTTGGATTCCCATCCTAAACATAGACAAAGTTTCAAAAACTAATATTGGACATTTGATGGAGTATTTCTATGTCAAAAACAAAAACTTCCAGTTTCTCACAAGTTTCGGAGAGTTTTTTTTAGAGTATGGGTCGACTTGACGTCGAAAGAGCGGAAGGTACGGGCTCTTCTCCCGGTAGGGTGCGCGCATGCCCGTGACTAGAGCGAGAGAGGAAATGCACGCCCATAAACACTCGCTCAGGTGCAGATCTAGTCGTCCGTGAACACTTATGTCGGTTATAGTCCGCGCCGCGCTCCACTTTATTCTTATGCGTGACATCAAGCGACTTCAACGCTTCAGCACAGCATTCTGGGAAGACAGCTCTGCATTTGAACCAATTTGAACGCAGAAATGACGGGAAGCTTCACAACATTGCTTTCTGCGCGTCGCAAAGTGGATTTCCACGGTCATTGCTGTCACAGGACTTCACCAAATCATACCAAAGAAGTGTGTTTTTGACGAAGCGGTCCCAGCGATAAAGGATCGGTCCTGCTTTGGAAGCAGCCGGTGAGTAAAACTGCTTCAAATGTCTATGCTGTTGGCTATCGTCGCGTGAGTAAACATCTGTAAACGACACGATTGCGTGCTTCGTCATTCAAATGCGCTAACGGTTACTCCATTTTTGTTCTATGTATAACGTTACACTAGTCTGACGTGCAAAACCGTTTTGCTTGCTACTGCTAAGGTTTAGTCGCATACAATAGTCCATAAACCGAATCATGTCCGAATCATGCGAGTAAAGACACACAAATGTTGACAGGCCACTAAATACAATACATACCACAGAGACGAACGTCCTGCTGTTGCTGTTTCTCCTGTTCAATTTATTTCAGCCTCCGAATCTGATTCTGGATCTATTGCCATGGGTTCCTCCATGCTTGAGGACGTCACCGCTTTGTGCGCATTCATAATTCTTTAGCTCCGCCCACACGATACGCCTCCAGGCGCTCATTTTTTTCCGGAAAGACTCGGTACAGCCTATATTTCTTTTATAAATATAATACAACTAAAGACTTTTCGGAGATATGAAGGATGCAATACTACTCTATAGGTACTCAAGATTGACATGAGATTGACTGAAACTGAGTGTTTCACCCCCCCCTTTAATGTTACACCTGATTCCAGGCTTTCGTGAATATTTAATTTAAACATAGATTTAAGCTTCAACTAAGTTTAAGTGCAACGCAAAAATATAACGTTGTAACTTAGTGCCTTTTTACGTCAAAACTAGGCTAGTTGTAACTAGCGCACAGCTGGTGCAACAGGTGTCCTGAGGGGAAAGCTCTCCGTTCCTTTATCGAGACACGTGAAAAGCACCCCAGGGGCAGTTTACCACCACCGCAGTGGTCTAGGGCTGTGCCGGTGAATACACCAGCGGTGGTCGGCCAAACATTTTTTTATTTTTTTTATTTATGTTGATGCTTCACATGGATATTATGACACGAGTTAAGTACAACGCTTTATTTACAGAATAAATCAATCTGTTCACCCAATTCTTCACGAATTTAACAATAGGCTTACTCCATTTTATTCATACATGGAATCTCTTATCTATTTCCCCAAATCTTGAGAGACGTAAATGAAGTATCTCGTTCGGCATGAATGTTGTTTCCATGGCTGCAAAGTAACAATTGCGGACCTATTTATTTTGTAAATAAAGCGTTGTGCTTTACTCGTGTCATAATATTCACGTAAAACAGTATTTACTTACAAAAAAGCTATTGTTTGGTCAACCACTGCCGGTGCTACTCAGCCACCGTGGTGGGTCTCTACCACCACGGTGGTGAGGTTGTCATGTTTACCGGACACTGGCACAGCCCTAGACCACCGTTGTGAAAAAAAAAAAAAACTGCCACCGTCACAGCCCTATATATGTTCTGTATGATCTATTAAGTTTTTCTATGTACAAACCTATGTCTTTTGAATAAAAGTGCGCAGTGAACTCCGTTGCCTTGAAACTCATGCTGGCGCCAGTAGTTTTTGCCTGCCAAAATGGCGTCGTAAACAGAATGGGTCACGTGACCTCCGGAGCTCTATGGATGGATATAAGCCAATTTAAATTTTAATCGTGCATGTGTGCAGAAGTTCACTAATCAAAATTCTGGCCTAATAGTTAATTTACTTTTAAAACTTATGTATATTTTTGTTTATTTCATTTTTATTTATATTATTAGGCCCATTTATTCGTTTAATTTTACAGGACTTGTTGTGACTAGCCTAATTTGTAATTTAAATAAAACATTTATATTTGAAAAATGTTGTTGTTGCTTAGTTCTTTAGGAGGTAAGGATGTGGTCTAAGCTAAAAGTGATGTACATATAGATATACATGTTTTTTTGTTGTTGGAGCGAGCGGGGGATGATTTGAGTGGAGCGTGAAGCAACTGCATTGAGCGCTGAGCAATAATGAGCGGAGCGGCATGATGTAGCTTTGAGCAGAGGGGTGAACAGTTCCGTGAGAGATGAGCAGAGATTCTCACCGCTCCACTTCGCTCATATGCTCTGATAATATTATGTTAACTTTCACATGTTATTTGCTTCTATTTTAGAACACTTGTTGGTTATATAATCAAAATGCTACAGTGACGATAAAATTGAAATCGAATCAAAGAAATTGATTGAATGTGTTTCTGATTTAAGTTTCTGTCGGCTGCACGACGATACAGTTAGCTTTCTCATGTCACTAGCTTTAAATATGCAACTTTATTGTATAATGAATGCATAAAAGCGTCCAGCTGGATATAAACTAATGCAAATAGATGTAACAAGCATGACATTAAACATTTTGTTCAGACTTGCATGTTTTTTTAGTCACATTGTTTTAACAGATTTAGTCACATTGTTTTAAGTTAAATGCAGCATCCAGTCAACAAATGAATTAATTTATAGAGATAGGAAAACTGTCACGGGTTGGATGGCTTAGAAAGCGCACGAGAAGATGTTGAGAAGGTTCACGACCACGTTCACACAACCAATAACCGACAAGAACTGAACAGAACGGGAGTATAAATAAATAGCAAACAAGGACACTAAACAGAAACTGTAGTGTATAACACACCATTTTGTTGTCTATGTTTTAAATCTGATTTTGAAGTGTCCCGCTCTGTGTAGTGCACAGCCTCAAGCTTGGAACAAAGAAACTTTTTCTTGAGGTGGCAAGAACAAGAAAAAAGTTAATTCAGGCCAGGACATTCCATACTTCACGACAGAAGCAGGTGCCGATCATCTGAATTTCTCCGCATTAACCACGCCCACATTAAATGTCTGACCAATCACACAATAGTTCTCGGACACAAGAAAAAAGTTCTGCTCAGGCGTTGTGTCGAGAACAAGCTGCGAGAACAAAATGACGTCATTTTGTTTTCTCAGCCTTGGGAGTGAGAACTTTTTTCTCTGTTTTTGCCGAGTATGTAGCGGCAACATACGCAACACCAACAATGAAATCAACTGCGCTTGTGCAAGCACTTGTTTATATATGGTTGCTTGCAGTCAGTTCTTCTGAATTTATTTTGTAGTAAGTAACGGATATGCTTTGAGGAAATGTATTGGAGTAAAACTATACAATTTATTTAGGAAATGTAGTGGAGTTCAAGTTGACAGAAATATAAAAACTTCAGTAAAGATTAAGATTCTACTAAAAATACTCAAGTACTGTAACAAAGTATAGTACATCTTTACACCACTGAAGCAGAGCTATAGTGACAGTACCGTGTCCTGCAGTGTTGATGTTGAAGATCACTGAGCCTGTGATGATGTTTCCAGTGAGTACAGGAGCATTTACAGCTGCTCCCGTCTGAGCATTCACATCAACACAGACTCCAGTGTGAGTGCTGCTACTCATCTCTACTGGAACAGAGTCAGAGATTAATCACATTTACTAAATGACAACTTTAACATTACTGATATTCTTTCCTTCATTACCTTTCTTGTCTTCTTCCAGCTTATCTGGTGTCACAATGCTGATCAGCAGATGCCATCGTCCTTCACTGACTCACAGCTGTTGGACATGAAGAAAAAGATTTAGTTCTGCTGTTACCAGGCACTTTATACAAATAAATGTTTGAAAATAATCAATTAAATATAGTCACAAGCAGCAATTATAAACTAAATGAGCAGTTACTAAATGTCTCTGTATAGATGTATTATTGTATGTGCCAGTGGCTTGGGCAGAATTTTATTTTTGGTCGGGCCTGGGCAAAAGTGAGCGGCACTGGTAGGGTGAGACGGTTCACTCCAATCAGTGGGTGTGTTTACATGCATGTTCTTAAGCCGATTATGCCTAATAAGCCGACAATGAACATGGTCATGTAAACACGGTAATCCGTTTTCTTTTATCGGAGTATGGTCATAAACGGCGTAAGCATAAACCGGTCGGGACAGGTAATTTTTTGCCTCTTACCCCGATTTTGCGCAGCATGTAAACACATTAACCTGCTTTCTGTCGGCTTATTGAAGTGCAAATGTGTGATAGGTGACAAAAACGCAAACTTAGAGCAGATTTAAACGCATCCAGACAGAGTGAGCTAGCGTTTTGCATGAAATAAGGACATATATCACAAATGCACTCTTTTAAGACCCAGAAAATTGTAAAGATGTGTTCTCTTCTCATGCAGCAGAAGTAGAAGAGGTTCAGTCAAAATGGTGCATCTGTAACTTCATGAGGGATAATATGAGCCATAAATCTCCCGCTGACACCGTGCAAGCTTTATTTAAAATCACAACTGACATAACATTTTGACGTCACTACAAGGAACTAACCCGGTTTATTAATAAAGTCCTGTAAACGCAGTTTACTTGCATGGTCAGTTTGCTGGTTTGCATGTAAACTGGCAAAACTGATTATTTCAATAAGCTGATATTTTTTAGTTATCAGCTTACTGGTGTGCATGTAAACGCACCCACTGTCACTGTCAACATAACCCAAAACTGTACACAACCTGATACAATCTGTCCACATACGAACAGCGGTACAACACCCTTTTGACCCTTTATTTCCACTATTCTCTTAATTTTTATCGAAATTAAATGCCTCTTTGATCTAATATGTGAATGGAAAAGGAGAGCAAGTTTGGCAAAACATGGATTTGAACCTCTGGTCGAATAGCGTCCACACTTCGGCCACACACTTACCCCTGAACTATCACTACTGTTAGTTCTTCGCTGTGTGTTCCCGGCTTTACATAATGAACCTGCGCTTGATATTGAAAAGTCTTACCATTACCAGCTGATGGATGGGTTCTCTCCTGCGTCAATGTGAGTTTTTAAAAGTCCTTTCCTTTTTATAGAATTTTGCATTGCGGCTGTTTCTCTATCATACAACTGCAAATTATAGTCTATGTGAACTTTATGAACATGCATTTGACAACCTGACACTTAAAGGGTTACTTCAGCGATTAGCATATGGCTTTGTATCAGTAGAAACCCTGGAGTATAATCAAATGATTGTGCCCCTCATAACCCCCTGAGACGAGAGATTTATGCATTTTATTTCTGAAAAAATTCCTCCCGTAACTAAAATTGATGATATTTGCATCATAGGAGGAATGTTTGCCCAAAGGCTAAAGACTACAGCCAGCAGAGGGAGCTATTTCCACATGTTTTCAACCTGCACATGGGGATGGGAGATCACACTCACAGCACAGCTTGCAGCTGCAGGCATTCATTTAAGTGGATGCTAAGAAATTTAAGTGTTTTAACTCTCGAAAAACTTCTATGAAAGTTAAGCTTCCGAAGGCATGAACTGAAAACGTGCCAGACTGAACACGTGTTGTGAATGTATGCCTTGAATGTGGTCGTGATTTCCTCAGCTCTCATCATTTCTCTCATCACGAGAGCTCATTAGCTCAATTATGACATTAAATGTAATCTGACTCCTGCAGTTAATGCTGTGAGACTCACGGGGCAACTCAAGTGTTATATTGAACAGACACGTTCAGTAGGGCTGTGAATCTTTGGGTAGGCAGCCAATCGATTCGATTCATGATTCATAGGTTTTCGATTCGATTCAAGAGCGATTTTCATTGTGTGCGTGAATAAGCGGGCATAGATAATGGGGATAACATTGAAAGTGTGATTATGACTTAAAAGGCCCTATAGAGTTTACTTGACTCTGTATCGTCCCGTGCTGCTCAGACGACCTAGTTGAAACCACAGCTGAAACACGCGCTGGGTTGGGGTATTCCATACCAAGAAAGGTAATGGATTGGCAGGGCTGAAGCATGCTCTTTTGCATGTTCACAGACAAACCTAGGCGCGCTAAATGAGTGAGGAGCATCTGTTTGTGCTCCTCGAGCACACTTTTCAATTGAGCAAGGGTCAGCCAGTCATCGAGATAGTTTAGCACGCGCATTCCCAGGGGAGTGTGCAGAGTCCTAGGGGAGAAAGCGCCGCATTCATGCACATCGTAAATGTACAGGGGGCCAGTGCTAGGCCGAAGGGTAACATTTTGAACTGGAATGCAACACCTTCGAACGCAAATCGCAGAAAACGCCTGTGATGAGGGCCTACCTGGATGTGAAAATAAGCGTCTTTCAGATCCAGCACAATGAAATGATCCCCGGGCTGAATGTGCGCGAGGATCTGCTTCACTGTAATCCTTTTGAATGATCGCTTCACAAGCGCTTTGTTTAGCGGCCTTAGATCTAAAATGGGGCGCATACCCCCATCCTGGGGGCGCTCTCTTCCGACACTTCTGTCATAATAACGCCATTGAAGCGGAGTGGTCTGCGAGTGAACTGTGGAGTGTAGCCATGCTTTACGGTGTTGATAACCCACTCTACGCCGCCTGTAGCTCTGCCCACGCGCTTAGGTGGTTCGATAATAGTGACGGCGGTGTTCACTGCGGCGAGGGCGTCATGCCAGTCCGTAGCAAAATATTGCTGCTTAAAATGAAAGCTGGTGATATGTCTGTGGTTTGACCCACGGAGACATTTGAACGCTTGGGTTGCGCCGAGCTTCCGCTTCGCCAAACATCTCCCGAGGGAGAGGTTTCGCTTATGTCGCGGGCAGTAGTTAGTGGAGGAAAAGAGCTCTTTTGGTGAGGCATGTAACGTTTTATTGCAACGTAACACAACGGGGCTCCCCATGTTGCAGCCGATTCCCTGGGCCACCTTATTAGAAGAGGCCAATCCGAGGTCCGCTGCTATACGCAGTTTACGGACTGACTCTGGGTCCGGGCCTTCCTCGTCAAGGGAGCGCAGAAGTCGCGTTTGGAAGACCTGCAGGATTGCCATCGTGTGGAGGGTAGATGCTGCGTGTCCTGCTGAAACATATGCCTTTTCAGCGATGTCAGCTGTGGCTCGACATGGCTTAGAAGGCAGTGAGGCGGCTTTCCAACCACGGGATGGGTATAAGTGAGCCGCGACGGCGTCCTCGACGGGAGGCGGTCTGACATATCCTTTTTTCTCCGCCCTTCCTCTGTCGTGAGCAGCTGAGTCCCTTGAGCATGGGCCCGGGCTGAGTGAGGGGAGCGCCATGAACGATTGAGCTCCTCGTGAGACTCGGGAAAGAAGGGGGCGGGTCTCTGCGCGACGTCCGCCTGGTGGCTAGCGCCGAGGAATGACCCATTACATCCAGACGGTTGTTCAGGTACCGCCCAGTCCAGCTCCATAACCACCACTGCCTCTGCAAGAATATTCATTAGCTCCATATCCAGAGATGTTGAGGTACAGCCAGCCTCTGAAGGAACTTCCGACCAAGCACCCGGGTCGGAAGCACTCGTGGACATGGCGTCGCCCTCTCCGTATCCAAATGAGACCATTTCCCGCGCTTCGGCCGGAGAACTATCCTCAACATAGGTGAGTGGGGGTTCTGGCATGCGAGGGCAACGTGGGTGTTGGGCCGACGTCAAACCACCCGCAGAGCCCCTTGAAGGGGTTACCTGCGATCTGCCGGCCCGCGGCTCGACGGCAGCGGGCTGAGGAGATGCAGGAGGCAGCAGGTCATCGCTGCGAACGACGGCTAGCCGAGCACAAAGGATCCTGATTGGCAATTCCTCACAGGCTTGGCAATCTGATCCTTCCAATGCCGCCTCAGCATGGGCTAGGCCCAGACACAGCACACAATCCTTGTGTGCGTCCGGAAAGTTGACACTTTACTTTACTCTGTAGTAATCATTTTTGCATTATTACACTGTTTTCATTACAGTGGTAAAATGTACATTTCTTTCTTTGCTGCAAATATGCCACCTACACGAGCCGAGCTGTTCGCTATCAGTATCCTTCAATAACTGGTTCATTTAGTTTCCGAACGAACGACATGTAGCCTACCAATTCGTTCACGAACGACATTTCTCGTTCAGAGTCAGACTCAAAGCCTCTCGGTCAGTAAAGGGCGTATTCGTTCACTGAATTCAACAAATCACATGCTCCGTCACATCTCATACTCGAACGCTATTGGCTTGAGGTTTTGTCATTTTTTGACAGAATTAAACAGTCGACAGAGCTGCGCATGCGCTTGCTGCTAATAGCGCCACGCTGCGGTGGAGGGAGGAATTTCAGTGAACAAGAAACATGAGTCAGTAGACTACGTGAACGAGAACGATTCGTTCACCTAAAAGATTCATTCAAAAAGAACGATTCGTTCACGAACGTAACATCACTAGTTCGTTTCCCTCTTTGGTGCGGTTCGTTTGGTCAGGTCTGAAAGCAGCAATCGCACTCGGGTGCGCACCAAAAGCGGACCAAACAAGCGTACCGAGACCTCCTTGAAGAGGTGGTCTCGGTACGATTTCAAACGAACTCTGGAGCGGTTCGTTTGTGGTGAGAACGTGATCCGACCTCGAACAGAACCAACTGCAAAAGTACTGATCATTTTTGGACTGAACCAGCTGCCGTAGTTAGCTGTGCTGACATTGTGTGCATGATATTACCTGATAGATCGTTGGAAATATTTTCGGAAGATGAGCATGTCAAGAGTTTTGATTAATGCACGCCTCCGCTTGAAGTGACGAGCGATGCGCGGTCGCCGTCTGCAGTGCATTAGAACGTTGTTTTCACGTCGCATCCGCGCTTCATTATAGAAAGGTATTTGCATACTGTGGTAAATACACATAGTGTGGTAGATTATGGCCAGGGACAAAACCAGCCCACGCAGCCGTCTCTTCATAGTGTTATAGTTTGCTGGCTTTGCCTCTTCTGTTGGAATTTTCCCACACCAAAAATTCGGACCAATCGAAAAGCAGTTTAGGAAATACGCCATGGCCAATGAGTGATATGGATGTTGTCACGTGCTTGCGTTTTGGTTTGTTTCAACTGGTTCGGAACAAAGCAATCAGTGTGGTGTGAAAAGGAACCAAAAAGCTGAAAAATGCAACAATGTATAATTGTTTGCCCTTGGTTCGGACCAAATGAACCGAACTAGAGATGTGAAAGCACCCTAAAAAAAAAAAACGAATAAACCAGTGGTGGCCTACTCATCATAGTGGGCGGTTTGAAACCGAAACCGGTTTGATGGTTTGTGCTGAAACTTTGTTTACAGCTGGAGGGGTTTCCAGAAAGCAGCTTTATGTCTCTGAATCATGTCTTATCATGTTACTTTACCTCAGATAAACACCTCTGAGCTTTAGAGGTCTTCAGCACATGTATGAAAGCACAGATTACGTGTCAATTCGTTCATTATAAATGATTATTATGATGATAGAAAGCATTTAGCCCTTCGTTTCTAATCTCACATGTCATAGATCTATGGAATTACCTTTGTCTCAATAAAACGGAACTAAAAGACTTTACAAGAGAATTACAAAAGAAGAAGAACACATTGAAAATAAAAAAATGAACTCAGTCGCACAAATGTAACAGGATATTTAGTATGCTTTAGGGGTGACCCCTAATAGTCGAAGATTTGCTGCATCGACATGCAGAACCGGATTCGACCACTGATCTCATGGTGGAATCTTCGCGGGTGTTATGAAACGAGGATCATACCATTTTGGCAATATGGGGGTGCTCAATATTAGTGTTATAAAGACGTGTCGCGGCGCTGAGTGATCGCCCCTTTAAGGGCACTGAGCTTCGCACCGGACGCGCGCGCCTTTAAAATTCGAACACATATACACCGACGGCGGCATTCGACGCCTTATTAAATATATATTTCCCTCAAATCGTGAATGTACATACTGATTTCACCCTGTGCTACAAGATACACTCATCATGCAGCTCTTCTGACAGAAGTCGATTCAAAATTGAGCTTGCGCGTATATAATGTTCACGTCTGCCTGTTGTGAGATACCTGAGACACGGCGCTGAGCTTCAGCAGTGTTGCCAACTATTTTCCAAGGAAAGTAGCTAAAGCCTGCCCAAAAAGTCGCTAAATGTCGCTAGATGACGTCATGCGTCAATTAGCATATCCGTGATGTCAGCACACTGTCCTTGCGTTCAGCCTGCCCAACATTTTCTCTCCTAATCCATGCTCATTTATTGTATTTTAAAATAATATAATACAGCCGACTGTCCAATAAATGTTTTAATTTCCTATACCCTTTTGGCATACAATTGGAGTATGATGATATAGTGAATTACAAAAATGTTATATGTGTAAAATCTGAACTGAGAAACTGGATGAAATAAAGCTCTGTGATAGTGAGTAATATAAGCAATAAGCACAAGAGAAGAATGGAACTCATCGTAAGATGGAGCGGATGTTATTTACTTTTTGTTTGAAAAAATTGATATGCATATTACATCTTTCCTCTGTGGTCTCAGAGTGGGAGAACACAGGGGGTTTAAAAAGGTGGTTTATAGTTGAAAAAAGTTGTTTAGAGTTTCCATGGTTGTTATTAATGATAGTGGAATAATACTGTGACTGCGTTTCGCAGAGCTTCTGCATAAACCCTCTTTTGTTCCTGGTATGCCTGTTTGTGAAAAGTCAGTCCCAAGGCCTTGAACCGCCACTCAGAGGTAGGTAGTAACGAATTACATTTACTTCGTTACATTTACTTGAGTACATTTTTTGGGTAACTTGTACTTTTAGAGTATATTTAAAAATGGGTACTTTTACTTTTACTCAAGTACATTTCTTGTGAAAAAACTGTACTTTTACTTCGTTACATTCGGTGGCGTTCCTCCGCTACTGTCGATGGTGATAATTAATTATATATTTTAAAACAAGTCTCACGAAACGTTGGAGAGGCTGCTTCGCGAGAGGTGGATACGCATCACCCGCATAAAATTAGCGCGCGTTTAGTCAGAAGATGATGGCCGAAGCAGAGGGAGATGTGTGTGAGCTACGGCAGGTCACCCGTACGTGGCCTCAAGTTCAGCCTGTGTGAACCAAAATGAACTGACATCTCAGCATACAATAATTCCAGCTCCAACCTGAGAAAACAGCGGTAAGTGTAACAATGATGCCTATATTTGAACTCTATTAATGGTAATTTGGTAACTATGGGCACTTTTCCTTTATTGTAATACTATTTCACACACTGTCCGAGTGTTTTCCTCATATGCGCTCTTCAAGCATTGACAAATCGTTTGAATCCTCCGAACACACATCCACAAACAAACGTTCACATCTGCACATTTACATATCTTTTTTTCACACAAAACGAGCAACCTTATTGGCAAAATGTACCTGTGACAATGTTTTTGCAAACCACAAAATACGTCCCAATACACACTGCAGGAATTCCAACAGAAATTAACACTATAGGCAGAAAAACTGCATTTTTTTTAGTCTATGGTTTGTAAACTAAAACATTTTGAATTATGCGTCACAGCTCCATCATGTTCTGCTTTTCTGATTCACCAGATTTGCTCGATAGCTCAGCTGATACAGATTTGTATTTGCAATGCGAAAAGCTTGAGAACGAACCCCGTGAAGAACGAGTCATGATAAAAGAGCTCAAAGACGAGTTCTAAACACTAGCTAAAAATACATGGGCACAATTTTATTTTTGTCACATTTGCTTTTGTTAACACTTTCGGGTAGGTTTAGTGTGGGTGTACGTTAAAAACACAATGTGGTTGTGCGTAATGCTTTTGATCTTGATTCAGTATAGTATATATACTATACATAATAAGAAAAAATATGTTTGTTTTAGCACTAGTTTAAACATTTCTTGGGTCAAATTATATGTGCCATTCCTTAATATTCACTTGTGAGTGATTATATAAGTATCATTATTCATTAAAAATATTAGGATGCAAGTTATTCAAGTTTTGAAATTTCACATTTAAAGAAATCTAGTGTTTGACCATCATATCTAAATATTTATTAGAATGCAAAGACTGCAATACTTTTTTGAGCAACTAGATTAGATACATTTATATTTATTAAAGAGCCATAAGGCACCTACTGGTTAATGGCATTACAAATAAACTTTTTTTTTTTTTGCCACAAAATGACTGTATTTGTCCTCTTTGAATCGGAATTCTCTATTTTAACATTAATTACTAAACATATTGTAATATAAATATTAGAAGAAATATATAAAAATATTAAAAGAAAAATATTTTAAGTGGTCATTTATTTACAATAGCCTAATTGTTGCACAAATAGTATTTAGTACCAAAAGATCTCCTCAAAATATTCAATAAATATAATTTTATGAGTATGAGTGTGACCAATTAGTAAGGAATACCTGAGGGCTAAATACAAGAATAGCATTAATGTTAGCAATGTTGCATCTCTATCACTCTCCATAATAAAACGATCCTGTAAATATGGCTGACTTAATAATCAATACACACTAACACTGCTGTACTGTTTACCAAAACTTGCAGCAAACATCTATATGGTGAAACTGTTGTGTATCCGCTTAAGCCATTTAAATTAATTGGCACAGCGCTAGAAGTATTGAGCGCTCATGGGCCACGTGACCAGCGCGCACCGCAGGGAGACGAGAGCATGCAACTCCGCTTTTCAACGCCTCTGGCTTTAACATTATGCCACATTAGCGCCAAAACGCTATTTATTGTTTGAATTTCATTAAAACACATTTAAAAAAATAAAGCTTATAGCTTTGCTTAATATCAAAAGCAGGTTTGGCAATTTGGCGTGAGATTGAGTTGGGCGGAGTGAGAGCGTGAGACAGAGCCTGAAAGCGTGAGTCTCACGCCAGATGCGTGAGAGTTGGCAACCCTGTGGAGGAAGACGGTAGTAGACGCGGTTCAGACCAGGGTAATTCTCAGAGTAATTATGCCAGAGTGGTGGCATATGCGCTCAAAACATACTTCAAACACAGACGCTGCAACAGGCTTTTACGCGTGGCACACCATATAGCCATATATTGAAATATTTGAATGGCAGGTGTAGTGATGGCAAAAACTAAACATTTTCTTGACCGACCACCGAGCCTCATTAGCCGATTGAACCCGGTTAACCAATTAGTTTAAAATATGCTGCGCTATTTGAAATAACAGCCGCGAGCCGCGCTCCCTCTCGCTCTCTCTCTCTCACACACACACACAAACACACACACACGCACTGTCCTAGCGCTGCCGCCTCCCTTCCACTCACGTCACTTTTTTAAAATCCCCCACAGCGCGAAACACGAGTCCCACAAACGCGCCGCCAAGGAGCTTGTTTGTAATCGGAGGACAATGGCTCTTAGTTTCGAAATGGTTTGGGTACAAGGTGATCGCGTTGAAAATAAAGGCATTTGTCTAGCGTAAGAAGCTCATTTGAAACATTGCTGCGGCTCGTTAAAGAAAATGACAGCTCCGAAGAGACGTCGCTTTAGTTCGAGGTAGTGCTAACAATAATAAAGAAAGACGGTCAACACATTATGTGTTACCACTGAAATGTAGATATTTCCAAATGTAAGCCCATCTTAAGCGAAATGCACGCTTCATTCTGTCGTCTGCCCTGGCTCTAACCTCGAGTGTTTTAGCCTGTTTACTTTTTGCAGACCTTGTGAGCGCGCAAACCCAAACGGAGAAAAAGGCGGCGCTCCTCCTCCATCATGGACGACCTTATCAAGTGCCTTACCGAAGTGAGTTTGCGACAGCAACAAATCACCGAACACCTGATGGCCCGTCAGGAAAAGGTTGAAGAGGAAGTCGCCGCTCTCCGCCGCACCCCTGCCCAGCGCGTTCCGCTGCCTGATCCGCGCGACCGCGCAACCCAGCTGCTGCCGAAGTTAACCAGCTATGATGACATCGAGTTGTTCCTTCAGCTATTCGAGACCATGGCGGTTCGGGAGAACTGGGACCGGAGCGAATGGGCGCGGTTGCTGTGACCCCTGCTGACCGGTGAGGCACAACAAGCCTACTTTTCACTGCCCACTGAGAGGGCTGACAACTATGATGCATTAAAGAGGGAAATCCTTGGACGCCTCGGGCTGTCGTCCATTTCAGCAGCCCAATTGTTTCACGAATGGGAGTACAAGCCTCGTCGCCCAGCCCGCGCCCAGGCCGCTGAACTCTCCAGACTGTCCCGACACTGGCTGCTCGAGGGAACAACCACCGCGGGTCAGGTAGCGGAGCGCGTCACGATCGACTGTCTGCTCCGAGCTCTCCCGCCGCCCACTAGGAGGGCGGTGGGAATGACGAACCCAAC
Organism: Pseudorasbora parva; assembly: GCF_024679245.1. Classification (NCBI taxonomy): domain Eukaryota; kingdom Metazoa; phylum Chordata; class Actinopteri; order Cypriniformes; family Gobionidae; genus Pseudorasbora; species Pseudorasbora parva. The sequence goes on from NC_090191.1 coordinate 6,185,065, forward strand.
CTCCATCAGCGAGCTCATCGAAGCCATCGAGTTGGCGGAGGCGGCGATGCACCGCGACCCTGGGGAGCGAGCGCCGTCTTTCCTCCGGAGGGTGGTCCAGGAGCGACGCGCGCCGGAAGGTACCCAGCGCGCAGTACACAGGCCTGCGGCTCCCGGCCCAATCGACGAGCCGATGCCCACGGAGGAACTGGTCCCACCGGTACGTGCATGGTTGGCTGGCTGTGTCGTCCATCAAGAGCCGCCCCGCGGAGCCCCGCGATCGGAGGTGAAACTCAATGGGCAGCCAGTTCTGGCCCTTCTCGACTCGGGGAGCTCGGTCAGTCTCGTCCAGGCCGCCATCCTACCGCCCCAGAAGAATTCCAAAGCCCAGCTTCCTATCACCTGTGTACACGGCGACACTCGTCATGTCCCGGCCCGCCGAGTGACGATCTCCGCTGGCCCGGGTACCTGGCCGCTGGAAGTGGGAATTGTGAAGGACCTTCCCGTGGCCGTACTCCTTGGACGGGACTGGCCGGGCTTCGAGGAACTGCTTCGGACCTCCGCCCAGCCAGCCAGCCAGGCCGGGAGCCGCCCCCGAGAGCGGCGCGGTCGGAGAAGGAGGACGACCCAGGCCGCTCTGTTGGCATCGGACAGCGGGAGAGATGGTGAGTCCCCCTCCCAAACTCCTAACGTCTTCTTTGATGTGTTCCAACAGGTCCAGGGAGGGGGCTCCTTCGCGAAGGCCCAGCTGGAAGATGACCACCTCAAGAACTGCTGGACTCAGGTCCGGGCAGTCGATGGCCAGGACCATCATCCAGCGCCCCATCCTCTCCCGCATTTCATCGTTCGGAACGGCCTGTTGTACTGTGTCGCCCAGCGGAGGGGGGAGGTCAAAGAGCTCCTCGTGGTGCCGAGGACCAAGACAGAGATGGTCATGGAACTCGCCCACGGCCATCCGATGGCCGGCCACCTGGGAGTCGCCAACACCATCCAGCGGATCCGGGACCGGTTCCACTGGCCAGGCTGGGATGGGGAAGTGAAGCGTTTCTGTCAGGCCTGTCCGACCTGCCAACGGACCGCACCACGAGCTCCTCCCCCCAGCCCACTCATTCCGCTTCTCATCATCGGGGTACCTTTCGAGCGAATCGGAATGGACCTGGTGGGGCCGTTGCCTAAGTCTGCCCGGGGACACAAGCACATCCTGGTGATCGTCGACTACGCCACCCGGTTTCCAGAGGCAGTTCCCCTGAGGAAGGCCACGGCCAAAAACATCGCCCAAGAGCTGTTCCTCCTCTGCACCCGAGTCGGCATCCCAGCGGAGATACTGACGGACCAAGGGACCCCCTTCATGTCCCGGCTGATGGCGGACCTCTGCTGGCTGCTGCAGGTAAAACAACTCCGCACCACGGTGTACCACCCCCAGACAGACGGCCTCGTCGAGCGCTTTAATCAAACCTTGAAGCAGATGCTCCGGCGTGTGGCAGCGGAAGACGAGAGAGACTGGGACCTGATGCTCCCATACGTCCTGTTTGGCATCAGGGAAGTGCCTCAAGCGTCCACGGGATTCACCCCATTCGAGTTGCTCTTTGGCCGTCAGCCGAGGGGTCTTCTGGACGTGGCCCGTGAGGCCTGGGAACAGCAGCAGCCGGCACCTCTCCGCTCCGCCATTGAACACGTGAGGGAGATGCGTGAGCGGATCGAGAAGGTCATGCCATTAGTCCGGGAACACCTCACCAAGGCGCAGCAGTCCCAACAACGATGGTACGACCGGGCGGCCCAGCCACGAGAGTTTCAACCAGGGGATCGAGTCCTGGTGCTGGTCCCCACCTCCACGTGCAAGTTCCTCGCGACCTGGCAAGGTCCGTTCACCGTCGTGGAACGAGTGGGGCCCGTCAACTATCGGCTGCGCCAGCCGGGTCGCCGGCGAGAAGAGCAGCTATATCACGTTAACCTGCTGAAGAGGTGGGTGGGGACCCGAGAACAGCTCGCCGCGTTGGCTTCCGTCGATCCCCTGGTTGTAGACGTCGGGGACCACCTGGCGGCCGCCCAGAAGACGGAGTTGAACCATCTGGTCCGTCAGTCCTCTGATGTGTTCTCCTCCCCGTCCCGGGCAGACCAACGTCATCCAGCACGACATCCGAACGCCACCGGGGGTCATCGTGAGGCAGTGGCCCTATCGGGTCCCAGAGGCTCGGAGACAGGCCATCGAGGATGAAATTTGTGAGATGCTCAAGTTAGGGGTAATCGAACCATCCCGCAGCGCCTGGTCCAGCCCAATCGTCATGGTACCAAAGCCGGATGGCACCCTCCGGTTCTGTAACGACTTCCGCCGGCTCAACGAGGTCTCGGAGTTCGATGGCTACCCGATGCCCCGCGTCGACGAGCTACTGGAACGTCTGGGGAGGGCCCGGTACATCACGACACTCGACCTCACCAAAGGATACTGGCAAGTCCCCCTCACGAACTCCGCAAAGGAGAAAATGGCGTTCTCTACTCCAAGTGGGCACTGGCAATACCGGACCCTCCCCTTCGGCCTCCACGGGGCACCGGCGACGTTCCAGAGGATGATGGACATCCTCCTGCGTCCTCACCAAGCCTACCTCGACGACGTGGTCATCCACTCCGAGACCTGGCAGGACCACCTGGAGCGGCTCCGGAGGGTGCTCCTGGAACTCCGGCGGGCTGGGCTGACCGCCAACCCCCGGAAATGTCATCTGGCCCTCGCCGAGGCTCAGTACCTGGGTTTCTGGGTGGGTAGAGGACTGATCCAGCCGCAACAGAGAAAGGTCGACGCCATCCTGACAGCGCCCCGCCCGGAGACCAAGACCCAGGTACGAGCCTTTTTGGGGTTGGCGGGCTACTATCGCTGTTTTATCCCTAACTTCTCCTCCTTAGCATCTCCCCTGACAGACCTGACCAGGAAGGGGCAGCCGGAGAAGGTGAAGTGGGATGACGCGCTGGATAAGACCTTCCGGGCCATCAAGACCTCGCTGACCACGGAACCGGTCTTGAGGGCGCCAGACTTCAACTGCCCCTTCCTGCTGCAGACGGACGCCTCCGACACGGGCCTCGGAGCGGTCCTCTCCCAAGTCCAGGAGGGTGAGGAGCACCCCGTCACCTACATCAGCCGTAAGCTGACCCCAGCCGAAACCAGGTATGCGGCGGTGGAGAAGGAAGCCCTGGCCATTAAATGGGCGGTCCTGGAGCTCCGCTACTACCTGCTGGGACGCCGCTTCACTCTGATGACGGATCACGCCCCACTTCAGTGGATGGCCCGCGCTAAGGACACCAACGCCAGAGTGACGCGGTGGTTCCTAGTGCTCCAGGACTTCCACTTCACAGTGGAACATCGGGCCGGGACGGCCAACTCCAACGCCGACGGACTCTCCAGGCTGTGGTCAGCTTACGCAGGTCTGTCAGGGCGCACTCCCCGCCCACCCCTATGTTCCCCAGTATATGCCACTAACTGTCGTTACAGGACCAGCGCGACGCTTTGGGGGGGGGGGGGGGGGGGGGAGTGTGACAAGTCTCCCGAGCTCTCATCAGCGTCGCCCTGGCAATTGATTGAAAACACCTGCACACGATCAGCACGGGCCGGATCGTCACAGCTGCAGGCCATCAGGCCCTGGCATAAAAGCCTTCACTCTGGGACACCAGTTTGAGCACGATCTCCATGCAGCACTACACTAATCATTGTCTCTCTCTCTCACCCAGACTGCAGCCTGTGACGCTCCGGCCACCTCGCCGCACCTACATCACCGCTAGCACCAGGGCACCCGGAAGAAGGACATCCACAGCGCACCTGCACCTAAACTCACCACGTTTGTCACTGTTCATACAAATAAATCCACCCTCTGGGGGCTTTGCACCAATTTCATTGTTGCGTGATCCTTCACCCTGCCACAATATATATATATATATATATATATATATATATATATATATATATATATATATATATATATATATAATATTTGGATATTTGAAAGCTCTCAAAAGCCCTATTCGGACGGGATTAGATTAACATGGGGGTAAAGTCATTTTACATTCGCACGGGATAAGACATCTCAGTAAAACTAGCAGAAGTGGGAGGAGTAACTCGCTTTACGCACCTCCTTGACTTCATGTGCGTATGACGTTATCGTTATCACATGAGCAAATACACAACCTGAGCGCCAGTCTGAACTCCGTCTCCAATATATATATATGTTTTAATAAACAGTTAGGTCCAGTCTAACGATTCTTATTGGATTATGTTGGTAATAGACACTTTCCTACAGCTAAAATAAGTGTTGTGCCTCTAATAAGTGCTTTTGATCTTCTTTTTGCTTTAAATGATATGCGGAAAATACTGGACGTTTGCCACAGATTTGTCCCACCACCTACAACGCAGCCGAATGCTTCAAGGGCCTCCAAGTTTTGATTTTTTACCTTTTAAACAGGAAATGACGGAATTTTACTATACATTTTTACAGCAGGTCTATTCGAACGGGATTAGTATTACCCGAGGTCATTTTTCCAGACCTTTTTACAGAAGGTAAAAGTCTCGGTAATCTTTACTGACATTGTCCGTAATGATTACCAAGATGGCACATTCGGACGGGACTAAAATCACCGAGAACCTCTGGTTATAATTACTTTGCCCCCACGTCCCCATGTTAAACGAATCCAGTCCGAATAGGGCTTAAGTAGTCTGAAATTCAGGGTTTTTGCTTCATATCAATCAGATTGAAAGTAACTAGTAACTAAGTACTTGAGTAGTTTTTTCATCTAATACTTTTTTACTCTTACTCAAGTAACTATTATGATTGTTACTTTTACTTGAGTAAATATTTCCGTAAGTACTTGTACTTTTACTTGAGTAAAGATTGTGGCTACTCTACCCTCCTCTGCCGCCACTCAAGGACACGCCCTGCCGCCTTCATCTTTCGCAGCTCACAGGTGTATCAAGGTGCTGAGCGTGTGAATGAGACTGTCCTGGATATTAGAGGGGTGGGGAGGTCCAGAAGACTGCTCAGGGACTGGTTATAAAAATCCACAGAGTCAGCAACAGAAAGTAAGTCAGAAAAACAGGAGGAGACAGATGAGATATGTTAAAGGTCCTGGGTCAGGACATCCGCATTGATGTTTTTCAACTTTCTGGTAGTGGATCTGTCTCTTAGGTTTGGTGTGAGATGAAAGAAAGGGCAACTCCATAGCCACAACCTTATGATCTGATACTCCAAGATCATAAACCTGTAGGTTACTGATGAGGGCTGAGTTTGAGATGACCAAATCCAGTGTGTGTCCCTTGGAATGTGTGGGGACATCAGCATGTTGTAAGTTGAGGGAGTCTAACAGCTGAAAAAAATCAGCAGCAGGATGACAGGAGGGAGTGTCAACATGAATATTTATATCTCCCAGGATTAAGATGTTAGCAAAGGTGGTACAAAGTGTAGTGAGGAGATCAGATATTTCCAGAATGAATGCAGAATTGTGTTTAGGTGGCCGGTAGATAAGTAGAACAGTCATTGGAAAAGGAGGCTTACATTTAAATGCTAGACACTCGCATGAAGATGTCACAGGCAGCGTAATGCGGGACAACTCCAGGTCCTGTAGGTGGATGACAGCTAGAACACCACCTCGGCCCGTACCGGGAGCTGCTTCCAAGTAACTGTATCCGGGGGCACAGTCTTCATTTAGGGCAGAGTACACCCTCTGGCTGATGCCATGTTTCTGTCAAACACATGAAGTCAAGTCCTTTCTCCCTAATGTGTTCTTCAATCAGTACAGATTTATTATTGATGGATTGAGTATTAAAAAGTTTGAATTTAACCAATGACTGAGGGGTGAATCTCTGGACCGCACACAAAACATTAAAATCCACTCCGCGCAGACTGGAATCCACTCCAAGGAATGTATCCAACCCAAAGTGCGGGGATCCAGTGCTGGAGTGCAGATGTCTCGCGATATTTCCAGTGTTGATAAAAACTGGAGCAACGGCATTCCGATGACGCGTCAGACATACGACAGATGACCAGAGAGATGGAATGCTTGTAGCAGAGCTGCTTGTCTGGTTATGGATGATGAATTTTCAACCAGATCCTCTATGAATGTATCGAGGATGGCGAAGAAATCCAAGTTCTTTAATAATAGGGACATTAAATCCAGGTGTGGTTGTGACATTAAGTCGACAAAGTTGCAAGCTGGAATAGCTAAGCACCATTCTGACCGAGCATGCAAGACAGTGTTAGCAGACAACACCAGCACAGCAGTAAAATAATTCCCAAAAGGAACAAGGATTACAGCTGGAAGGCGTCTGTAGTAGGTAGGTGCCACAGTTTAAAAAGTTTTAAAAGTTTTTTTTAAAATCGTGGGCGGGCAGAGTGGAGAAGCGGCAAACACAATGCCTCTCCTCTCGTCTGACAGAAACAGAGCTGATGGTGAACAAAAAACAGAGCTGATGTTGAACAGAAAACAGAGCTGATGGTGAACAGAAACAGAGCTGATGGTGAACAGAAACAGAGCTGATGGTGAACAGAAACAGAGCTGATGGAGAACAGAAACAGAGCTGATGGTGAACAGAAAACAGAGCTGATGGTGAACAGAAACAGAGCTGATGGAGAACAGAAACAGAGCTGATGGTGAACAGAAACAGAGCTGATGGTGAACACAAACAGAGCTGATGGAGAACAGAAAACAGAGCTGATGGTGAACAGAAAACAGAGCTGATGGTGAACAGAAAACAGAGCTGATGGTGAACAGAAACAGAGCTGATGGTGAACAGAAACAGAGCTGATGGTGAACAGAAACAGAGCTGATGGTGAAGAGAAACAGAGCTGATGGAGAAGAGAAACAGAGCTGATGGTGAACAGAAACAGAACTGATGGTGAACAGAAACAGAGCTGATGGTGAACAGAAACAGAGCTGATGGAGAACAGAAACAGAGCTGATGGAGAACAGAAAACAGAGCTGATGATGAACAGAAACAGAACTGATGGTGAACAGAAACAGAGCTGATGGAGAACAGAAAACAGAGCTGATGATGAACAGAAACCAGAGCTGATGATGAACAGAAACAGAGCTGATGGTGAACAGAAACAAAGCTGATGGTGAACAGAAACAGAGCTGATAAAGAGAACAGAAAACAGAGCTGATGATGAACGGTGAACAGAAACAGAGCTGATGGTGAACAGAAAACAGAGCTGATGGTGGAAGTCTCTGTAAGCTCTGCAGTACACTGGGGTCCACTCCATGTATTACATTTCTCCTAGCGCTAGAAGCTATATTGCCACATATTCCCAATTCGGCAGTGTCCTGATGACGTCGTTGAGGCATGACAGCTGAAGACCAGATGGAGGGATCGCTGCAGCACCACGCAGGAGGCAAACAAAGTTTACCGGGCACTTCTGTGGATACACCAGGGTCAGCACAGAAGTCCAAGCCATTACTTTGCCGCATTGCTGAACAGCAACGCAGCCGAGACTCAGCAGCCGAGAAGCGGAACATCCCAACATCACATTGGACGCTGATAACGCTAACCCGGTGCAAACTTCAGCCACCATGCGGCTCAAGCCCGAGGGAGACCACCAGTCTCCCTCATCCAACATCCACAAGAGAGAGAAGTCGCAGCGAGCAACATGAAATGTCCTTCAAACCAGAACCAACAGCAACAATTCAAACATAAACATCAGAGAAGCAGTGAAGAACGGCAAACAACGTCCTCTCAGTGGCTGCCAGCAATCAGCAACAGTCCCAATTGTAGCTCTGATTGTTAGACTAGTCACAAACATAATAAAATAAAGTTTAAATCTAATAGTACAGTTAACGTGATTTGTGGGTGGAGAAACGGCAAACAGACAACGCCAGCGTCCTCTCCCCCACGTTGCACGAATATCTCTAAGATATATTTCTCTAAGCTTCAGAGTTTTTCAGCCACAGAGTATGTGTCGCGTCACAAATCATTATTATTCAATTGTCCAATCTCACATTTCACCTCAGCCCATCAACCAGTCAGCTCAGCCATGACTCCTCCCTCCCTGTCTTTCTACATCATCTTTACATGGTTAAAGGTGCCCTCGAATGAAAATTTGAATAAACCTTGCCATAGTGAAATAACAAGAGTTCAGTACATGGATATCACATACAGTGAGTCTCAAACATCATTGCCTCCTACTTCTTATGTAAATCTCGTGAATCCAAAACTCCACGGAAAAAAAAGTGCTTCTCAACATAAACCCAACCGTGAAGCAAGCGTTGGGGATAGGGCTGGGATAAACGATTATTTTTTAAACGATTAATCTAGCGATTATTTTTTCGATGCATCGATTAATCTAACGATTAATTTTTCCTGTCCGATTCGGTTACGATTCGATTCGATTACCGATTATCTCCCCATTAATTGCCTAATAGCAATTTATAGATGTTGATTTAATTATCTGAATGAAAAAACTAATTCCTTAACATTGCAATATATGTTTATTGCTCTTAAAATTCCAAAGTAAGACTATACAAGAGCAATGCATTCAATAAAACCTTGAAAACATAAAGTAGGCTACACACACAGACACACACACACACACACACACACACACACACACACACACACACACACACACACACACAAATAAATAAGTATAAACCTACAACAAAGAAACATATTATATGATTTTTCTATGTATGCAACTCAGCCTACAGGCTATGCCCATCGATTAAATATCAACAAGTTGTTTAATCAAATCCAGGGACACACTGCAAGCGTGAGCGTCTCAGCTGCGTGGCGTGTCCGTTTTTGTTTCGGCTCACATGTTAACAGGTTGGAGTTTGCACACTGCCTGTGACGCGCGGAAAACGCGTGCATGCTGGAAATAGAAGAGCGCTTATTTTTCACGCGTGTTGGGAGCGTCTCCAGGCAAAATAGAATAGGAAAAGATGTTTATCGTTTTGACACGAATACATATTATTAAATTACATTTTCATGTTTGAAAGTCTGTAGGTTAAATGCAGATATAGGCCTAATTGTAATAATAAAAAACGTCAATTATCGATTTTGAAGTGTTGCAACTGACAATATAGAACGACACATTCTGTCGCCTATTTTGCCGTAAATACCAGATATGTGGCTACTCCCGACGTTTTCTTTGCTGTATCAGTAGGCTATTTATGTTTAACATTAGGAATAGGGCTTCCCTCCGCATCAATAGCAGCAGCAGCGCCGCGTCAGACACGCTTCTAGTGTCCAAAGGCAGAGAAAACGCCACGCAGCCCCGTGGCTGATCCGCAACAGAAACGCCACGCGCATCCGCGGCATGACAGTGAAAACAGTTACATGTAGAGTGCATTACGGGTGCCAATATTCCGTTTAAAACCGGAATAGTCCTGGGATGAAACTGCTCACTTAGGGGATGGATACCCTCGGTCACATCAGCGCGATTAGACATTGAACATTTTAAATTTAAAACAGCTTATTATGTAGGTAGCCAATGTGTCCGATGCTTTCACTTGATGCAAACGTTTGTTTTTGTGATTAAAATACATTAAATATTACCAAAACATCTGTCTTCCTGTGTGCAGAAATTTATTTATGTAGCCGTGACAACAAAACGCGTGCGCGCATCCCTGTGATGCTCCGTGCGCACCGCGCGCCAACCCCATAGACTGTGGCCAACCCGCAAGCCTTGCATTTCTGAAAGTCTGAGGAGCCACTCGTGTTGCTACCATAGATATATATCATAAATAATATACTTAATTACATAATATACTTTATTATGTACATCTATGGTTGCTACTACTCTCCGGCGCCGCCATCTTTATTTTGAGTCTGACGAATCGACGCGCATATTTTGCGTCGACATATTTTTTGCGTCAACGTCATCGATGACGTCGACGCGTTGTCCCAGCCCTAGTAGGGGATCATTTATATGCACGCCCCCAACATTTGCATCTGTCCAAACATGTTCATTGTGAGGCGGAAATGGAGCGAATCATCAGGTAAACAAGCTGCTTGCATGGGCACGCTTCATGTTCCAGGCTGTTCAGGAGACCTGAGGATTTTTCTACCCTTCCCACTGATAAAAAAATGTCAACAGTCATGGTTGGTTGATGTTTATAATCCGATACCACAACAATTTAAGATCGTTCGTTTGTTCGGCCCATTTCAAGCAAACTTCGCTCAGTGTCTTAAACTGAACAAAGTGGCAACTATATTCCTGCAAGCAGTAAGTGCTGATTTTATCCACTTATTGACTGTTTAAAAAATGTCTGATTAAATTGAAAGTTTCTTAGAGAGACAGCTTTGTCTAGATAACGCAAGATTCTAGTACAGTAACATTAGGAAACACCAAGTACCAGTGTGTCTAATGACAAAGGGTAATATTTTGTATTACAAAATACAACCGTAGATACTTTGCTTGGATCATTTACTCGATCCTTCTAGCAAACACCACCTTTTCCACCATATAAGTTAAAACGATAATCATTTGACAAGGCTATTAATTTTGTTAAAATATAAGTTATATATTTATATTTTTGAGAACAGAAGTATGGTGTTTCCTATGATGTTTTTGCCTGTTTGTATTTCAGATTAGGCTAACGTACATCACAGTCACTCCGTAACGTTAGCCTACATTGTGACTAATGTTATATAAACATGCAATATCGTTGACGAAAAAGACAAGTCTAAAATGTAGGCTGAATGACACACTTTAAGCAGAACATCTCAAATGGAGATTGATAAAATGCAGCTTACTTGTTTATTGGTGTTTTCAGATCGTACGTGCGCGAGAGAGAGAGAGCTCCTGTGCATATGGTTGCCAGACTGGACATGTTTAGGTAAAAACCGGAGTGTATACGGGTTTCTTTTCACAGAAAAGCACTGTTTGGGGGATTTAATTACTGGAATCTGGCAACCGCACGAACGCGAGCTCTTTCTCGCACGCGGATGATCTGAAAACACAGAATAAACAAGTAAGCTGCATTTTATCAATCTCCATTTGAGATGTTTTGCCTAAAAGTGTCATTTAGTCTGTCTGTGTTCTGTCAGGATGGTCAGGTATAGCGGGTGGGAAGGTCCAAAAATAAGACTAATAACTTATCTTGGGAAATCACTATACTATAGCCAGTAACTACTGACGCCCACTGAGGCCTAGTCCACACGTACACGGGTATTTTTATTACCGGAGTTTTTCCTCCTCCATTTTAAAAAACAATCACGTCCACACAAGCACGGTTTTAAAAAAAATCTGTCCACATGAGAACGCAAAACTACGCTATGATTGGCTGCCTGATTTCCACATGGGTCCCCTTCACTGCACCGATGCACATTGCACTGACTGAGGGATGCCATGGGCTCAAGTGAAACACTTCCTACAAGTTCCTTTGCTTTGGACTCAGTGACAGGTAACTGTATGGTGCAGGGCCGAAGTGGACTGTAATAGCTTCACACACTTGCTTTACTATTTTGTATTATTTCATTCTGGCGCCTTTGTTCTGCAATACAATGAAATAACTGAACATGTATCTGTAGGATACTATACATGTGATAAGCGCTGTTAGTAGAGTCCACCGCATAGAATCGACTCACGTAAATCAAAAAGAGATGTGGAAAATCTGATATCAAACAAAGGAGAGAACGGCGCGCACTTCGACTTAAAAAGCCGAAATCTCCGGTTTCACCTTCTACACGACAACGCTGTAACCGGAATTTCTAAAAATCTTCACCCTGGCCGGAGTTTTCAAAAAAGTCCGGTTTTAGTAACCGGATACAGCGTTTGCGTGTGGACGAACAGCCAAACCGCGTAGAAAAAGCTGCAGTTTTGAAAATACCCGTGTTCGTGTGGACAGGGCCTGAGAGGCCGGCTGTGGATCTGAATAAGCACTTTCCTCACATGGCTGACGACTGACTCTCCTCACGTAGCAGGCGACTCACTTTCCTCAAACAGCGAATCACTTTCCTCACACAGCGACTCACTTTCCTCACACAGCGACTCACTTTCCTCACACAGCGAATCACTTTCCTCCAGTGTTGCCAACTATTTTCTAAGGAAAGTAGCTAAAGCCTGTCCAAAAAGTCACTAAATGTCGCTAGTCATGCGTCAATTAGCATATCCGTGACGTCATCACGTCGTCCTTGCGTTTAGCCTAACGTGTTTTCTCTCCTAATCCATGCTCATTTATTGTATTTTAAAATAACATAATAGAGCTGACTGTCCAATAAATGTTTTCATTTCCTATACCCTTTTGGCATACAATTGGAGTATGATGATATAGTGAATTACAAAAATGGGGGGGCTCGCGCTCGCAGGAAAGTACTAGCGACATTTGTAAACTAAAGTAGCTGACATTTGTCCAAAAAGTCACTCAATTTGTCGCTAGTCGCTTTTTTGAAAAAAAGTCGCTAGAGGGGTCTGAAAAGCCTTTAAATATAGCGACAAAGTCGCTAAGTTGACAACACTGCTTTCCTCACAGGACGACTGACTTTCCTTAGCCTAGAAATCTAGACGCACCCTAGCGGCAGCAAATGTAATCTGCCCGCAAGTGTCGTCTAGGAACTCTCAATACCCTTCTGAGGTGTATTCCCCTAACTCTTGCCGGACAATACACATCGTGTAGAGTCAGTGGGCGGGGCCATAATGACGACGGCCGAGTTGCGTTTGCGTGCTTCTAGTAAACACAGAAACTGGCGAACGGCGGCGGTCTTTCGAATCAGCTTTGACCGCGATTCTGGAAGACTTGGAGTTAAGCTTTTCTCTGAGAAAAGAACAAAGAACGGCACTGAAGTAATTCTTAAAAAGGGAAGATGTGTTCGGAGTTTAGCCGACCGGATACGGTGAATGTTTAATCTATCAACAAGCTCTGTTTCACCTTCGTTGCTCTGGTTGGTTGTAGCGCTATCCTATTGCGTGTAGAGTGAGTTTGAAAGACTCCAACCGTTTATCCCGCCCCTCGGATTGAGCCCTGTCAATGGTGAGTTTCCAGACCAAACATCTTGATGTGGGTCTGGCTTGTCAGGCTAGACTTTCCTCACACAGCGACTCACTTTCCTCACAAAGCGACTCACTTTCTTGATTCATGTACAATATTAGAATTAAATCTAAAATCATGTTGTTACCTCTTAAACTTCATTCATCCTATTTTTGTTTGTTTTTATTTTTTACAATGTAGCCTAATAAGTTCATCAGAAAAATAATAGCTGCACACAAAACATGACACGTAGTAAGAAAAAATATTTAATGTATTTAGGGCCTACAATTTAATCATATAATTGTTTCAAAACGGATGAAATCTCTGCAGCTTGTCAATAAAACGAACTTTCAAATGAATTAAAAGACTGTTGGAGTTTCCAATACTGACAAAAAGTAAAAAATACACAAAATGTTACTTCTGTAGGATATCTGAATAGGCTAAATAAAATAAATGCCATAAAAATCACGATTGTTTGGGCAGGATCTGGCTATACCTGTCAAGTGAAAATCACAAACACGACGCTTGTTAATGCATTGTATTTATAACATTATTTTATTATGTAGGCCTACAATAATTTTCACTCAACAAATTAAAAAGTTGGTTGAATCCAAAAAGCTCAAAACGAATTTTAGAATTGTTAAGAGATAGAAATAGACCAATTTTAAAAAGTTAAACAGGCTACAAAAATAAAACGTTTAGTTACTGTCTCTGATTTAAAAAAAAAAAAAAATGTTGCAGCGATTTGATTGCTTTTGATTGATTAGATGTTATTGAGCTCTGAAACCAGAACAAATAACTTATATTTTTTGTTTGAGTAATCTAAATTCATGCGTTTTTACCCTCATCAACCGCAGCTGGCTTGAATGCATGTTTAAGGCTAACGTTTTACGTCATTTGTGCAGCCTTCAAGTGAGTCACTTACAAAGACACACTTGATCATCTGTACAGATCATGACATATAGAGGTTTAAATAAAATCATCTAAATTATTTCAGCACAGCATTAGAGTCTCAGAAGCACCAATGACATCATAAGACGACAAGAAAACATTGAATAAAGATGAAACACTCACCTCAAATCATGTTTGTAGAGGTTTCTTCTCGTTACTCTGACTGTTGTGTTGAAGTCTCTGAAATGTCTGTTACTTCTAGAACAAGGAAATGTTTGAGGCTTGAGAATGAAAAGAATGTCAGTCAGTCATGTCAGCGCACGTAATCTCTGTGATCTGATTGGTTATTCAGAAAGACTCAAAATGTGCTTTGGCCTTGGTGCTTGGGAAGTCTATCATGTAGGTCAATGTATCAGGTATCAGTGTATGTTTTCTAAGTTTGCTTTTCAATTGGAAATAAGCACAGAAAAGAAAACTGCAGTTCATTTGTATTGTCAGATGTAATTGTGCTTGTTGTTATGGGAAGAAGAAGGCGGGAATCAGCAAACGTTTGGAGGACAAACCTGCATAAATTAAAAATAAATCAATCAATGAATGAATAAGTAAATAAATCAATAAATAAATATACACATATGTAAATTAATAAACAGATAAAAAGATAAATAAATGTAAAAATAAATAACAGAATAAACGACTTGATAGAATAAATGATTCATTTTTTATCAAATACATTTTTTTTATTAGTCGCTAAATGTTGCTAGATGACGTCATGCGTCAATTAGCATATCTGTGACGTCATCACTAATCCATGCTCATTTATTGGATTAGTGATGCATCACATCACTAATCCATGCTCATTTATTGTATTTTAAAATAACATAATAGAGCCGACTGTCCAATAAATGTTTTCATTTCCTATACCCTTTAGGCATACAATTGGAGTATGATGATATAGTAAATTACAAAAATTTTATATGTGTAAAATCTGAATTGAGAAACTGGATGAAATAAAGCTCTGTGATAGTGAGTAATATAAGCAATAAGCACAAGAGAAGAATGGAACTCATCATAACTAATTTCTTTAAATATAAGACAAAAGAAGCAGATATCATTAAGTGAGAAATCCGTGGCAACCCTTTGCTCGTGTATAGCTCGCTCATTCACGTCTGTCAACTGCTGTCTGTGTACGTTCACCGGCATGCGTGGGGTGGGGGGGAGACCTTGCGCTCGCAGGAAAGTACTAGTGACATTTGTAAACTAAAGTAGCTGACGTTTGTCCAAGAAGTCACTAAATTTGTCGCTAGTCGTTTTTTTGAAAAAAAGTCGCTAGAGGGGTCTGAAAAGCCGCTAAATATAGCGACAAAGTCGCTAAGTTGGCAACACTGCTTTCCTCACAGGACGACTGACTTTCCTTAGCCTAGAAATCTAGATGCACCCTAGCAGCAGCAAATTTAATCTGCCCGCAAGTGTCATCTAGGAACTCTCAATACCCTGAGCTGTATTCCCCTAACTCTTGCCGGACCAATCACATCGTGTAGAGTCGGTGGGCGGGGCCATAATGACGACGGCCGAGTTGCGTTTGCGTGCTTCTAGTAAACACAGAAACTGGCGAACGGCGGCGGTCTTTCAAATCAGCTTTGACCGCGATTCTGGAAGACTTGGAGTTAAGCTTTTCTCTGAGAAAAGAACAAAGAACGGCACTGAAGTAATTCTTAAAAAGGGAACATGTGTTCTGAGTTTTGCTGACCGGATACGGCGAATGTTTAATCTATCAACAAGCTCTGTTTCTATTCACCTTTGTTGCTACATGGAAATGAGGAGGGCGGTCCTTGTGTAGCTTCAGCACATCATTGGCTGAGAGCTC
Source organism: Pseudorasbora parva (assembly GCF_024679245.1). Taxonomy (NCBI): domain Eukaryota; kingdom Metazoa; phylum Chordata; class Actinopteri; order Cypriniformes; family Gobionidae; genus Pseudorasbora; species Pseudorasbora parva. The sequence goes on from NC_090191.1 coordinate 6,200,738, forward strand.
AAAAGAGTCTGGAGCTCACTCATGAACAGAATCGTCAGACCAGCTGAAGAGAGTTATCAGTAAATGACAGCCGGTGCTGCATTCCAATGCTGCGTTCCACTCCACTTTAAGACACGCACTTGCAAACTTCCCTAAGCACTTCCCCTTGGGGGAATCCCTGCTGCCATTTTGAAGTGCGTTCCACTTCGTGCAGTGGACAAGGGAAATTTATATGGACAGACCCTTCTCGATTTCGACCGAGTGAGCGAGTCTACTTCATATGTACACTTCAGGGAGCTTCATATACCACAATGCAACGCGATTGTGACGTCACCACATATTGCGTTTAATTTACCCCACCACAAACAACTCTATGATATTTTTAAAAACATTTAAAACAATCCAAACACATCCATATACATATAGAATGCTGCATTAAACAATTTCGTAAAGGAAAAAAATAAATAATAAATCAACTCCATAGTGGATTCCAAGTGATCAAGGGCTTAGGGCGTTCCAGTTCAGTCCATTGCAAAGTTTCCGCCAGTAGTGGGCACTCATGCAACGTAAGCAATGACGCACATCCGAGTGAACGAGACGGAGGGAAGTTTGCGAGTGAAGGGCATGATAAAAATGAACTGGAACTTCAGCGCTGGGAAGATTAATCTGTATTTAAACTGGGTCATCAATGTAGTAGAAATGTGAAATTATTTTTTAATTTGGTGCCTTCTAGACTGAGAAAAGACAGAAAATGTATTTTTGTCTCATGGGGATGAAAGACTACAATTCCCAGAATGCTTCGCTGCCCTGTGAGGCCATTCCCAAGGCCACCAACTTGATTACTGTGACTGAGTTGGAGAAGACACTACAATTAAAAACTGAACGTGTCTGTTCAATATAATGAGTGAGTTACCGCGCGAGTATCACAGCACTGAGCACTAACTGCAGGAGTGAGATAAATGAACTGATGAGCTCTCGTGATGAGAGCTGAGGTAATCGTGACTACACTCGCGGCATACATTCACAATGCGAGTTCAGTCTGGCGCGGTTCAGTTCATGCCTTTGCAAGCTTAACTTTCATAGAAATTAATTTGAGAAGTTAAAAGACTTACATTGCTCACCATAGTTCCGTTTAAATGAGTGCCTGTAGCTGCGAGCTGAGCTCTGAGTGTAATCTCCCATCCCCCATGTGCGGGTTCAAAACATGCGGAAATGGCTCCCTCTGCTGGCTGTAGTCTTTAGCCTTTGGCCAAACATTCCTCCTATGATGCAAATATCGTCAATTTGCATCATAGGAGGAATTTTTCCAGAAATAAAATGCATAAATCTCTTGTCTCAGGGGGATATGAGGGGGGAAAGCATTAGAATATACTCCAGGGTTTCTACTGATACAATAGCCTGGCTCTGCCCTCCTACGTACTTCCGCTCAATTTTCATTTTCCTTCAGTACTACGTCTGGGACTGCTGTGTATTCTTAGGTTTTGTCCGAACAAATTTGTACCGGTCCAATCAGCGAACAGAGGGAGTGGCTGAGAACGATGACGTTGATGTCGAGCGCTAGTTTGAGATGTAGTTCAGTAATGGCGGCGGAGAAAGATGCAAACTAAACCATTCATTGCATTGTGGCACCGCTGCCGAATATCCAGAAGTTAAAGCCGGAGCAATAACAGTCTTTGCTGGGGTTTGTTGGTGGCCCTCCAACAGGGTAAACTAGGGAAAAGTTTGATTTTCCAGATCGCTTCGTTAGTGATGAAGGAGTTGGCTGAAGCTATTCGGACGGTAACTGTTTCTCGTGGGGTCGGAAGGTATTGCCATCATTTAAGTTACAGGGACTGGTCAGTTATTTTATTGCCGTCCATCTCTCACCATCCGCGGAAAAATCCCTGGCCGAATTACCGACTGCTTTTGACAAACGCAAGGTCGTGTTGATGTAACAGCTGTCCGAATCCACTTCTCTTGAGTTTTCAACAATATATCACTTCAAAATTCACTGTTTGTAATCATTTTTGACCACTGCAGAACACCACACGGTTGCTTTGCTGTTATTAAGAATGCATTTAGACTTGTTTTTCCTTAAAATGCTGGCAAGTATTTAGAAGAGCAATATTTCATCACCGCTCAAACAAATTAAAATAAAAGCACTTAAACATTTGAATCTGTCCGTTATTTATAGCAGCATTTATTATCATACCAAGCATGACATTTTATTTACAGCATACAATCATGTCACGGACCACGTGAGTGCCGCGTTTCCGATCACAGAACTCTCCTCTCCACCGTGACGTGAATAAATCACAATCCGAATGCTCGAGTTTTAGGTTTTATCCTAGTTGTATTACTGAGATGGCATGCACATGTGCACTTTTATTTTGTCGGATTTCCATGTGTGAAACAGGCGAAGGGAGCATGACATACATCACGACCAAACGTTAGCGATTGGTTATGGCAGATCCAGAGTGGCTCAGGGCAGATCCAATAGTTTTAAACCTCAACAGGGTGCCCGTCTTCGCGGAAATAAACCAATGTCAATAGAGAGTGGCCAGACTCTATGTACAAATGAAATGTACAAGAGTCTGGTAAAACCAGGCTACTGATACAAGGCCATATGCTTATTGCTGAAGTAACCCTTTAACAACGAATATGTTACTGACTTTTATCTAACGACACACAATCTATAGCTAACATCAGTAATATGGAAACACAATTGCAACAAGAATTTTGTGTTTTGTATTACAATAAATTAATCAAGAATATAAGGACTTTTTTATTTGGAGAAGAGAAAGCTAACAACTACGTTACCAGTCCGTTATTCTTATTCTAACTCCTCCGCTAACATAAGCTGGGCAGGACAATACAAATATTCTTTACAAATAATAAAAGACATGATCGTTGCGTGTATTGGTGAAATACATAAATACATGTTGTCCAATGATGTGCTGAAAATATTAGGAAACTACTAAAGAACGAGAGACTTTTTTAAAGGTAAAACTGTTTGGGTGAAGAAACCATTTATACCAGATATAAATTAATTTGAAATGCAAATTGTGACAAATGTGATCAAAATAAACATAAAAGTTCCTATATGTGTGCGTTTTAAAATGCATCTAAGTGATTTTTCATGATATTAAAAATGTGGAAATATATTTCATAGAGTCTAAAAATACCTGAAAACAGGTGTACAATATGATTGTCCTTGAATCAGTAGATTTATTTTCATATTATTTGGGTCATGTTTAAAGTAGACATAAACCAAAAGAAAAAAAGCTTTAGTTTGAGTGTTGAATCTAAACTGCTCAGTCTCTCTAGTCTCTCAAACTACATCTATCTGCATATCTCCAGACCACAGCACCTCTGTTTTTACAGACACAAGGGCCTGTTAAAATGATCATGAACAAAAGATTGTTTTACTATACTTTTTATGGCCTTTTACTTTTAATTTTAACTAAATGTTTAAGGACCCACAGAAACCCTTTTACTTGCTTGTAAAGTTATGATATGTAATCATTAATACAAATTTGAATGTGTATTTTATATACTGTATACAAACAGTAAAAATTATTTTATATCTCAATGTGAACATTATTATTAACTTGTCATTATGTTATTAAATGTATTTCAATAATACATTCAATTCTGAATTTTGTCCTCTTTTCTTGTTTTATTAATATATTTAACTAGGTACATTTCTATGCACTTTTGTGATTTTAGACTCAGCAGTGAACGGGACTTTTATTTTGTTCTTGGATTATGACGTCATAAGTCCGCGCCGCGCTCCTGCATCTGTTGTGATTCTGCTGTAGAAAGGTTTGTGTTTTAAGGGTTTAAAGTGACACAGAATGAATGGTATGTAATTAAATGTAACACTGCATTGCTACATTGCTATTATCTAACATTTATCAGCGTTGTGTGAGTAACACAATAAACTCACGAGAAGGAGCGTCTCATTTCGCTTTGTCGTGAATTAGTTCAAACATGAATTCAGTCTCTGGGCGAGTGAAGAGAGAACGGGTGCGTCTCAGTCAGCTCCCTAGTTCAGTTGTCAGGGCACTGATCAGTGAGTCAGCCCATTGACTTATGTCCTGATCTGACTTGTGAACTAGGGAGCTGATTGAGACGCATGGAACCTGTGTCATGACAAATCGTGTCTGCTTATAGGACCCCAGAGCGATTCTATTGTTCTATTGGCTGAAATAACTTTTAATGGGTAATCTGTTCAGAGCCTGATTACAATTCTTACACAATTGTGTTTTGATTTTTGTTGTTTAAATTGTGCTAAGATAGTCTTTAATGTCTTACAAATCATGTTTCATTTGCTAGTAGTATATAACTGAAGCTATAAGTGCTTATAAGTAGGAAGAGGATACAGAGAGAAGGGGATACAGAGGATAGGGAACAGCCGAAAGAAGAAGATAGGAAGAAGATAAGTGCTTATGTAAGTATATAAGATACACATATCTTGTATATAATCTATTTAATGTGTGCACCTGTTCTGTATTTTACTGTTTTTCATTCTTTATTATTTACATTATAGGTACATTAATATGTCATGATTTTGTATTGGTAGTATTACTTAGTTTATCAGTTGAAAATAATTTAGAACATGTTTTTGCTCCCATTATAGCATATTTCAAATAAATGTTGTGTGTGTGTGTGTGTGTGTGTGTGTGTGTGTGTGTGTGTGTGTGTGTGTGTGTGTGTGTGTGTGTGTGTGAACTTAGTATGGCAATGAATTCATAGCTTATTTTTAAACAATTGCTTGTCTAGAACCATGTATAACAGCTTTTGATGAGGCATTTAAAACCGCTACCAAGTTGAGTCCTATAAACGGACACGATTTCACAAGCGGACAGGATTTGTCATGACACCGGAGCTTTAGATTTTAGGGTCTGTGTATCATCTGATCATTTAATTTGCTGTTTGGAATGGAATAATGAGAATAGATAAATCAACATGTTTATTCTTTTTTTGTTTAGTTTAGTTTGGCTCGATTTTTCATTTTTCGTTTGTGGCTTACAAATCGGTTTATGGTTTTGATATATATTTCCACACGTGGGCGGCGCTGAAAAGCCTCTTTCATCCGATTGGTCAAACAGCTCTGCCTTCAGTGCGAGCTTTTCATTCTGTCAGGCAGAATACGAGTGTGGGACTGACAAATGCAATTTAGTAAATAAATTTAAAAATTCTGAAAACGCCACAAACTGCTAACTACACACTATTTAAAGTAGAAATATGTTGGTCACATAATTCGTGCTGTTGCGATTTGCAAGCGACCCCATTCATTTGAGCCACAGTATTCTTTGAGTATGATAGAGTATGATTTCTCATTGATAAATAAAGTGCAAATAGTTCTGTCTCTTTGGATAAAATTGAAACATAAATAAAAATAATTAAAAGGCTTGAACTGTACCATGACGCACGCGTGTATGTATAATACGCGTGTGTGACTGTGAAGTAAATAATTTTGAAAATTTAAAAGAAATAGTTTATATTAGGGCTGCACTATTAGGGGAAAATATTACATTTTGAAAATATAATTGCTATTATTATGGTTAAAATTGCGATATTAAAATGCGATTATTATTTATTAAATTTTTTCCTTTTTTTACAATTGAAAACTGCGTGTATAAAACATTTTGTATTTATTAATATGACTCATAATAATTATGATTTATTACTGCTGAAACATATTTTTTTTAAATATGAAATATTACCATTGCAATAACATTTTCATAATTACAAATTAAAAAGAGTATGTCAGAATAAATATAATAATACTAATTATTATTATTATTATAATAAAAATCTGTTGTTTATCTGTAATATGAATTTCTTAAAGTCTATGTCTTTAATATGAAATATGAACCTCTTGTGAGGTTTAATTCATACTGAAGGCCAGAGGGCGCCCTCAAGCGGAAAACGCAACATTTGCCTCAGAGAAGAAGTGACGCTAGTTTTCAGGAAATCCCCAGCGGCAACCTCCCCCCATCTCTCTTGAAGCTAATATGGAACTAATGTAAACTGCAATTCCTCAACATGCTCCAGAAGGGAGCAGAATCTCATTGAGCTTCATGTTAAAATTCTCAACTTTGCAGCAGAAAAAAACATGTTGACAGCCTTGTACAAATTGTGGTTTTGGCCTATAAGGCTAATTTTGACCTTCATGACAACTGTGAGGGGGTGATTTTTTTTATAACTCGTTCGTTTACGTTATATAAAGCCTTAAAGTTCTGCATAATTATGGGCGTGGTTACAGGTGGATAGCAATTTATCTGCCGTCTATAGTCATTGCGTCACCCACATCCTGCCTTTTTGCCCATTTTCTGTTATCCAGGAGTGACACGAGATGATCGCTTGAAAGATGGCAACGCCCAGCTCACCCCTACTTTAAGGTTCAGAAGGGCTTATCAGAATCCTATGGGTGATGTCACGGACACTACATCCATATTTTTTTACAGTCTATGGGAAATCCCTATTGGAAGCTAACGCTGTAGGATAAATAAACAGAAGATAGAAAAGCTTTGATTAAACATGACGACAATAAACACGACTGCAGCAAAATATGGTGTATTTGAGTTCTTCAAGCCATCTAGGGTTAGCCTGGATGCCAGCCGAACTTAGCCCTGCCCACAACTTTTTAGGTCGGGCAGTTCGGTCTGGCATTGCTCCATAGAGGAGTAATTATCTCCGAACAGAAACTGTTCGGACCAATGAAATCATCAGGACGGGCTTTAGACGATGACGGACAGATGATAAACAGAAACGTAATCATGCACGTCATCAAAGGGGCTTGTATTATATTTACTTGAATTCTAAACGGAGAGCTTGTTAGTATGCATTCACCTTCATAATTTCTCTCAAAGATGATGATCATGTTGGGTAAGTACTCTGTGAATCAATAAATTCTTAAACATTTTTTACAACACCGGCAAAGTTAGTTTATTCCAGATCGTATGCAGACAGGGTTGCCAAGTTTTTACAACAAAATCCGCCAACTACTAGCCCTAAACAATAGCTTCTCGGGGGGGGTTCTCCGGGGGAAAAATGGTGTTTGGGGGTAAAATATGTATTATTTTGGCAAGATTGCCTGCTAAAATTCACACTCATGGGTCTATATATCACATAATAGTCGCTTCAACCTTTGGACATAGAAAACAACCGCAGAAAACAACGCAGACTTGGCAACACAGTGCAGTTGAGCTCTGTCTGATGACATTTGACAATGCGTCGCTTCATTGCTCTGATTGGTTTGCTCCATTGGGCTGTGATTATGAGGCGTGTTTCAACCGAACCAGGAAAGACATCAATTGGGTAGGCCTAGAAAGTTCTATCCAATTGATGTCTTCCCTGGATCGATTGAAACACGCCTCATAATCACAGCCCAATGGAGCGGTTTCAGACTCATATTTTGACTAGAATTGAGTATGACCACGTCAGGCTAATCTAGGGTTATTTCCATAATAATAAAGTATATTATAATGCAGTGCTGATCTGATAGTGCTGATGCAGCGCCACCCACGTGTGGAAATGAAATATCAAAACCATAAACCGATTTGTAAACCAAAAATGAAAAATCGAGCCATCTAATTTTTTGTTTTTTAAACGAAATCATAAAACCAATTAACACGCCGATTTATCTGTTCTCGTTATTCCATTCCAAACTGGAAATTAAATGATCAGATGATACACGGACCGACAAGAGAACCGGAGCTTTAGAGTCAATTGAACCGATTGATTCACAATAAATGATTCAGTGATTCGAAGCGCTGTATTTATTTATATCTCGATTTCTACAAAACATTATATAACTAATATATTAAAGGTGTGTATAATTTTATAATTTGCATTTTCATTAATTTGTGTAAGTTTTGAGTGTTTTTATGTGAGTGTGTATTTGTTTGTTAATTATTCCCATCTTAAACAGGACAATCACACAGAAAATCCCTTGGTGAAGTGACTGAGATCCACGTGACGCACTATTATAAAGATGGCGTTTATTAAAGTAGAGAGTGAAGATCTGAAAATTGAAGAAACATTCATTTTGAAACATGAAGAAACTGAGGAACAAACAAAGAAAGAGGAGAGTGAAGACCTGAAGATTGAAGAAACATTCAGAGTGAAACATGAAGAAACTGAGGAACAAACAGGTTAGTTTCATTCTCAAAGCGAAACTCAGTCATTTGATCATTAATAAAATGTCCAGCTCTACAGAAATTAGTGATATTTTTGACTGTTCTTTATATATGACATGGGTGGGTCGCCTCATGTGGACAGACATGTTGAGCTCACATGACCAGACAAACACTAATACTCTGTCTTCAGTGCATATGCGGTGCGTATTTTTTCCTGTACCCATGTTAACGGACTACAGCTTTCAAACTGCATGTGGATGCGGTCCGGCAGTCGTTTCAGGAGCGGTGCGTCTGCAGCAGTGCGCTGATTGTTTCCACACCGAGTCTATTTTTTGCTGTGCTAGATTGCAGAATTAAAGTGACAATGCATTGTTTGAATTAAAATGTATTGATGTGAAAATGTACAAATTTGACCACAAATGCATAAAGTCTACTCATTTGAAAGTCAACACAAGGCTTTTTTCCTCTGGTAAAGCAAGGCAAACGACACATTTAGGTAAATAAGGAATAAGCACTTGTCGTTTCTTAGAGGTGGTGAAATACATTTCTTTATGACCTGTAGGATTTCTTGTAAAAAGATTTTGAAATGAAAGAAAAAATGAGAGTCTGCTGATTTTGTCCTATTGTAAGTTTGACCTTTGCCCTTAAATTTCCCTCAGGACTTTTGTAAAAGCCAAAATATGACCAAATACTATGATAATCACACCTGGTTTTAATGACAATTACATTTTAAGTGATATTACTAACCATCACTACATTTTATTGTGGTTTATTGTGAAACTGGTTATCTTTCTATCCCTATCTACCGTATTTTCCGGACTATAAGTCGCACTTTTTTTCATAGTTTGGCTGGTCCTGCGACTTATAGTCAGGTGCGACTTCTATATCAAATTTAATTCATACTGACTGACAAGAATAAACATATAGCCGCGAGAATGCGCTCTATGCTGCTCCTGTAGCCTAATATTTACTTATAGACAACAACTTAGAAAGACTGAACACAAACAAAATGCCCCCATAAAGAAAATCTTATTCTGCAAAACACAAACAGCATGTTGTAAAATATGCAGCGGAGAACGAGTCTCACAGCGTTCGTCTCGCGCGGCTGAGCCTCTCCCGGCAGAGAGTTCAAGCGTCTGTGGACTCGTTCCTTCAGCTCTGGCCATCTTGCTTACAGTCCGCAAGTAGATTTCTTTTTCTTCTTCATCACAGTTAAAGTAACCTCTGCTTTTCGCCAGTCCCTTACAAGTTTCTCACTCTTCAAACTTTCTTTCTTCTGCTCGGGTTATGCAGTGAAGCGGGCACGAGCGAGTGCACGCGAGCAGGTGCTCGCATGCGCGCGCGCTCGCATGCGCGCGGCTCCAGCTCTGCCCTAATGCGACTTATAGTCCAGTGCGACTTACATATGTTTTTTTCCGCGTCATGACGCATTTTTAGACTGATGCGACTTATACTCCGGAGCGACTTATAGTCCGGAAAATACGGTACTTCAGAGTTATATGTAACCATATCATCACAAATTTGAATAATTGTGTTGAAATTAAATCGGGTGGCTGGTTAGTTTTTAACAGCGGATTCAGGTGACGTCAAAGCTTATCCACACATCTCTGGTGTGCATGGTGATGGTTCATTATTAGCATTTATATTTATTTATTTAGTAGAATTGTTTATCCAATAGAGGTCACAGCATCGCTCCCTCAGTGGCCACAGCTGATGGGAGCGAACTATACATTCATTGTGATTTTTGGATCACCCATCACTTAAGGTGTGGTTATGAGTACATCAGATGACCACCTTCCCACTCTCTTAGTTTGAGTATTGTTTTTGGCTAGTCTAGTATAGTTTTGCTAGACTTAGTCTAGTCTTTGTGTCAAGCCGTCATTTTAGTTTTTATTAGTTTTCGTCACGTTCATACTCTTTTTAGTCTAGTCAAGTTTTAGTCAACTAAAAGTCTGAGCATTTTAGTCTTATTTTAATCAGAATTATCCATGACTATTTTCCTCTATTTTTAGTCGACGAAAATTGCTGACATTTTAGTCTAGTTTTAGTTAATGAAAATTGTATTTTCGTCTCTTTTTAGTAATGCAATTTTATTTACTTAGTAGAATAAACAAAACGAACATCTTTTAGGCAAAACCAATTCAAACAAGGTTTTTCCAAATGTGGTAATAAGAATAAATGCTTATTGAACTTAATAATAGGAAAATAATATCCTATTTATTTTTTTAGTTATTTAAATTAGGTCCACATTATAGTTAAAATAGTTTTCTGTCTTGCATTTTACCTCAAAATAAAGGATGTAATTTTATTCCACATGGAACTGAGTGGAAATAAGTGAATACAGCCTCTTATTTGCTTATAAGGTAAACATTGTGCTGCGGTTATTTTAACATATATAATTGCTGCCGTTATAATGGAACATTACAAATGTTTACATGCTTTTCTTTTTTGAGCGGTGATGAAATGTCTTGCTCTTGTAAAGTCTAACATTAACGTTATATCTTTAAAATGCATCCAAATAACAGTTAAGCAAAACCGTACAGTGTTCTGCAATGGGCAAAAATTATATAATTTAAACAACGAATTCTGAAATGATAAATTATTGAAAACTCAGAGATGTGGTTTCAAACGGCACCTTGGTGTTTGTCAAACAGGAGGTAATTCAGCCGGGGATTTTTACACGGGTGGTGGGAGAAAAACACGAATATTCTGGATTAAGACGACAAGAAAATCCCTGACTAGCCCCTGATGAACACCTTACGACACGAGGAGAAACAATAACCATCCAAATAGGGCTTACGAACCCCGACTGGCCGGCCATCGTTCCCTTATTCTGTGTCAGACTTAACATTGTTTGTCGTCGTGACTTTAACTCACTGCAGCTGCATCTTCTAAATGATGCCGTGAGGGGGGCTTGAAGAAAGTGACGTTGCCTGCGTTGGCGCAATGCGGATGCAGCCACCTAAATGAGACGCCCCGAAATATTGCAAACTATTAATAATAACAGGACAAAATAACGTTACGACCTGTCGTCTCGTCTCATTTTCGTCAACAAAAATGAAGAGACATTTTAGCATATTTTTTATTTTGAGAACCACATTTAGTCTCGTTTTTATTTGTCATCACATCACCAGCATTTACGATGCGTCTCGTCTTGTTTTCTTCACATGATAAAGGTTCGTTGACGACGATATTTAGTCATACTTTTCGTTGACGAAAGCAACACCTAGTACAGCTCTGTCAGGGTTCTGTCACTTCGGTCTAGCTTATTCTTGGTTTTGTGACAGCCCTGGCACTCCTGTATTTGTCTTGTCTTTTTGTGAGTACATGACTTGTAATTTGTCCCTGCTGGCTATGTGCTTGTTTGTCATGTTTGTGTGAGCACATGGCTTATCTCGTGTTTTCTTGTTCCATGTGCTCTCCTGTCTATTGTATAAACCCACCACCTTTTTTTCTGATTAATTGTTCCATCTTCCCCCGTTACCCTCTTTTTGTTTGCTTCCCTATTTATTCTCCTTGTGTTTAGACCTCACTCCTTTCATCCATCCGCCAACAAGATCAATGTTCATGTTAACCCATTCTGTTTCAGTATCATTATTAATCCATGCCACTATTTGGTAACCAGTTTATATTGAAGATTATGTGCACAGTTACCAGATACCCGGAAGCAATTCCACTCTGTAAAATCACATCTCGACCAGTTGTTAAACCTTTAACGTTTTTTTTTACCACTTTTATATAAATTGTGTGCTTTAAAAGTTTTTAAATTGCTCATATTACCCATCACATATCCAGTGATTATCATCCAGAGTCAGGGGTTGCATCAGACCTTAAAAGCAATGCTTAGGGAATACTGCATTGAGACATGGTCTAAGTGGGACAAAGGTGTTTCTTTGCTTTTATTGTCTATCCATGAAACAGTGCAGTAGTCTCAAGTTCAGCCCATCAGAGCTGGTCTTTGGCCATACTGTGAGAGGACCACTGAAAGCTCTACAAGAGAGAATGCTAGGCATTTAGGACTCAAAACAAATGTGTTCGATTGTCAATCAATTCCATGTTCGGCTTCAGAAAACTTGTGTGCTAGCTCATGAGACATTTGCTAAAGCTCAGGGGAAGATGAAAATGTGGGCCTTCTGGACACTGTGCCCTTTTCCCTCCTGGTGCGATGCCAATGGAATTATGATCTAGTTGTATGTTGATTTTGATACTTTGTCTAAATGTTTTGTGCCATTAAACTGGTGTTAATTTTGCATTTGTCTCTTTTTACCTTAGACCTGACGGGGCTGAAAGAGGAGAGTGAAGAACTGAATGACATGGAGGAAAAAGATCAATTTGAGAATAACTATTTCATAACAAGGGGAACTATAAGTAAGTTCACCTGCCAACAGTGTGGAAACAGATTCACTACAAAAAGAAGCCTTAAAAGACATATGAGAATTCACACTGAGAAACCGTTCACATGCCCTCAGTGTAGAGAGAGTTTCAGTAAAAAACAAGACTTTGAAGACCACATGATAATTCACACTGGAGAGAAACTGTTCACCTGCCAACAGTGTGGAAAGAGTTTCAATAAAAAACACCACTTTAAAGACCACATGACGATTCACACTGGAGAGAAGCCGTTCACCTGCCAACAGTGTGGAATGAGTTTCAGACATAAAGGAAGCCTTAACCTACACATGAGAGTTCACACTGGAGAGAAGCCGTTCACCTGCCAACAGTGTGGAAAGAGTTTCAAACATAAAGGAAGCCTTAACCTACACAAGAGAGTTCACACTGGAGAGAAGCCGTTCACCTGTCAACAATGTGGAAAAAGTTTCAACCAAAAAGGAAACCTTAACCTACACCTGAGAATTCATACTGAAGAGAAACCCTACACCTGCCCTCAGTGTGGAAAGAGTTTCTCTCAAAAACAAACCTTTGTATACCACATGAGAACTCACACTGGAGAGAAGCCTTACACCTGCCAACAGTGTGGAAAGAGTTTCACTCAAAAAGCAAACCTTAACACGCACATGAGAGTTCACACTGAATAGAAGCCGTTCACATGTGGTCACTGTGGGAAAGGTTTTAGGTTATGACATAGCCCTTAAGTACCACATGAGTATTGCTGTATGAAACTGTTTTTATATGTCATCTGTGTGGGATGAATTTCACAGAAAGGAAACGCCTCATGTTTGAGAGACTCTTTAATGTGCTGATTATTGTTATGGTATTAAATAACCATAAGAGGTCTGAATTCCCAAATAATGTCCAGTGACTTGAGCAGAGTAAAGAAGCCGGAGTCAGAATTAGACTCAATGTGTTGATCAGCCAAATTAAGAATGAATTAGTCACAATTTTACATGTCAAAAGAAGTATAAATCTGTATCAACTAAAATACATACTATTGTACTGCACAAAAAAATAACATAACAATAGCAGCTTATCCACATTCGGGCTAGTGCGAGCCAAGGCTTTCAATGGGCCGGACGGGGCTAATAGTCTCTGTCCTGTAACTCTGAGCTCAAAATCACACTGTGTTTCCAGTGCTTTACTAAACTCTACCTTAACTCTTCTCTCTGAAACAACATTACACAACCCCATCATTTCACTAACAAAAGGACATTTTATCAGACTGGAAATTAGAACAATTGCTAAACGAACTTGATAAATGTTTGCCTTTTTTGTGTTTTGCTTAAAGATTTAAAACCCAAGCATCAGTTTTACCACAATTTTACAATAAAAGTTGATAATAATTAATTAATTTGTGTCAGGATGGCGCAGTTATCGTAAAGAAAGAGTGGTTTTACCAATATTTCTCAAAAGAGGGAGGAGTTACTTATTCAGTCACATCTGTTTCTGTTTATTTCTAGTCACAGGATAGCACAAAACTCTGGGGCTTTAATCCAAAAGGACATTAAAACATTCTCATATGTTTACTTCACATTTCCTTAGGAAGATTGATCTTTTCTGTAATTTTTTAACCATCTGAGGAGCTTTGAGGGCTCTCTCCAGTCCCAGTATAGTGTTATAATTTCAGCCAGAGAAACAGAGCGAGCTCTCGAATGAAAAACAGGAGTTATGATAGAGGAGGCTATATTTTATGATATAAGCACAGCTAAATATGCATATAAGGCAGTCTGCTTTAAGAGACTAGGTGTATTACCAGATAAAATATGGAACCAAATAAATAGATGATAGGGGTATTAGTGTTTTGCATCACATATAATTATATTTCTGCCTTATACGGTGATCAGAATCGTATTAGTTATTTCAAACCCTCGCTGCTGTCTGAGTTTTGAATTTAAATGACTTCAAATGTCTTTCGGTCAAGCCTGGAACTAGCACGTCTGCTTTCGATCCAATGTGATCATGATAAGATGAGATGACTACACTATAGTGTAATCCGTGAGGTGTGTTGTGCGTATTCTACTTGCGTAATGTGTGTGTGTGGTAAGTAGGGCTGCAACAATACAGTTAGTCCACGGTCAATACATAACTCTGTTTTTAACCACAGATTTTCGGTTCGTTTTTTTGCTATTCTACCGTAAATCCTCTAGTATAGGCCGGGGCCTTTATTTTACTCAAGCGCATCACGTTCCAGGCCTTTATTGGAAGGAGGCCAGAATTAGAGGCAGGCCTCAATTTTTATTTGAGCATATCAAACTACCAGTAGAATGAATAAAAATTAGATTTTGCGTCTATTTCAACCTATAAAATAAAATAAAATGTTCTTTTATTGAAAACGTACAGTTACCATAACATTATGGTATGCATACAGAACATTAACAACAAATACTGGTAATTCACGCTAAATTCCAGTGTAGCAATATGGTAACAAATACGTAGCAAACATAGGCTACCAGAAGTGCAAACACTTAACCATACACAGTGATAATTAGGTTATTGATTCATAACAAAAGGCAACAGACACCTTACCGCTCCAAAGTTTAACCATTCCTGTCTCGTTTGGTTTGAAGTTTAAAAAAAATCCTCCAATTCTGTTTAATCCTCGTCCCCCTCAGTTTCCTCCTCCTCTTCATTTCTCCCTGTAAACTCCTCATCACTCGCGCCAGCCTCTACAAGTTCATTATTGTACAGCTCCTCTTCGTCCTCCTCATGTTCCGCTGCCCGTCTGTCATCCTCGCGCAGGCAATTGAAAAGTCTTAACGTTACTTCCGGCCTGATGGATGGGTTCTCTCCCACATCAACGTGATTTTTTAAAAGTCCTTTTTATAGAATTTTGCACAGTTAATAGGTAAACACACTTCATGAAGTCACAGGCGTGAGCCGCATCACATACATGAGACAGCCTATTGCCTTAACACAGCTGTCAATCAAACATGCAAAAAAAATAGACTGTAAAAAACTTTTTTTATTTATTCCAGTATTTGAGATGTTCTAATAATTTTGTAATTATGTTAAAATAATTGAAACAACTGTTATTTAACAAATATTATATTTGTATAATAAACTGAGGGGGCCTAGTCATCATAGTGGGCACAGGCCCGTCCGCTGGCTACACCCCTGATGTTGAGGCCTGCCCAGAAAAATGTTGGTTCTAATAATAGCCCAGGCCACTATTAGAGACCAGCCTTTATTTACCTTCGGTGAAGGCGAGACTGGCCAATGTTGGAGACCCGGCCGCTAATGGAATACAGGCCAATATTAGAGGATTTACGGTATTCTTAGGCGACAGGAACAGAAAATGGTTAAGGAGAAAATGTTTTTTATTGCAATACTCTTTCTTTATTTTACTTGAAAAACCTTACTTAAACTTAACTTTAAAAAAAAACCTTGTACACATTCCTGGTGTATAATATAAAATAAAGATTTACAGTGGCAGCTGAGAGATGTACAGCAGCATAGGCCTACGGAAATGAATAAATGTAGGCTGAAATTAAAACTACATAGTCTTCAATATGCAATTGATTCACAGCAACTGTACATGATTTACATGATTCACAAATGTACGTGATTTTTCTCTCTAAACTGAGGAATATTTTAAACAAAGAAAAATTTAAATAATTAAAAACGCAATTTACAAGCGTGTATTGAACCGTCAGGGACTCGAACCCGGGTCCACCGGCATGAGAGTCGGACGCTCTAATAAGGAAGCTAAAGGCTGCAACCTCTAGCGTCAGTCGCTAGAGCATCTCTTGAGGTCAGAGGCAACATGACATCATGACTTTGCGTAAACATACACGGCACTTTCTAAAGCCAAGTGGCGTGTTATCTATATGCATTTTGAGCTATCCGCGTGTATGTCTACGCCTAAACGAAGCATCATCTCCGCAAGTATGTCTACGCCGTGTAATTCTGCCAACCTGATCTCACATTTTAGTCGTTGAAATGATGATCGCGCCCCTTCGTGAACAGAACACACACGCACGATTCAAATGATACACGAGACGACAATTAGAATGACACAATTGGTCACGAGACACACGACAGCCAATGCTGTCAAAGCTGACCTGATGTTTCTTCCGGTGGCAATATTTGAAATGTAATCAATGTCAATCTTTGGCTGATGGACTCGACGTTCTGATTGCTTTTGGGGATTATCTTCACACAAATCAATCGTTTGGCCTCGGAACACTTGGAGTATTTGTACTTTCTGAATAAATTGTGCCTGCAGTCGTATCTGCCTGTTATCCTGTTTTTTATAATACACAAATGGGTAGGTTTAGGGAAGAGTTTGAGTTACGCGTTCAAAAAGTATCTGAATATGTGTGTGTGTGTCCACAAGGTAAATGGATTTATAAACATACTAAATTAGTTTTTATTGAAAATGTAAAGATGGAGAATGTTTCTTGCGATGGGTAGGTTTAGGGGCTGTGTGTGTGATGGGTAGGTTTAGAGGTAGGGGCAGTGTGGGGGGGTAGAATGAAACGACGTTGATAAACCCGCTAAAGAGCGATTATGCGACTTTATAGCATGCCAAAATTGCATTGGAATTGGCGTGTCATACGCCATTTCATGAGATCAGTCTGTCAGAGGAGTGAGGTTTACTCGCACAGCAACTACTACTAGCTGGTAGTGCTGGGAAAAAATGGATTTGATTTAAAAATCGAGTTGGTTTGTCAAATCGATTCATATTTTCAAAACATCGGTTTTTCAAACGCATAAACGCATGTCCGTCATCTCCGGAGCTGCTCTGAGAGTCACACGCCACAAGCATTTTACCGTTTAATTTGAGAAAAACCACCATCATATCATAAACACAAAGAAACTCAAAGGTATTCACGGCAACCCATCAAAATAAAAGGTCAGTTTTACATGAAAAATATATCACATATATTTTTTGTTGATGCACTTTAATTAAATATAATAAATGTATATATTTAAAATGTATGTACAGTTTGCAATTGTTTTGTTTTAAATGGGGGGCAGGAAAAAATTTGTTTTAAATCAAGATTTTTTTAGGGGGGGGAAATCGCCCAGCCCTACTAACTGGCCTCTGTTACATATGCCTGATGGCACTAAAAAAAGAGTTAATGAATGTGATTTAAACCAGGAACTAAATTCAGTACTGACACACGCCCCGATGTCAGGATGTGGATTCTGTGTGTGTTTCCCATCTGTCAGTGATCTTTGGGTCTATAGGTTTTCCTATAATGACAGAACATCTTTGAGGACATTTACTCCAAGATTTTCCTGGGGGCAAAATGGATTATTTTTTTCTGTGAGTTGTCGCATCTCATCATCCGTCACAGTGAACTGGTTTGGAGGTAAAGTTACTCGTTCAGGCCAAAGCACATGAGGTACATCTGGTGCAGAGTGACCCCTCCACCAACTTGTTCTGCTGGATTAGTCTCTCCTTCACTGGACTCTGATGGTTTTGTTGTATCTTCTGCACTGCACTGCAGTACTTGTATTTGGTTACACAACTCTGTTGTACATTATGAACACATTATTGTATTTGCATTGGGGCTGAATTATTGATTTTGTTTCACACATTTGCAAAAATCTGCTCTGTATTAGTCGTATTTGTGTCTATTTTGCACTCTTGATATTTTAGACTGTCGCCCGTACATTGCTATGCACTTTTTTCTGGTTCATGGCTGATTTGTGGTTTGTATCACTAAAAGATTCCCTGGGTTTTTGTGTTTTTGCGTATTTCCCATTCATTTCCTATGTCGATCATTTTTGACCGTGAAGGAGACAAGTATGACTATTTTTTTACAACCCTTTAACATGTCCAAATCACCTCCTTGATTTTTTTTGTGTGTTCACATAGTTAATGCAACAAAAGTCACCAAGTGTCATCCCATTCCACTGAACCAAAAATGTTTCGGTCATTTTTGACCTTCTTTCAGAAACGGGCTCCATGTCTTCTCTCGTCTTGCACTTATCTTGCACTTGCGCTTACATCGTCGTCGCTCCTCCTCCTCCTCCTGAGACCGGTGTGACGCTCAGCTGTTACTCATTATTAATCACTTATATACACACACATATCTATATATATAAAATGGAACAAAATAAGAGACCACTTAACATTGATTTCTCACTGTTGTGGTCTCTTAATTTTTTTAAGAGCTATATATTCATATTCTTCAATTCACCTAATTTATTAATAGGTTTAAGAGAAGGTTGTTCAGATGAGTATGAGTTGTTCAGCAAGTATGACTGTGTAATTACATCTTGATGCCATCAAATTGAAGAAGGGAACCACCCCAAAAATACCTCTTGTCTCGCTCCTCTCGAACAGAACCCAGAACTTTGGCCATATTAGTAAAATTTGTCAAAAAAAGAAACTCAAGAGAGCAGTCTTTTCAGCACTTATGGATGAAACAACAGATGTGTCCCACACTGAACATGGTTCCTTTGTATTCAACAAGCAGAGATGTTTTTGAAAATCTTGTGATGGCTCTACTAGAAAAAAATGACCTGAAAATAGAAAACTCTGGGGTCAAGATTATGATGGGTCTGCTAACATGAGTGAGCACTAGAAGGGACCAGAGTCCAGAATCCTAAGAAAAAAATCTAAATGCCATGTATGTGCACTGTCAGGCATACTGAATCTGGCATGGGAGAAAGTGCAAACATTTCTGAATTTTTTTTAAATGCAGAATAGGAAGCCCCCTGATTAGCGTCCACTGGAGCTGAATAAACTGTCATATACTCGGTGGACCTGCAGAGAATGTGCACTTAAAACTCTGGTGAATGTCCTCCAATCTGTCATGCAGTTCCTTGAGGAAATGACACAGCAAAATCCCCCAGACTCCTCAGCTGTTGTGCAATGATCCTTCTAAAAAGCATCAATGTTGAGTTCTTCTCATGTCTGGAGATTACCCGTCCAATCTTCCAGGTGACTGCAGCTACATCTGATGCATTTCAACAGAAAGGCATGGACCTGAATGGAGCATACAGCATTGTTGATGAAGTTTTAAAGAGGCTGGCCTACCGCAGAACAGAAGAGCTTTTGAGAACATTTATAAACAGGCTACAGAGAAGCCTGCATCAATCTTCCATACCCAATACTTGTGCCTACCACCAGTCAATGTGTCATATTCTTTTAGTGGTCAAGGAAAACAATGCACATCTATCCAGTTCCAAACACTGTCAGCAAGCTGGTCATGGTCACATAACCATTGTTTAATGAACTAATATATCTTCTATGTTTGTTAGCCCACAACTATCTTACGATACGGTTGATTTTCCCACATGTCCTAAACAGAGTTTATTATAACAGCTACAAGCTACAACTCAGCTCACTTTCCGCCGCGCCATATGTAGTAATACGTTTGAATGAGCCTGTCCTTGGTCGTGCAAGGGATGTGGCCAAAGATGTAACTGTTTCAAGAGATGATAAAATATTTCTTAAAACCCCACATAAATGTGCGCTCATGCTCTTTTAAACTCATTTAATTATCTATCCAGAAAAGACACTGATCAACAGAACAATTTTATTTTTTATAATACATTATAATCACTCCAAAAAACATGATGACCTACATTATGAGCTGCACTTCTTTGCGTGCTTAGCTTTTCACTTCGCAGCCCCAAAGAAGGTGTTTGTTTCAGCACCATCATAATTCAGGGAGTTAAACTAAAGAAAGTCAGCTGCTGAAAGTAGCATTTTTACATTTTCAGTCCCCATCTTTTCGTAGCCTCCATTCAGAAGGTGGGATCCATTTTGAAACGGCGACATTAATTGGTTTCATACAGGTGAGTTTCATCTAAATCTAAAGGACAGTGCCTAGTATTTTGCTGCCCATCTTAATTGGTGGACTTTAGCGTATAGGGGATGTTATGGTTATGGTTTCAAGTATTCAACATTGTACATTACATTTATATTGTGTGTTTACAGTGTTTGGTTAGTTTTTCTTAAGCCCCGTTTCCACCAAAATTACCCGGAACAATTTGTACCAGGAACTTTTTTACAGGAACTTTTCTTCCCCCCAGACCTACAACTGTCTGCGTTTCGACCGCGATCTAAAGTTCCGAGAAGATTAGGCAAATTAGTCCGGTGATAGGACTGCGCGCGAATGTTCCTCCAAGTCAGTGAAGGACATGTCTTACTGCAGTAATCATTTTTGTGTGTACCAATTGAAAGATGGACTATTTACATGAGACGTTATCTAAACCGATCTGGTGTTTACATGTGATGACTTTCAAGCACAATCATTTTGTCACATGCAGTTTGTCTGCCGCATCAAAAATGTCAACGCTGTTTTCTCCAGCAGGCAGCTGGAGTGTGTTTACTGTAGCCATAGCAACTCTTAACGGCCACCAGTATTATTTATAGCTATTTATTTGTTGTAAAGTGTAATAATCATCTCAAAAAAAAAAATGTTCTGTCAGGTGCAGTTAAAGTAAAAACTGCCTGGGGCAATATACGCTGTGTCATTACTCCAACATTATCTTCATAACTTACGAAATAAAAAGTTTACCCCTCCGAAAAATTAACTTTCCTCTCTTGTCAACATGAGCGTGGCGCGCGCTTAAAAGTAATCGGTCAGGTCGTTTACATGGTGAAAAAAAAATGAATAACGAGTATGGAAGAGATTCAATTGTGCTGCTTTTGCTGGTTATGTATAGGTTTACTAAGGTAATTAACAACGACAGAAAAGAGCACTAATATGCAGATTCAGCAGCATGCAGCATATTCAGAAAGCTTGTAAAGCTAGATTTAAAATGACAATGTATATTATTATCAGCTATTACGGACATTGCACGTGAGATGGCTGAGACGAACGTGGCGCGCGCTATCAGACAGAGCACAAGACTGATATTTACTGAACGAGACTGAACCTCGCAAGACTTTTAAAAATGCCTGTTGAAATAAAATGCTGCTTGATCTTAACCAATCAGCATGTTCAGCGCCCAAGTCCCGCCCTCAAAAATTCCTGAACTTTGAAAAAGTACTACCTCGCGAGCAGGGCCGTTTGGAGGGGGAAATATTTACCCGGAACTTCATTTAGACCCTGGTTCCTGCGGTCTAAACACACGAAGTACCACCCAAAGTTCCTGGTTCCTGGGTAAAGTTCCTGCGGTGGAAACGGGGCTTTACATGCAAAATTGTAATTATAAGTAGCAGACATTGCTGCTCTAAGTACCCTCTGGAGGGGTTTCACAAGAGAGCACAAAGTGTGCTATTATTCATGATCATTTGATTTTCTGTTATAATCTTTTTGGCCGGTGTGCCCTTCTAGGCCCTTATAAGTGAAAACTGGTGTAAAAACTGTAAATGTTGACGGTAAATGGAAGTGCAGTTGGTGAAAGTGAGTGTACCTGAGGATGACATGGTTAGGCCTGTTGCAATATATAAATAACCATCTGATCACGATTATTGTATTCTTTTATAGGCCTACGTATGGCACAATGGGAGAGTTATGGACTTATAGAAATAGACAAGCACCGATTAAGTTTTTGTGCAATATATTCAGTCATTTGAAGCCATTCCTTAGTTTAATGTGAGGGAAAGGAGACTATTTACATCTTTCAATTAAAGTTGACAGAAACTTGTCTTCCCTCTGCTGCGGCTGTCAATCATTCTCTGCTCAGCATTCAAACTAATTTTTAATGCCTTCTAACACTACACTAAAACACAGAAACACAAAAGCTGTGTCCTTCGAAGGATGCTCAGACTTTAGCCTTCATAGGATTTCTAATTAAGCTACCAGGTGTTCCCTATTACCGCAAACAGTGGCTGCGTTCGGAACCGCATACCTTCTTACTATATAGTATGGAAAAAGCAGTAGGCGAGCGAATGTCCGAATCCTTAGTATTCATAAAAGAGTAGGCGAGAACTACCGGGGGTTTGGACTATTTCTCGCGAGATTCGGACGTGCGTGTACTTAAGTTGCGTCCGAATATGTCTACTAACCTACTATATAGTAGGCGATAACAGTACGTGAAAGGAATAGTATGTTCGAAACCTCAGTAATCATAAAAGAGTAGGCGAGAAATCCCCGTGTGAGATACTGCGCTCCGCCCAGATTGTGAAGCACTCATCGTCGGATACTTTTCTATCCCTGCCTTCCCATAAGGCCACAGGAAAGGAAACGTCAGGTGAAGGAAAATGATGCGGGTGTTTTCAAACGTGAGTATTAACAACTAAAATCACGATTCTCTTGTGTTCAAATCACATTTGTTGAGCTTCTGTAGAGTAAACTTTTGAATTGTTGAAGGTGTAAAGTTGTCTGAATAGTTGTGATTGTGCTGTTAAAACACGTTTTATTGTGTATAGCTAACAGGGGAGCTCCAGTAACACACATAGGCTACATCTCCAAAGTATTGCAGATGAGCACATCACAACTCAACATAAGTTATCAATTTAATTTGTCCATTAGTACTGTTGATAAACTGAGGAACATTTACACATCAGCAACTACATATAAATGTAGTAGTGAACATAAATCACATAGGTAACGTTAATCTTGTCTGATGTTACAGGGACAGAAGAGCTTGTGTGTGTGTGTGTGTTAATCTGGTGGAGAGCGGCTGATGAAGGAATGCTGTCCTCAAAGGCTTTGAGTCAGTATATTACAGAAATGAATAAAACAGTTTTCCACAGTCCATTTTAAATTAGCCTTGGTTCAGAGAAAACGCCTGCGCTTCTGGTTCGTGTTTATATATGGCTTCTTTTTTTGACCTATAGACTTTTAGCCGGCAACAGCGAACGGCACAGTGGATTGTGTTCACCAACAATGTTTTCTGGAAGTATTCCTGAGCCCATGTTGTGATTTCCATTACAGTAGCATTCCTGAATGTGATGCAATGGCGTCTAAGGGCCCGAAGATCATGGACATCCAGTATAGTTTTCCGGCCTTGACCCTTATGCACAGAGATTGTTCCAGATTCTCTAAATCTTGGATATTATTCATTGTAGATGATGATAACTTTAAACTCATCGCAATTTTTCTCTGAGAATCTCCTTTCTTATATTGCTCCACTATTTTTCGACACAGCATTGGGAGAATTGGTGATCCTCTGCTCATCTTGACTTCTGAGAGACACTGCAACTCTGAAAAGCTCTTTTTTATACTTAATTATGTTGCCAATTGACCTAAAAAGGTGCAAATTGGTCCTCCAGCTGTTCCTTATATGTACATTGAACTTTTCCGGCCTCTTATTGCTACCTGTTCTGTTCCATCTTTTATGGAATGTGTAGCTCTCATGAAATCCAAAATAAGCCAATATTTGGCATGCATTTCAAAATGTATCATTTTCAACATTTGATGTTATCTATATTATATTGTGAATAAAATAAAAGTTTATGAGATTTCTAAATTATTACACAACTTTTTTATTCACATTTTGTACAGCTTTCTGCATCCCCTAATCTAAAGTCTAAACTATTCATCACACATAAACATGTTTCATATAATTTAGCAATGTTTTCATATAGATCTCTGGACATCACAATGACCCATTCTGTTTACAAGTCTGTGAACTAAAAGATTTATGAAATCATGATGTATCTTCCTCTTCCATTTCATTCAGATCACAACTCTCCACTTTAAATTGCATCAGGTCTAAGGCGGGGGAAAAAACTAGTCTAAAGTCTAAACTATTTATCACACAAACATGTTTCATTTCATTTATAGATCTCCCTGTTAAAAGTTATGTGTATAACATGATCTAATGAGCTTATCAGTAAGTAAAGACGCTCTGACATACTTGACTTTGCATAAACAACGTAAATCAAGGGCGTAGGTACAGCTTCCAAATCAGTTTTACATATGAACTACTTTAGAAATGTATAAATGTTTTCTTTATTCTATTTCTCCCCAGTGTGAATTTTCATGTGGGATTTAAGGTTTCCATCCTGACTGAAACTGTCTCTACAGTGAGGGCAGATGAAAGACTTCTCTCCAGTGTGAATTTTCATGTGGGATTTAAGGTTTTCATCTCGACTGAAACTCTTCCCACACTGAGGGCAGATGAAAGACTTCTCTCTAGTGTGAATTCTCATATGGGCTTTAAGGTTTCCATTTCCACTGAAACTCTTTCCACACTGAGGGCACGTGAACGGCTTCTCCGCAGTGCAAATTGTCATTGGGCATTTTGAATGTTCGTTTTGACTGAAACTCTTTCCACACTGAGGGCAAGTGAAAGGCTGCTCTCCAGTGTGAACCCTCATGTGGACTTGAAGGCTGGCCTTTAGACTGAAACTCTTCCTACACTGTTGGCAAGAGTAAGGCTTCCGAACCGCACTGTGACTATCCATGTGGTATTTAAGGTGTGCTATTTGCCTGAAACTCTTTCCACACTGTTGGCAGGAGTAAGGCTTCTCTCCAGTGTGAATTTTCATATGAACTTTAAGGTTTCCTTTTTGATTAAAAGTCACTCCACACTGTTGGCAGGTGTAAGGCCTTTCTCCAGTGTGAATTCTCATGTGGGTTTTAAGGTTTCCTTGGTAATCGAAAGTTATTCCACACTGTTGGCAGGGGTGACGCTTCCTTCTAGTGTGAACTCTCATGTGGACTTGAAGTTTAGAATGCTTTTTGAAGCATAGTCCACACAGATGGCAGGGGAAATTACCTATAGTCCCTGTCTTTTGAGCCCTTTTTCCTGAAGTAGTTTTTTCAGTCTGTGAGCAATTGAAAGATTTTTCTTCAGTTATTAAATCATTATGTATCTTGTCCTGATCTTTCTCTTCTATTTCATTCAGATCTTGACTCTCCTCTTTCAACGCCATCAGGTCTAAGGCAAAAAAAGACAAATTAATCCCAGTTTAGTGCCACATAGCAGCAGACATCAAAACATTTAAACACGTGTTCAGTGTCCATTTTTCAACAGAAACAGCTAATTGTTTATTTCTGGAAAATATTAAAGACTACCTAGAAAAGACCTAAAGCAAACTTTTTATACTCTTAATCATGAAGTTCGTTAATCTCAATTAACATTAACATTCAAATTTTTCTGAACAAGCTCTAAACTGAATAAAATCATATCTGTCCAGGAGAAAGCAATGAGTTTGCATAGAGCTCTGGATGTCACGTGACCCATTCTCTTTACAAAATCTGTGAACTAAAAGATTTTTCTTCAGTTATAAAATCATTATATATATATATATATATATATATATATATATATATAATATTCCTCTTTCATTTCATTTAGATGACGACCGATCTTTAAAGAGCATATTGCAGGTTAAATTTCTTTCAAGATGAATACATAACCTTGCATGAAAATGCCATATGAAAAGGTAATGCAGGATTTAAAATGTTTTTAAAGACATAAGAGCATAAACTTATTAGCTAAAGGGGCCGTTTTGTTGGCTGTTTGTAAAAAACAGAGTCCACAGGTTTTCTAAAAAAAGGAAGCGTTCACTTTACACAGTGGATTATCATCCCAGCGATATGATGGAGTTCAACATTGCAATAAAATAATGTATTGTTAAAGGATAATATTAAATGATATAACACACACGCAATGCTTCTTTGTTGTTATTTTACATGAATCAATTTCAACATTGATGAATACAAAGTATATAGGCTACATAAACACAAATGCATAATCTCACACTTTAAAAAAAAAGTCTGGAATTATGTGCTGATAATGTAAATATTTTATTCATGTCATGTATATGTACATTCAAGTTCACTCAAATACTCAAAATGTCATCACACTATTGGTGAATCAGCACAAAATAAACCCAAACACAGAATGAGTGAAGAAAGGATCACAGGAAACACACAATACTAACATTATACTGTCTGTGGCTCGGCCGCGGCGGGAGATGTGACAGTCATGGATCCGTCAGAGATGCAGCTTGAAGAAAACGTGTACTGTGCGTAACTAAGGCGTACACTTACTGTGCAGTCACAAGAGCTTTCGTGTTAAACAGAGACTGGAGCTTTCAATGATGCTGCTATAGCTTAAGATAGAAAAAAATATTTGTGTGCAAATGATTTGTCGTTTGTGTGTGTGTATCTGGTATGTATCCACGCTGTATGGTTGCAGCCACTGAGCTATAGCATAATAATACTCATAGATCTAGCCTATGTGACATGGTTGTGCATGATTTGGCAATAGGGGACAGCCATACGCTGGTGAAAATCAGGCACATGCTCCATGATGTCCACATGAGAGAGAAAAATCTTCTGCGAGCTCATATGACAGCAAAAATCGCATGTGTACGCCCGGCTTTAACGTTTAGTGTGGACGGATATTAACGAGCGTGACTTATGCTGCCTGATGGTCAAAACTTATTATTAGTTTCTGTTTTTGGTATCAATACTCCTAGATGACCTATACCAGCTTTGTGAGTGCCTGATACATGATAATTATTTGTAAAGTATTTTAATCTGAGCACAGTGTTCATATGCTAGCGTATATAACGTTATGAGCTAACTGGTCTCTCACCTGCTCGGTTTTCCACTTTCTCCTCACAACACAACAACTCAATTCATCTCCTCTAATAGTTGTTCTGTCTAATCCTGGCCTGTCCCTTATTGTGTGTCCTAATTGCATGGCTGTGGTCTGCCATATGAGTATTAATAAACATTGAACATAAGATTAACGTAAATCTAATTACTAGTCTTCTCCACTAGATGTCCCCCATCTGCCTTGCGTGATCTTACAAAGGAGCAAGAGGCGCACATCTTTTAACCATTCAGTGTTTAAACGGCAGCTTCGCCTTTTGATGGAACCATTTGATGTGACAGAGCACACAACCGCTAAAAATAGATCACATACACGCAAATGCTTGCCTTGCATTAGGATCAAACTTGAGCAGCGCAGGATCAATAATTCAAAACCTAATAGCTTATATTATAAACAGATTTCCTCAAATAATAGTTAGTCCACAGTCAACTTAAGTCAGCACGTCAAGGTATTGTTGTCTGTTACCACGGCAACTACGTGTCCAGGAATTAACCATAGACTGTAAAAAATGAACGCATTTCTCATCTATGAAAAATAAATGCACACATGACAAAAAGCGACAAAATCGCAAGAAAAGCTTGTCGTGTTGTGAAAATTGCTAAAAAAATCATTCAATATCCTTTTTATGTTTTAGAATAAATATATCAAAACATCCATAAAACACAGGTCCTTCTCAAAACATTTGCATATTGTGAAAAAGTTCATTATTTTCCATTATGTAATGATAAAAATGAAACTTTCAAATATGTTAGATTCATTGCACACCAACTGAAATATATCAGGTGTTTTATTGTTTTAGTACTGATGATTTTGGCATACAGCTCATGAAAACCCAAAATTCGCTAATTAGCATATTTCATCCGACCAATAAAAGAAAAGTGTTTTTAATACAAAAAAAGTCAACATTCAAATAATTATGTTCAGTTATGCACTCAATACTTGGTCGGGAATCCATTTGCAGAAATGACTGCTTCAATGCTGCGTGGCATGGAGGCGATCAGCCTGTGGCACTGCTGAGGTGTTATGGAGGCCCAGGATGCTTCGATAGCGGCCTTAAGCTCATCCAGAGTGTTGGGTCTTGTCTCTCAACTTTCTCTTCACAATATCCCACAGATTCTCCATGGGGTTCAGGTCAGGAGAGTTGGCAGGCCAATTGAGCACAGTAATACCACGGTTTTGGCACTGTGAGCAGTTGCCAGGTCGTGCTGAAAAAAGAAATCTTCATCTCCATAAAGCTTTTCAGCAGATGGAAGCATGAAGTGCTCCAAAATCTCCTGATAGCTAGCTGCATTGACCCTGCCCTTGATAAAACACAGTGGACCAACACCAGCAGCTGACATGGCACCCCAGACCATCACTGACTGTGGGTACTTGACACTGGACTTCAGGCATTTCCTTCTCCCCAGTCCTCCTCCATACTCTGGCACCTTGATTTCCGAATGACATGCAAAATTTGCTTTCATCCGAAAAAAGTACTTTGGACCACTGTGCAACAGTCCAGTGCTGCTTTTCTGTAGCCCAAAAGTGGTTTGACCTGGGGAATGCGGCACCTTTAGCCCATTTCCTGCACACGCTTGTGCACGGTGGCTCTGGATGTTTCTACTCCAGACTCAGTCCACTGCTTCTGCAGGTCCCCCAAGGTCTGGAATTGGTCCTTCTCCACAATCTTCCTCAGGGTCCGGTCACCTCTTCTCTTTGTGCAGGGTTTTTTGCCACACTTTTTCCTTCCCACAGACTTCCCACTGAGGTGCCTTGATACAGCACTCTGGGAACAGCCTATTCATTCAGAAATTTCTTTCTATGTCTCACCCTCTCGCTTGAGGGTGTCAATGACGGCCTTCTGAACAGCAGTCAGGTCGGCAGTCTTACCCATGATTGCGGTTTTGAGTAATGAACCAGGCTAGGAGTTTTTAAAAGCCTCAGGAATCTTTTGCAGGTGTTTAGAGTTAATTAGTTGATTCAGATGATTAGGTTAATAGCCCGTTTAATAACCTTTTCATGATATGCAAATTTTTTTAGATATGAATTTGGGGTTTTCATGAGCTCTATGCCAAAATCATCAGTTTTTAAAACAATAAAAGACCTGAAATATTTCAGTTGGTGTGCAATGAATCTAAAATATATGAAAGTTTAATTTTTATCATTACATTATGGAAAATAAGGAACTTTATCACAATATGCAATTTTTTTTAGAAGGACCTGTACTTCAGATCATTTTTTTTAAATAAAGTTGCATCAAAATTGTATTTAACAATTGTATGGATTTGAAATATAAAGATGCTTTCTGTTTTAATGTACTCAGGTGTACCTAAAATAAAAAGTTTAATATACAGGTTTGTGGCTCTTCATTTCTTTTTAATTACCCGCTTATGTCCCGCTCTTTTGTATAAATAATTATAGTATTTGTATTAAATCTATATTCATTAACACTTTTCTTTGTGTCTGAGAATGTTCTGTTGTATGTCATTTTAAACTCTAAAAGACAAATAAACACAATGTTGGAAGAAAAAAAATCCAAAATCGAATCATCTGAACCGGTACCCAGCCCTACTCTGCATAGACCCTCACTTCGAAGAACAGAAGTTGTCAAAAGTATGGAAAAAAAGAGACGACCAGGTGCAACGTCTTTTACATATGTAACCCTTGTACCCTGGACTATCACCCCAGCAGGGTAAGAGAACATGGAGATGGGACGTGGCGTCTCCGCTCCCTCCTTCATAAGTTCCCATTTAGTCTTTCGCCAAAGAATAGGAATCCCTACCAAATTGCCATACCCCGAAGGAGTTACGTGGAGTACAATAATGAGCCGTAGCCCGCAACTGAGAAGGGACTCCAGCCCCACTGAAGGGGGGGCTCTCCCAAGGGAAAGACATGGGCTTTCGTAGGAGCAACCATGGAAAAATATATGGTATCCCCGTAGGGTCACTCATATAACCCCAGCCCAGTACTGGTTCTCAAGGATTCAGCAGCTAAGGGTCTGATGGCAGCCACACACGGCACCAAGGGTGATGGAGGACTCGACAGAGTTTGCTTCTGGAGAATATAAGCACCGTAGCACAGCAAGCCAGCATAAGCCAGGGCCTCTCAGTGCTTCGACCCGTTTGAGGTAAGAACACAGGTGTCACCCAGCACGCAGCTCAACAGATGTCTGACAGCAAGTCGCCACATGCCAATGCCCAGGAGGATGCAACACTTCTATTAGAGTGTGCTCGCAACCTGAGCGAACAGGGGACACCTTGTGCTTGGTAAGCCAAGGTGATGGCATCCACAATCCAGTGGGCCATCCTCTGCTTGGAGACAGCCTTTCTCTTCTGCTGGCCTCCGTGACAGAAAAAGAGCTGATCCGAGGTCCTGAAGCTTCGTGTTCTATCCACAAAGATCTGCAGAGCACAGAGAGGACAGAGCAAAGCTAGGGCTGGGTCTGCCTCCTCCAGGGGCAGTGCTTGCAGGTTCACCACCTGATTCCTGAAGGGGAGGTAGGAAACGAGGGCATATAGCCAGGCCGGGGTCTAAGTACCACATTGGGTGTTACTCGGGCCGAACTCTAGGCACGATTCGTTGACCAAAACTGCCTGCAGGTCCCCTACACTCTCGATGGGTCCAACAGCAAAGTCTTCATAGAAAGAATCTTTAGCTCTGCTGACTGCAAGGACTCAAATGGAGCATTCTGAAGTGCTCGGAGCAAGATCCCAAGAGGATATGGAGGGAGGTTGAGGAGGATTTAATCGTCTCGCCCCCCAGAGGAACCTGACTACCAGGTTATATTTCCCACACTGACTTGCCTTTAGCAAGATCATTATAGGTGGATATTACAGCAACATAAACTTTGATGGTGGAGGGTGACAGTCTACACTCCAACTCTTGTTGCAGGAAGGGAAGCACAGACACGATCAAACACCATCGGGGGTCTTCTCGGTGAGTTATGATTCTCATAACTCATAACTAGTGTTTCACGAGTTCACACTTACATAATATAAATGCGTTTTTGGCGTGCCGTCCGGGGGGAGGGATTCAAGCTCGAACTTGGCCCGAACCCAGAGTACCCCCCCCCCCCCCCCCCCCGTGTAAGTTGTTAGAACTAAAAGAGCAAAATGTGCAGAAGGGCTGGAGGAGGGATGATGATAAACTGTCAACAGCACAGAGGTAAGACTGCTGCGTGTATATATACACCTCTTGTTGATTAGCTGAGTGCTCTCCACCTGTGTCAATTATCTGAAAGCCCTCCTCCCGAATCTTTGTTAATAAACATCGTTTCTGTGAAACTCTTTCCACGATGATGACAACTACTTGTATTATTTTCAGTATTAATATTCATAATCATTTGTATTATTATTTTTCATCAGACAAAGTGTGCCACACGAGTGTGAAGATTACATTGAGAGGGAAGAAGAACATTTTTAACACGTAATTACACACGACAGAAATCCTCTGTAAGGAAGAATTGTGTAGCATTATGTTGTTTTTCTACTAATTCCAGAGGTCACAAGTTCTCTATAAGACATCCATTTTGAACATGAACAAGTTTCTCCATATAAGTATAGTATATTAAATGTAAACTAGTTTCCCTTTATTTATTCGAGGAAATTCGAGCTGCGTCGAAACGCAGGCTTCCTGTTTCTCGGCCGGCCAGTCAAGACTTAATCTGGCTACAGCACGAGTCACAACCTCCAAAAGCTCCTCTTGAGCGTGTGTGTGTATGGGCGAGATGTGTTCGTCATCATCCAGGCTCACAACATCCAGTTCCTCGGAACTGGAATGCTGCCGCGCCTGCGCCTCTGCACAAGCAGAAGAAACCACAGAGCATGCTTCTAACTCGTGAACTGAGGCGTGAAATCCAGCGGGTAAGGGCAGAGGTAGGGGATCACCCATCTCTAATCCCGCCGCTATATCCATTTGCAATCCCCAGGAAGCGAGCCTTCGCTGCGCCTCGGCAACAGCGGGACCTGAGCCCTGAGGACTGCGAGCCGAAGCACCCTCCTTGAAGAGTGCTCGGCGTAATCTAAGCGTTCTCATCGTGTATCCGTGATGTAGCATGGGCAGGGAGTGACACACTGCTTGAACTGTTTGCTCGCCATTATTTTCTCTTTTTTTCAATAGACAACACACACATGAAATGGACAAACAATATTCACATAGAGCGCTTGTGAAGACACAGAAGCTGACGACCGTTTGGTCCAGGTGTGCTTTATAGCTTCCTGGTCGATGACGTCACCTGCCTATGACGTATCACCACGCTATTGGACTGATTTCACTAGGGCTTCATGACGCAATCATGAAAAGGCGTTCCCGTAGCGTTTCAACGCAGCGTCTCGTTCCCTCTCAGGGAACCATGGTTACATACGTAACCTGAGACGTTTTCTGGTAATGTAATTAATTTATATAGTGAAGCAGCCTATAAAACCCAACCATTCAGTCCAGAGCAGCCAGAAAAATACCATAAACATGAAATAAACAGAAGTGATCTTGGCAAAATAACTGGTCCTGTGAACAACAATGGGTTGAAAGGTCTTCCAAATTCCAAGTCTACATGTTCTCTCTGCAGTGAATCCTTGAGTGACACTTAAGGTTATTTTTAAATCTGAAACCCTTTCCACACTGATCACATATGAATGGCTTCTCTCCAGTGTGAATTCTCATGTGATTATTAAGGGTAAATTTATGTCTGAAATTCTTTCCACACTGTTCACATATGAATGGCTTCTCTCCAGTGTGAATTGTCATGTGGTTATTAAGGGTTCCTTTATATCGAAAACTCTTCCCACACTGATCACATGTAAATGGATTATCTCCGGTATGAATATTCATGTGTCCCCTAAGGCTTTCTTTTTCAGTGAAACTCTTTCCACACTGTTGGCAGGTGAAAGGCTTCTCTCCAGTATGAATTCTCGTGTGCCTGTCCAGCTTTCCTTTAAGTCTGAAACTCTTTCCACACTGTTGGCAGGTGTAAGGCTTCTCTCCAGTGTGAATTTGCATGTGGACTTCAAGGTAACTTTTTTCAGTGAAACTCTTTCCACACTGTGGGCAGGTGTAAGGTATCTCTCCAGTGTGAAATCTCATGTGCCTGTTAAGGTTTACTTTACGCACAAAACTCATTCCACACTGTTGGCAGGTGTAAGGGCTCTCTCCAGTGTGAACTCTCATGTGAACTGTAAGGTTTCCTTTATGAGTAAAACTCTTTCCACACTGTTGGCAGATGTAGGGCTTCTCTCCAGTGTGAATTCTCATGTGAAATTTAAGGCTTCCTTTATCAGTGAAACTCTTTCCACACTGTTGGCAGGTGTAAGGCTTCTCCCCAGTGTGAACTCTCATGTGTCTTTTAAGGCTTACACCTGGAGCGAAACTCTTTCCACACTGTTGGCAGGTGTAAGGGCTCTCTTCAGTGTGAATTCTCATGTGGTCATTAAGGTTTCCTTTACGTCTGAAACGCTTTCCACACTGTTGGCAGATGTAAGGCTTCTCTCCAGTGTGAATTCTCATGTGGACTTTAAGGTTTCCTTTACGTCTGAAACTCTTTCCACACTGTTGGCAGATTAAATAACTTTTAGTTTCTGTCTTCTGAGCTCTTATTTGTGAGGAAGTCTTTTTAGCCTGTGTTGATCTTTTTCCAGGCATAAAGTCATGATGTTTATCATAATGGTCTCTCTCTTCTTCCCTTTCATTAGGTTCATGACTTGACTCTTTCAATGCCATGAGATCTAGGGCAAAAAAATACAAAAGACATTTAAAGCATCAATAATAGGGTATAGGGTAGCCTGATATATAACCTATTCTATCCTATCTTAGGGATTGGGGTGGGCAGCTTAGGTCCTGAAGGGCCACTGTCCTGCTGAGTTAAGCTTTAATAAAAGATGCCTTTAATTTTCAAGCAGCCCTGAAGACTTGGGGTTAAATTTGGGGTTTGGGTTAAATTTTTGCAGGTGTTTGAACAAGGATGGTGTAGCGATTTTGGCGATTATATCACAGTTTTTATATAACCTAACAATTTTGAAAATTGAATTATACATATAATAATAATATACATAATAAAAACAGCAGAGTGGACTATTGTAATGGTCTTCTAACCGGCCTTCCCAAAAACACCATTAGACAGCTACAGCTCTTAGAAAACGTTGACAGGTTTCTGAGCAGAACCAGAAAATATGACCATATCACACCAGTCCTCAGGTCTGTTTACACTGGCTTCCACATCTAGGATCGATTTTAAAGTACTATTACTTGTTTATAAATCACTCAATGACCTAGAACCTCAATACATTGCAGATATGCTTATTAAATACAAACCCAACAGATCACTCAGATCATCAGGATCAAGTCAGCTAGAAATACCAGGAGTTCACTCAAAGCAAGGAGAATCTGCTTTTAGCTATTATGCCAGCCACAGTTGGAACCAGATTCCTGGACAGATCAGATGTGCTCCAACAGTAGCCACATTCAAATCCAGACTCAAAACATCTCTTTAGTTGTGTATTTACTGAATGAGCACTGTGCCACTGTATGTCCGACTAATCGCACCTTAGAACTGTTTTAGTTTACCTGTGTTATCTTTGGTTATTGTTATTTTATGTTCATTTGAGTTAAATATGATGAGTGAAAAATGGGTTTGATGGAAATAGCAAGTTTGACAAAAAGGTTTGAGTATGTGGAAATCTGTGGAAAGGTATGAGTGAAAATAGGTTTTAAAAAAATCAGGGAATAGTGACTGAAATGGATGTTATAAAACGTTTTTGAGAAAGAAATGAATGAGAGATAATCTAATTAAGTTGGTACATGTTTGTAGACTGTAAACTGAAGGATGTTTTATTTTTATTTCAGACAAATATGGACCCTTTTCAGAGACTGTGATGACGTGTTTTAAGAGTCAATATCAAAAATCCTGCAAAAATTTTTTTTATTGTATCTACATAGCGCAGCTCCAAATCAAACCAATTGGATCCAACTATATCAAGTTAGAGCGGAACTTAATATGGATGCACAATTCACATCAAGAAACTTTTCTTTCCTTTCAGTCGGTCACGTTTGATGTACGTCGGAAATGACCAGCGAATTGGGGATCATCTTCAGAGACCAATCTGCTTTGACTGTATAAAAACGCACCAATAATATTGGCATCCAGTTCATGCACCAGCCCTGCAGTGTGGGTATAAATACGGAAGTGAAATAACGCATCCTCGCTTTCAACTTCGGAGCCGAACGGTTGCTGATCAAAGCTGCTGTTTCTCTAATCTGAGAGTGAAGAAGGATTGCTGGTGTTTGTCTGTGCTGGTGTGAAGGCACACTTAAGCGGGTGGCCGGACTAAAAGAGCATTGTTCATTGTTGGTTCGCTGAGCATTTTCCCCTTTATTATTGGCTCACTGAATGATTATTGTCAGCTCGCTGAGTGTTTCCCGTGTTCTGACACAGGCTGGCACTATCGGACTGTGTCGAGCCGCGGCCATCTCCCTGAGTACTTCAGCACTGCTAAAAGAGCAAATTTACCTTCTAAAAGCTATACACTTTGACCTTGCGTCTTTTTGTCAAGATGTCATTCAAACCATGTGTTTCTGGATGCCGTCGTTTTCTGTCCCCAGTTGACGATCCTGATCGCCGTCCCATGTGTTTGGGCATTCAGCACACTGAGGCGGCATTCGTGGGAACATGACCATCACAATATTACGATCTAGTCTTGATTACCTCAAACGAGGTGGAGTCCCCATGCGTATCCCCCGATCTAGTGGCCTTCCAGCTGCGAAGCAGAGGCCTGCTACTTTGGCTGATGCCTTTCGTGGAGACCTTGAGGGTTACTGTGAG
The DNA here is from genome assembly GCF_024679245.1 of Pseudorasbora parva. Lineage (NCBI taxonomy): Eukaryota > Metazoa > Chordata > Actinopteri > Cypriniformes > Gobionidae > Pseudorasbora > Pseudorasbora parva. The sequence goes on from NC_090191.1 coordinate 6,236,459, forward strand.
GGCTGTCAACAGACTCCTTGGACCAATCCCCCCTTCGCTGTGTCGGTGGAGCTTCCGCGTCCAGCCCAGTCCTTCCCATTGGGGGCTGGCCATGCTGATCCAACACAGAGGATCTCTTATTGGCATGGAGCTAGACTTGGTCAGTCAGACTGTGTGCCTCTCAGGGGAGCGAGTCCAGTCAGTGTTGAACTGCTTGAAAAGTTCAAGGGCAGGTTGGCGGTCCCACTGAAACTCTTTCAGAGGCTCCTGGGGCATATGGCATATGCAGTCATGGAGACACCTCTCAGATTGCTTCATATTATGAGTTTACTCTGTCTTGGATATTTATTTTTAAATTGTTTTTGGTTTGTAAAATTGTTTGTAATGCTTTATTTATACTGAATTTATCATCCCTGTTTTATCTATTTTAATTTTTACTAATGTAAAGTGCTCTGAGAATTGACTTTTAAAAGCGCTATACAAAAGAAAGTTATTATTATTATTATTATATGAGACAACTTCAGGACTGGCTTCATGGCCAGGTCCCGAGATGGGGGTGGCTGAGCGGCAAGTACCGGGGTCTCAGTTGCTCCATACTGTCGCCAAATCTTCAGCCTGTGGTTGGACCCTTTGTTTCTAGAGTTGAGTGGTGCTCTTCCCGCCAAAAAGACCCCTGAAGGTGTTCGATTAGTGTCGTGCTATCTTTCCTGCAAGATGGGTTGGAACAAAGGCTGTCTCCCTCCTCCTCAAAGTGTACTTTGCATCTATAGCGGCATATCACGACACTGTTGAACATAAGTCTGTCGGAAAGCACGACCTGATCAGGGCACTTCAGACTCCTGAATCGAGTCAGTTGAATATCCTGTCCATGAAGGCAGTACTCCTCACTGCATTGACTCCGTCAAGAGAGTAGGGGACCTGCCCGCACTTTTGGTCAACAAATCGTGCCTAGAGTTCGGCCCGGGTGATTCGCACTTCATCCTGAGACCCCAGCCCGGATACGTGGTCAAGGTTCCTACCACTCCCATCCAGGACCAGGTGTTGAACCTGCAAGCACTGCTCTCAGATGAGGCAGATCCAGCCCTGGGTTTGTTGTGTCCCGTCTGCGCCCTGCACACTTACGTTGACCGGACTCAAAGCTTCAGGACCTCAGAGCAGCTCTTCATGTGTTACGGAGGCCAGCAGAAGGGAAAGGCTGATTTCAAGCAAGCAGAGGTTAGCCCACTGGATAGTGGATGCTATCGTCTTAGCCTTACCAATCTCAAGACGTGCCTTGCCTGTTTGGGGTGCTGGCACACTCAACTAGGAATGTGGCTTCATCATGGGCACTGGCTCAAGGCAATCTCTCGCTGGTAGATACATGTAGAGCTGCGGGCTGGACAACACCTAACATGTCGATTTTATAGCTTACATGTAGAGCTGGTTTCTTCCCGTGTACTCGCACCCATCATGACCGGTAAGTGCGAAGTACCCGTTTTGTCGGCTTGCAACACCACTCCCGCCCCTGGCCGGATACATACATCTATTATTCTCCCCAGAAATGGCGAACCCTTTTGAGGGTCTGCGGGTCAGATGTGGGGGCAGTCTGATGCCAGGCCTACACCTGTATGCTAGTGGAACGTGATCAGGAGGGAACCACCCCAGAGACTGCCATATGTTGCACTAGTCTGCTGGTTAGTCCTATGTGTAATCTGCCACCCCTCCTTCCACTGAAAGATGAAGCTCTGCAGCCTTCCATCTCTCAAGATGGGCACGTTTTCCCAGCGTTATCCAATAGTCACTCTGAGTGGGTCTTGGAGAGAAACAGCTGTGACGGACCTTTCTGATTTTGGGCTCTCCAGCGAGCTCAAACCGAACTCGACCGACTGACAGGAAATGTCTCAATTAAGTATGTAACCCTTGTTCCCTGATGGAGGGAACGAAGACGTCCATCCTTCCGCTGTGTGTGTTGTGCTATGCTATATATTTATATTTTTGAGAACTGAAGTACGGTATTTCAGATTAGGCTACATCACAGTCACTGTGTAGCCTACATTGTGACTAATGTTATATAAACATGCAATATCATTGACGAAAAAAGACAAGTCTAAATTGTAGACCGAATGACACACTTTAAGTAGAAAATCTCAAATGGAGATTAATAAAATGCAGCTTACTTGTTTATCAGTGTTTTCAGATCATCAGTGCGCATATGGTTGGACATATTTAGGTAAAACACCAGATAGCATACAGGTTTTTTTCACAGAAAAGCTCTGTTTGGGGGATTTAATTACTGAAATCTGGCAACCGCATGAACGCGAGCTCTCTTGTGCGAGGATGATCTGAAAACACCAATAAACAAGTAAGCTGCATTTTATCAATCTCCATTTGAGATGTTTTGCTTAGTGTCATTTAGTCTGTCTGTGTTCTGTCAGGACGGTCAGGATTCACAAGCCGCTTTACTGAACTGCTGTGAGCGGCTGAAATAAGCCAATCAAAGCAGAGCTCAACATTAATATTCATGACCCTTCCAAATAAAGCAAAAATAGAGCATTACATCCAAGGGACAATTTATAGGGTTGTAAATGGACCTGTAAAACTGTATCTGGGCAATTTTTTTTCTGGGCCCTTAAATAAGCCACATACCCTCTATGTAGATATCAGAGAACAATTTAACCTTTAATCATAAAATGGTCCTGCCCTGGTGAAAAAAAAAAAGTATACTTTATTGTATTTCAAATATATTTTATTTTCCGATAGTATATTAGAAATATACTTACAAAAATTGTACCACCTCTAAATATATAAAAAATATATTAGCATCATATTTTCACAATACAACTTTTAACACACATTAAAATAATTGTATTTTAGTATATTTTCTAAAAATATATTTTCTAAAAATATACTTTAAATGAAAGTTCAGCGTACTTTTGTAAAGTGTACTTATTTGAACATTACTTAAAATTTTTTTTTTAGAAAAATAGAAAAAAGAAAATATTGATTGCAGCCTGGCAGGAGAAGTACAATGTTGCGTTACATTATTTATTTAATAAAACACTGAGAGCGGAAAGTACATTGCTCATTTTTCAGACCAGTTCAATTACGTCACATCGCAGCCTGACCTTGATGGTGACGATAAACTGTTTTGGAATAAAATGGCCTAATATTACGTGATCCCGAAAAGAACCGGAAAAGGTCCTGCTGTTTGGAGGTAAGTAATAAGTAATGTCACTAAACGTGAATAAAAAGTTGAATGAACATGCACCTGACCTTATCTCTTGTATATTCCGTTAACAGATGCTGTTCTTCAAGAGTGTTTGCTGTCAACTGTCTCTGATAAGTGGCCATCAGACACACGTCTAATGAGCAGCTCATCAGAAAATTGAATATAATATGTAATTTATATTTATGTATAGAGATGGTCAGTGAAATTAGTTCAATTATATGTTTTCCACCATCTTCCAGTGTTAATTTAAAGCTACACTGTGTAACTTTTTTAGTTTATTCTTAGCTAAAATCACTTAGTTCTTTCAAAAATATATGTGCTCATTAATGTATATTTACTTAATTCAAGTAATAATGCACTCTCATAATTTTAGAATATACCATTGAAAATACATAAGTGTTGAGGGTTCGGATGGCGGTCGCCATGCTGCTCCTCCATCTTGAAAGTACATTTGCCAAAGAGGGACATACCCGTAAATTCAAGCTTCGCTTTTCGCGTTTTTACACTCGATGGCACCGTGTCGCATGTGAAGAGGAGGATTGCTTGAGGCTGCTATATGACGATGGAGGATCATCACTCTTAAGCCCCTTTCACACTGCATGTCGGACCCGCAATATTCCCGGAACATTGCCGGGTCGCCTTCTGTGTAAAAGCAACCACGTCCCGGAATTGATTACCGAATTCGACCCCGGTCGGGGACCAAGTAACATTGCGGGATATGTATCAGAGTCGCCAAGGAAGCGGAAAAGAGAATTAAGACGGCAACGCGACAGGCAAATCAACAAGACAAAAGTAAATACTGGAGTGGCCTTTCCAAGATAGAAAGAGCTCATGAGGAGCAACGATTTTAAAAAGAACGCCGACATTGCCTGCTTTCTTCTCGACAGGTAACATTTATTCAGCCTATTTGTGTATATTGGAAGTTTTATTGTTGCTTGGCTAATTATATCATGGTGTGCTGTGCATAACACTAGAACGACGTCTAGGATAGTTTTCCTCGCGTCAATGATGAAAAAGTTTAGTTTACCTTATAACATAAATCCGTGTTCTATGACGGATAACATGAGATTAATATTTTAATTGCATTATAATTTGTTTGCCTTACGCTAGTGGTGTTGTATAATATACAGAATAATGATAGCACTGATAAAAGTTACTTTACTAAGAGTTCTGTTGTCATATTATTCATATTATCTGTTTTTTGTTTGTTTTTTACAGTGGTATCGATTTAGTATCGGTATCGAGGTATTTTAGTCTGGTATCGTATCGAAGTTAAAAATTTGGTATCGTGACAACAGTAAGTGACTTCAAAGTGTATATTTTTAGTCATTTGAATAAGTCAAGGTAAATAAAATATATATTATATTCATTTATTGCTTGCGTGTTCTGAAGATACTGGTAATTAATTTGTAATTTACTTAAAACACAAATAAAGTATACTATAGGACAACAAATAAAGTATACCTATAATACAAATAAAGTATACTATAACACAAAGTGTACTTATAATATAAATAAAATCTACTATAACACGAATAAAGTATACTTATAATTAGGGCTGGACGATATGGCCAAAATTTATATCACGATATATTTCTTAATTTCGGTCGATACGATATAATTTCGATAACGATATGAACTATGTAAAAGCTTTAGAAAAACTACTGCCACAAAGGATGTCTGTACCTACAAACTTCTGAAAAATTAATTTGCCAAGTCTATGAAACCTCCTCCTATAAAACTATATAATATTTTAGAAATAAAAATGGTACAAATAAATTAATGTTCACTTTTTATTTGCATTTAGCCTTTATACGAACAAGAAATGTGAAATCACCGTTTAAATAAACATAAGACTCACTTCGCAGACGCAGTTTATTGAGCATTTTCTTTTAAGTTTTAAATTTCAGTGATGAACGATTCATAGCGCTATATTCTCCTTTAATGCAAAACTATAGACCTTTATCTACTGATGCACAAAAAATAAAAAGAAGACTCAATTCAGTGGCTTATTTGTGCTCTGTTTGAGATGAGTGCACGCTTCTTTTTGCAAGGCTTTAAAACACGAGCAAATTATACATTATCGTGAAGCCATGTCTGACCGTCTTTCACAAGTTGGTGTTAATACATGTCATTGTGTGCAAATGTGGAAAGCATTAAAACAAATGTGCCACTTGCCTCTTACACAAATAGTCTACATGGATTATTTTGTTAGACATTAGATTGATGCATCTATGTCGATGTATTGTTACACCCCTAGTCGGCACCTCTCCGGCACATTTTGCAGCACACTGAAACCTGAAGTTTAATATCAGACCTTATGGGTCCTGCACACTGTGCGATTTTTCAAAATACTTTACGAATGTCCCTTGTCAGACTGTACGAACATGATCCCCGATGTAAGCCATGTCACACTGTAAGATTTAGTTGTCATTATTGGCAGTCTGCACGATAGTTAAGGCGCGCTAAAAACGGACGCGCGCAAGAAAACTCACCCGGAGCTTTATATCATCAATGAATGACGCGCTGGGTGACAGTGAGCTGCATTACACGCGGGACTGAAATGCTGGCTACAAATAAATTTCTAGCTCTCGTTTTGGTCATAGTTTGTCTTGAAAAACAGAGATATTTGACTGTCGTCGTAGGAGAAGTCACACTGCAGGATTGTGTGCCAAATTTTCTGACACTGCCAGAATTTCGTCTGAGGTAAAATTTGATCGCAGCGCTCATTAATCGGCTGCCGGTGAACATGTCAAACTAACGACCAAAGACGTCAGATTTTAGCCTAGGATCTGAGTCTGTGATCTTAATCCCGTGCGAATCGGCCATGTCTGTAATTTGTAAAGTAAAAATTCCCCCGCAAATTACCTACCATATTTCACCGAACACCGAGGTCCTGTGATAATAGTAGTCCCGTGCGAATCGACATCTCTGCGATATGGTCAGGATTAGGCGGATTGTAAATCATTTTTGCAAGATTTTTTTCTTCCTGTGAGCATTTCTATCTTTATCTTTCACGAAGAATAAAGTCTGCATTCATAATGCGCACCGTTATGAATGCAGCCGCGCCCGCACGGATTATACTTTCACTTTAGAATGATTATCAATTTGAGAGTAATCTGATAGAATGGTGTGTTTAATATTAACATCAATAGCCTACTGTTCTTAATGAAAAACAGAACAGAACAGTACAGTACAATGACAAGCTTGTTTAAATAGACACTTTTGCATTTGAAACTGAATCTTCCCCCGTATATTGTGAGCTTCTCACTCGTGATAAATTAAATCTGACTCCTGCCGCTGGTCTGAGCTCAGTTCATGGCGTCTGTTCGCTAACTGAACGAAATTATGTTTATTTATTAGGCTACTGTAAAATAATCAAAACGATATCGATGCTTGCTTATGATTTCATACAGATATCTATAACGAAGTCTATCATATCCGGGAGAAGTCAGTAAATTCAAGTTAAATCACAGGCTTGCTTATCCCGTGCGAATGCGCCACGCAAAACTCAGATGTGGGGGATCATTTCTAAATCACAGAGGTCTCTATAATACTAATCCCGTGTGAATAGTGCTGTAGATAGCCGAACCACTTCCACGCCACTAAAGAAAGTTAGTCTTTCTCCTTACTTGTGGAAGCTCGTCCAGTCACATTTGTATTAGTCAGGGAAACTCTTTTTGTAGCTAAAACTTGCCGCGTTGGATTTATCAGCCTACTACTGCTGAGCACTGGCTGCGTGTCCGTGGTGTACGTCATCGCACAAGTAGCCAATCGTGTTCTGCTCTTTCTGACGGCTGCGCCCTGAACGTCAGTCAGTGAGGAATGCTGTAATGTATATCGAAATATCGGAAATGTGTTTAAAAATCATATCACCGTTATTGAAAAAAATTATATCGCGATATATATTGATATTAAATTATTGTCCAGCCCTACTTATAATACAAATAAAATATACTTAACACAAATAAAATATACTTATAATACAAATAAAGCACATTTAATATCACTAATTAAGCATGTCATTAGTCCCTATGTATACTTAAAGTTGTTCCAATTTAGCACACAAAAGTACACTAAATACACTTAAAGTTGTGCTTTAAAACAATTTAATTACAACTTAAATATACTTAGTACAAAATGAGTTGTGTCAAAATAGCACATCAAGTTAACTAGTCATTAACACACTTCAAGTATACTAAAAATTAGTCTGGCCGCATACTTTTTTTTCACTAAGGTGATTAGGGTTATTTTCAAATACTTATATCACTGACAACAGTAGTCTGGCCAGGAATGGATATTGTCATTTAAAAGTTGTTGTTGCAGCCCTCAACTTGCAATTTGACATTTTGTGTTTTGGCCTGAAGCTCCACCCTCCACCTTTTGACCAATCACAAAGTCAGTAGTGTTTCTGCATCCAGGTTGCCAGATCTGCTCTAGTTATCACAGCAGCTACAAACGTTCCTGAGGATCCTGCAGCCAATCTGGCAACCTCGAGGCAAGGAGAGGGTATACACCTGTAGTACCAGTTTTGGCCCCAATCTTACATACACTTCCTTTAAAAAGAATAGGCTAAGATGGACGATAATAAAATAGCCTACCTGCATTATAACAAATAAATAAATATTTAGGAAATTTGCCTTTAAAACAAATCTTTAGTATGTGGTTCATTATTATTTGTTTAAAAACAACAATAAAACAAAGACAAACTCTTACATAGAACAAAGAAATATACATTTTCATTAACAAAAGTTATCCTGTGCTAGTCTTCACTATCGTCCTATCAATCATCTCGCTCGCGGCTATGAGTTACAGTTTGTAAACCTAAACCAAATGTACAGTAACATTTGAATTCACATCAGTAGCCTACCCACCGCTGATTTGCAATGACCATCCATTGTCTAAAACTGAGCATATTGTAAAGAGTTATAAATGCTGTATTTACACTTGACCCAACATTGGTCTGTGATAATTACCTCTGACCTACTTTCTGTAAGGTCTGGGGCAAGATCAGACCAGGGGCGCAAACGTTTTGCCACGCTTTCCAGGTTGAATTACATGTTTCCTGGAAACGGTGTACAATGGGGTTTGAGACAAGTTCTCATGATTGGTGTGTATAACGTGTTTACATAAACAGGTTATATGTAGGTTATATACATAAGAGACAGTTTGCACAATTAGTCCAAGTAAAATTGTCTACAAATGTGTCTGCTGCAGCTCAGTATACACAATACACATAAGAGTTGTATTGCTTTATAGTACAAATACAGATGTCATCAGGCTCAAAAAAAGAGAATGGCCTTTTCAGCTGCCATAGGTGCAACTCTTGCATCATCACAACAGGGTGTTCAACGCACCACCGTTTCCGTTTTAAAAAAGAACGATTTGTTGGGGCGTAATTTCATATTTCTAGCACATCAACTTTGAAGACAAAATGTTCACTTGCTGCCTAATATATCCCATCCACTAACAGGTACCATGAGGAAGAGATGATCAGTGTTTATATATATATAGATATATATAACCCACGTGAAAAAATTAAGCATTTTATATGCGTTTCCAATCAGATAAATCCCGCTTTAAGAATAGTCATGTCACACCCAAACATTGATTTGTCCTCTGCAATGTGAAAACAAAAACTGAAATAAAAATGTTTTATGTGAAGAGCCAACCCTTCTTCATTCAGATGATATTGTTGCTTCTGTATACAAAATATATTGTCTTTCAAAAACGTGCATCTTTTTATTATCACGTCCGTAACGCACAAGTATTTCCTACATCTTAAATATACAAAAATACAAAACATGTTAATGAACTGACATTTTTATGAAGTCGTGACTCAACTGGACTATTTTCATGGGTTTATAAAAATATGAACAGATGATACAAGTCTGGCGAGTAAACAAAAAAAATGACTAGCCAATGGCGATTCTATTGCCAAGATGTGTGGAGAGGGTTGATCATGGCCATTTCTTGTCTGGCTCTCACCAGACCAAGCTCAATCTTTAAAGACTGAACATTGGTCTGGGGAATCTGCTCTGTATTTTCTACTGCAAGAGGTGTGATCAACGGGGATAGTTCAAATTACACAATTTGATAGTCATTCAACCAATCAAACCAAAGATCCATGTTCTCTATAGTCATTCAACCAATCAAACCAAAGATCCATGTTCTCTATCTGTCATTGTGTTAAATCTGCCAATAGCATGTCAGGTGGATAAGCCAGTTTGTGATTGGTTCCTGCTAATTTGTAACAGAAGCAGGAACATGTACAGGTTTCCAGCCTGAGCTGCAGGGCGAAGTCAAATCACCGGCAGGCAGATCCGGCTGGGTTTACTTGGACTAGGACATTTCAGGAGCGATTTGCAGAATAAGATAACGGATTCAGTCAAATAAAAGTGCTTGTCATTCCTGAAACTTTGCAGAATATGTTGGTTCGCTTTAGAACTATGACAAAACTTTTATTCAAATTGGGAATGTACTTTAAACAGAAAGCAAGAAGTGCAGCCATTATGGCGTGATCGACAGAAACTCCCTTTATAAATCTAATCTAACGGCACAACAAATCTCTTATTTACGTTGTGCATAAGCTTTGCTTGTTATAATGAGAGGATCTGCGAGCGTGTAGAATTGACAATGCTCGACAAATGTCAAATTTTGTCTAACCACCAGGGTTGAGAACAGACGCAAGACATTCTTCAAAAATATCCTTCATTTCTGTAGAGATGGACATTTTAATTAGAAACAAAAGAGTTTCGATTTGAGAATGAAACCAACCTGTTTGTTCCTCAGTTTCTTCAAGTTTCACACTTAATGTTTCTTCAATCTTTATGTCTTCACTCTCCTCTTTCTTTGTTTGTTTCTCAGTTTCTTCATGTTTCAAACTGAATACATTTTCAATCTTCAGGTCTTCAGTCTCCTCTTTAATAAACTCCATCTTTATAAGTGTGTCACATGGATCTCAGTCACTTCTCCAGGAGTTTTTCTGGGTGTCCTGTTTAAGATGAGAATAATTAACAGAAAGAAAAATAAATCCACACTAAATCTCTGAGAGTCTCAATCAGCTCTAGTTCAGTATCAGCGCAGTCTCAGTAACACTCAAAACTAGCCCTACAAACTAATAAAAGTACACATTATACAGACAGACATCCATATACATATAATCATAAATATATTATATACATAACACACACACATGTGTATATATATATACATTCATATATATATATATATATATATATACCCAGCTAACAGGGAACGTTCTCAGAACGTTGGCTAACGTTCTCTGAAAGTTCTCTCAACGTTATCAAAAAACGTTGTCGCAGTAACGTTATTAGAACGTTGTGCCAACGTTATTTGCTATAGAGAAACGTTCTAAAAACGTTAGCTATAAAACGTTATTCTTACATTGTTAGTGGAACGTTTTAAAAACGTTACTACATTAAAAAAAGTATTAGTCATTACAAATTAGTCATTAGCTTTTTTCTCAAACTTCAGATACATAATTTGTATATCCAGAGATAACTTAATGACACTTAAATGCTATTTTCGTGTATATATTAATTTTTTTACAATCAGAAGAAAAATCTAGTAAACTAATTATGCACTAAATATAAATGTAATATAAATATAAAAGTCAATTATAAAAGTGGTTTTAGCTTTTTTTAAGAAAGAATAAGATGTCAATAAACAAAAGCAAGTACAGAAAAGGAGAAAACAGGAATATTTTATTTGATCATACTCCACACCCTTATAAGAACGTTATTTAACGTTCTTAGAACCTAATGAGAACGTTAATACAACGTTCCACAAACTGGACATTTCAACGTTCCTAGAACGTTCAAAAACGTTTTTAGAACTTAATGGGAACGTTAGGGAAACGTTCTTATAACCTAAAATTGTTAGCTGGGTATATATATATATATATATATATATATATATATATATATATATATACATACATACATTATTATTATTATTTAAATAAAGATAGAAATAGAGCGATTTAAATCACCAAATCAATTTCCAAAGCAATTAATTGAAATTACTGCCTTTCATGATGCTCAGTTTCTCTCATTTCTACAGCCAGAGACTGAACTCATGTTTATAAGATGAACTGATTTAAATATAGCAAGCAGGATGAGACGCTCCTTCTGTTACTCGATCGTGTTTTCATTCTGTTACTATGGTCACACAAAGTTAATAAGTGTTAGCAGTGCAATGTCACAGTTAATAATAAATAATTCAATCTGCGCCGCCTGTAAAACTTTGAAGATGGTTTCTATAGTTGAAACGCTTAAAACACAAACCGTTCTTCAGCCTAATCAGTCACAAACACACTCAGGAGCGCGGCGCAGCCTTATGTCGTCAGATCACTACCAAAATAAAAGTCCCGTTCACACGCTACAATCACAGAAGTGTACACATACAAATAATAAGAGATGACAGAAATGCAGAGATGAATGTATTGGTGAAATACATATTTAAATACATGTTATGCTGAAAATTTTAGGAAACAAATTAAAGACTGAGAGACTTTGTATGTGGAAAAACGCTAGTGTTTAGGGAAATACATATTTATAGTGTGTGTGTGTGTGTGTGTGCGTTTGTGTGCACACTGAAATGTATTTAAATGTCCGTTTTTTTCCTGATAATAAAAATATGGGCATATAAAGTTCATTTTAGTCTAAAAAATACCTGAAAATAAGTGTACAATTTAAAATAATGATGACTGTTGATTTTTGGTTATAGAGTATAAGATTCTACATCTAAATATCTAGATATACATCTACATATTCTCAATAATAATTATATTATTAAATCATAAATATTTTATATAAAAAATATTGTCAACAGTATTGACATCATTTGGTTCACTTTTCCTATTTTATAACCATAAACTGATAAATGATGATAAGACATGATGAGGAAAAAAGCTCATGTTTGAGGGTTGAAGCCAGCGGTCAGTGGAGGTTACAAATAGCGTAAGAGAGTGACCGGGAAGAGAAGACATTTTAGAAAAAAAGTCTTTCTTTTTGTTTATTTGTTTTGTTTGAAACATCTGGCTGGTCCTAAGGGATATGGCCAGTTTTCAGGCGTTGTCAAATCTCTAGTCTGAAGTATATTCATAATTCTTTAAAAAAAATGTGGAAAAACAGAGCTTTACTGTACGAGCAGTCTAGGCTGTTCCCTCATGTAATGTCACGTATATCAGTTGAAGTGGATGATCTTGTGTGTAAATACAGCAGGCTCCGACTCTCTGTGAGTGTTGAAAACATATAATGGCTTTGCCCACAGCCTGTGATAACTTACGAACTAACTAACATCATTTTATTTTAAGTATTTAAACCATAAGAAGTTCACTTGCATGTATTTAAAGCTGCAGTCCGTAACTTTTTTGAGTTAAAAATTATCCAAAATAAATTTACGCAAATGTATTACCAGCCAGTTTTCAAAACTATCTGCTTACCTTACCTCGATTCACAACGGTAATCTTGGAAGTGATGTTTTTGATTCCAGTGGTTCTGGTGGATTTCCACGCGAAATTCAAGCATATCTTTGCGTCACATCTGTACACATCAATAAGGTGTCCTGGCTAGTAGTCTATATTGTGTGTGAGGATGTCGGAGGTGGAGATTTATAACCTTTTCTCACAGCACTTGATATAATTAAACTTATGTGATGGCAGTATTGAGAAAAGTTTAAACGACAATCACCAGTGTCAACTGGAGATTCACCCGTTGTAAAATGCAAAAGACTTTGGACTTCAGAGTGGCTACAGAAAAAAAGACTTCAACTGGGCCGATGCGAAAACAAGGTTTATAAAGGGCTTTTAACCCTTAAAGACCTAGAACATTTTTGGGGCGCCTGACATTCCTCCTCTTTCATTTGTTTTTCTCACCCATTCTAGCAGTTGGCATCAAGTGCTATATATCACTTTAAAGTAAATAGATAGATTGTTATATAATAACACTGAAACAAACATTTTTCTTCAGAGATTATAATTTGAACATGAAAAACAAATGCAAACAACACAACAAGTTGTGACAACAAACCATGCAATAAAATATAATGAGGCTACGTTTATACATGGGCAGCTATTTTCATAAACAGACATTTCAACCTCTCTGCACATCTTCTCGAACACAAATTGAGGAAAATATACTGAGTGAAAATTCTGTAAAACACAAACTACTTTTTTTACTATCAGTGTAAAAAAAAAAATGTGTTGGTTCTTTTTTTTTATTTCCACACCAGGTATGTGTGTGCATGTGTGAGAGAAAAAAAAACCCTCAAATGACAGGCAGAGCGGGAGAGTGTGTGTGTGTAGCTAATTATTATTTTGTATTATAGTTTTATACCACTAATTCCTTTATTTTTTATAAAATAAGCAAGAAATTGTCAGCTAGAGTTCAAAGTGTCAGTTCAAAAAACTGGTGGTTAGAGCCAGCAGACGAGTAAAAAAAAAAAAAAAACTGATGACAGGCAGAGAGAGGGAGAGAGAGAGTGTGTGTAGCTAATTAATTTTTAATATAGTAGTTTTTATACCACTACTTTATTTAGACCCAGCAGACGGTTAAACAAAAATCTCCGACAGGCAGACGCAACGCTAGCCGCATTCTACCAATCACCACGTCTGAAACCCCACATTTACCAGAACTCTACTGGTTAATAAGTACTACAAACAACCCGAAATAAAAAAAAAACCTGAAGCTGAAGAAACCGTAAACGTTAACGTAAAAGAACCGCGAACCTGAGTGACTGAGGGAGAGACATAGAGAAAGAAAGAGCGCTGTTCTGTGTGCAAATCTGTGTGTGTGTGTGTGTGTAGGGGAGGGGTGCTGTGAGCCTATCACAGAACACAGACACATTCAGCTACCCAATGAGGATTTTTATTCAATCCGAGCACAGATATTGACTCATATTTCTCGTATAATACTCGTACTCTGCAAAAGTGTTTTAACCGTACCGGATACTCGTTTCAGCCGAGTATCCGGCTCAACTCTAATAATCAGGCAACTTTCAATGTCTGGCACGAGCAACCAAGCACACTAAAAAACTAAAGCAATTCTGTCTAGATTAGATGCGCGAGAGGCGACGCAACACAACACACATTCCCAACGTTAAACTGATCGCATGTTCTATATCTGACACACTAAAACACTTGCTGGGTGTTTTTTTTTTTTTTGTGGTAATATTTCAAATTAATATTGATAAAATAGTACCAGTAATAAAACCGGGAAAAATCACTCATTTTGGTGGCCCTATTCCACGGGCCAGACCTGCGACTCACGCTCCCTTCTGCCACGTGCACCTGTTCGCAGTTCACTGAATTGCAGTTTCGGTTCACAGAATCTATCTCCCGCTCACTTCTGGCACGTGCTCCTGGTTCACAGAATCTATCTCGCTATAAGGTCCTTTATAGACAGATGTGTGGCTTTCCTAATCAAGTCCAATCAGTATAATCAAACAGCTGGACTCAAATGAAGTTGTAGAACCATCTCAAGAATGATCAGAAGAAATTAACAGCACATGAGTTAAATATGAGTGTCACAGCAAAGGGTCTGAATACTTAGGTGTAAATACAAACTCATCTTCACAGCGCTGAAGTATACCTTTAATTCAGAATTTGCCGGGGGTATGAATAAATTCGGGCTTGACTGTATGTGAAACTTTTTTTACACTGAAGACATGTAAAATGCCTCTCTCCAGTGTGAACTCTTATGCGTGTCTGAAGGTTTCCTTTAATTCTGAAACCTTTTTCACACTGATGGAAAATAAAAGGCTTCTCTCTGGTGTGAGTTATTACCCGTCTCTTAAGTCTTTGAATCTCCTTGCACACTGGCGACAAAACAGTTCTCTTTAGTGAATCCTCACGTGGCAATTAAGGTTTGCTTTAAATCTGAAACTCTTTCCACATTGTTCATATGTCTCTCCAGAGTGAATTAATTGTAGTGAAATTCTTTCCACACTGCTGGCAGGTGAAATTATCCAGAGTGAGTTTTCATGTGTACTTCAAGATGCCCTTTTTGAGTGAAACTCTTTCCACACTGTTGGCAGGAGTAAGGCTTCTCTCCAGTGTGAATTCTCATGTGGGCTTTAAGGCTTCCTTTTCGAGTCAAACTCTTTCCACATTGCTGGCAGGTGAAATCTTTTCCTCCAGTGTGAACTCTCATGTGAACTGTAAGGTTTCTTATTTTAGTGAAACTCTCTCCACAGTGAGGGCAGGTGTAAGGCTTTTCTCCAGTGTGATCTCTCATGTGCCTTTTAAGGTGTCCTTTTTGAGTGAAACTCTTCCCACACTGCTGGCAGGAAAAATCCTTCTCTCCAGAGTGAATTTTCATGTGTACTTTAAGATACCCTTTTTGAGTGAAACCCTTTCCACACTGCATGCAGGTGAAATCCTTCTTTCCAGAGTGAATATTCATGTGAACTTCAAGGTTTCCTTTATGTCTGAAACTCTTTCCACACTGTTGGCAGGTGCAAGGCTTCTCTTCAGTGTGAACTCTCATGTGCCTATTAAGGCTTCCTATTTTAGTGAAACGTTTTCCACACTGTTGACAGATGTAAGGCTTCTCTCCAGTGTGAACGCTCATGTGCCTATTTAGGTTTTCTATTTTAGTGAAACTCTTTCCACACTGTTGGCAGGTGTAATGCTTCTCTCCAGTGTGAACTCTCATGTGCCTTTTAAGATTTCCTATTTTAGTAAAACTATTTCCACACTGTTGGCAGGTGTAAGGATTCTCTCCAGTGTGAACTCTCATGTGGGCTTTAAGGCTTGCATTTAGAGCGTAATTTTTTCCACACTGTTGGCAGGTGTAAGGTTTCTCTCCAGTGTGTATTCTCATGTGGACTTTAAGACTATCTTTTCCATTGAAACTTTTCCCACATTGTTGGCAGGTGTAAGGCTTCTCTCCAGTGTGAATTCTCATGTGGGCTTTAAGTCTCCATTTTTCAGTAAAACTTTTCCCACACTGTTGGCAGGTGTAAGGTTTCTCTCCAGTGTGAATTCTCATGTGGATTTTAAGACTCCCTTTTCCAGTGAACATTTTCCCACACTGTTGACAAGTGAAAGGCTTTTCTCCAGTGTGAACTTGCATGTGGACTTTATGTTGATTGAAGCTCTTTCCACACTGAGGGTGAAAAGTTCCTTTCTTTTGAGCTCTTTTTCGTGTGGAAGTCTTTTTAGTCTGTGAACAACTAAAAGATTTTTCTTCAGATATGAAATCATGATGCATTTCATAGAGATCTTTCTCTTCCATTTCATTCAATTCTAGACGCACCTCTTTCAGCGGCATCAGGTCTAAGGTGAACAGAGACAAATACAGGTTAACCCTTAGTTTAATTGTGCAACACGACAGACACATTTAGGAACATTTGGGCCAGTGGGTCTCATACACCCCCCACTCATTGGCCCTCATTTATCAATCATGCGTAGAAACGGGCGTATATGTTGGCGTAAGATTATGCTTACACTCCTTTCACCGCCTGATTTATGAAGCTGTATAAACGCCCCTACCTCTGCAATCCAGGTGTACGCAATACCTGCCCTTGATAAATGCCGCGGCTGAAACCGATGGTCATTAGAATAACACGCCCCTATATATTCAAGTCTCCGCCTCCCCCACGCCCTCATTTTACGCCATGAACACACGGAAGACGGCAAAGAAGCGAAACTTCTCCGATGTGGAGATCGGGCGCGCCTCAATCATCTCACTAGTCCACTAGTAAGGGCACTGATTAGGACATAAATCAATGGGCTGACTCGCTGATCAGTGCCCTGACTACTGAACTAGTGAGATGATTATTTGGGAGTTTAAAGAGTGGGATTAAAGGCACCCACAAAAACAAAATATGGACCTAAATTACGAGTAACAGTGTGGCGGTTGAGAAGTGCACTCCAGCAGTTTAAATAGGCTAGCAGTTTGGATGAGAAACTATCACAATGCATTATTTTACAGAACAATGATTTTGAAACAATTAGCATTTAATTTCGTATCACGGCACATGTAGGTAGGCTATTGGGGTGTACGATAGTGATGATGATGTGATGTGGAGTACCATTCATTCACATTAATAATTGCATGACAATTTGTAGGATTCTTATTATTATTATGATTTTTATTATTAATGACGCATTGTTATTTAGAAGAAGAATGTCGTTATTATTTATTTTATTATTATTATTATTATTTAAAAGAAGAAGAATGTCAATTTTATTATTTTGACAGTCTGAATTATTTTCAGTCCCAGTCCGTGCGCAGCTGCCGGGCATAACCCCGAACCGTCAGGTAAAGCGCACAGGCTCGCGACTGGAGGAATACCTAAAACATCAAATGCTTGGTGTCACACAAATTAAACCTTGAAGTCCATGTTGCACAAAAATAAACACTGAAGTTTATAATTACTATGTTCTTGTTTTTGTTTTTTTACAGTGGGTTATAATATAGGCCTAGCATATATTTGTCAGAGCATTTTGTGGTGTTATTGTTTTCCGGCGCATTTTCGCACTAACTCAAACGTGCGTACACCACCTCCTGAGCTGGCATAGGATTTGAGCGTGCCGTACGCCAACGTCCATATTGATAAATCTAAATAAGTCACCGTGGGTTTGGGTGTACGCAAGTTGTATGCTGGAAATTTGGTGTACGCACTTTTGATAAATGAGGGCCATTGTCCATGTCCATTTTCACCCCATCAAATAAAATGTAGTCTAATAGTTTTTCCTGAATATTAATGTTGATTGCTCTATTTTGCATTAAATTGAAAAGCATGCATGAAAACGGTTAAAATAGACCGTTGAAGACATTTATACTTTTACAAAAAATTGTTTCAAAAAATGCCACTGTGATTCTACTGATTTCTATTCATCAAAGAATCTTGATGAAAATGTAGTGTCTGGAGTGTCTCACAAATTGTCAGTTCCACTGAACAGAGATGCTCTTATCTTCTTGATTTTGGGCATATAATTAAAATGTCCTGGCAACGAGAAGTCTGAACTAAATTGCTCGGTTGTCACTTTACGGCTTAGCCGACACTAAGCGGGAGCCCCTCGAAGAGCCCTGGTTACTTCAAAGGGACATATCTCTCTCCCCATCAACCCCACTCTCTCCCCATGCAAACAGAGAGTGGTCTTGACTGAAGACAAATTCTAATACACTGACAAGCATTTTCATTAGGTAGCTTTTAATTAAAGCTGCCCTAGTTGGGTTGCCTGAGTTGAAACAATATGTTAAATTGTTCTCTGATATCTACATAGAGGGTATGTGGCTTTTTTAAGGGCAACAATTGTCCAAAGAGCTCTTAACCACCTTTAAACTTCCCGTGGACTGACAACGCTCCGGAAGAACCAAAAGGAAAGATAGCTTCAGCTCATGAACACTCTGAGAGGATTCACACACATTATTTTATGGCATCGACTATTTTCACTAAATGTAAATAGAATCTAGTTGCTATTTACACTAAGTGCAAATAGCAATAGATGTTATTTACACCAAGTGTAAATAGCAACTAGATTTTATTAACAGTGAAAAAAGCATATTTTCTAAATGATAATTGCTATTTACACTAAGTGCAAGTAGCAACTAATTCAATTTACACTCAGTGAAAATAACATTTTCTTAACAATAGATGATATTTACACTAAGTGCAACTAGCTGTAGATTATATTTACTAAGTGAATATAGTGATATATTCCATATAAAGTTGCAGTTCTTTGTAATTTAAATAGTAATGACACGTGATTTATACTTATTTTGACAGATACACTATTTGTCTATGTCATTGTTGTACATTAACAGGATGCAATAATAACAGTGTGAAATATTATTTTTATAATTTTTTTTTAACATTTTTATTAATTAAATGGGTGCAGCCTTAAAGCAGTTTATTTACTTTATTTCTACTTTTAGAACATTTTCTTAATTTTTATTGAAAATAAATACCTTTCCCATGTGATTTGTGATGAGAAAAGAGAGAAGAGCAAGAGGCAAAAGGCGAATTTGAAACCGTGTTGATCATGACAAAGCAACAATCCATAAGCCATATGCTTTACTGATTGCGCCAATAAGGATGTTGAATTATGGGTGTTTTTTTTATCTTGTTTGGCAAAGTTAGGCATTGTTAGGCAGAGCTAGTGCGAATTGCACTTGCCAACAAGGCACACTATTTGCACTTTGTGAATAGACACTCCGTTATTTTATACTCAGCACAAATAACTCATGCAAGTATAACATAATTTGCTGATTATGAAGGCTATATCTCTAGCAACAAACATATCTGCAGATTCTCATAATTTTCTCATTGACTCTTTTAACTCAAAAGTAAAGAGTGTAATTGATTATACTGCTCCCCTTTTGAAAGTCAGGAAAAAGAGTGGCAAACAAAAAGCACCTTGGAGAAACTCAACAGCAGTGCAAATAATGAAAAGACAATGCAGGATATCTGAACGCATGTGATGAAAGACAAAACTTGTAGCCCATCATAACATCTATAAAGACAGCCTTCATGCTTTCAATGTGGAACTAGTCAAAGCTAGACAGACCTTCTCAAATATTATAAACAGAAACATAAACAACACGCACACTCTTTTTGCTACTGTCGAGAGACTAACACATTAATCTCGGATTGAGGTACTGGTTCTGGGCGCGGCGGAGCGAGAGAAGAGGAAGAGTTAGGAAAGCTCTGCGGTGGCAGCGGCGGAAAGAAGCGCCGTGGTGGCGGCAGAGTGAAGAGAGCTTCGGCTTGAGTTTGTTCATGTACTCTATCAATCTCTCTCCGTGGCGCTTCTTCAGCACGGCAGAATGAGAGAAGAGGGAGAGTGAGGAGAGCTCTGTCTTTCCGTGGCGCTGCTTCGGCACGGCGGAACGTGAGAAGAGGGAGAGTGAGGAGAGCTCTGTCTTTATTATTAACTTCTTAACCCGCACCGGATCGTGGGCGGGGCGTCTGACGCAAGTGGGCGTGTCTCTACTTATAATTACTTTTGTTTTATACAAACTGTTCAATCAACTATCACAAACTATGCATCATTTGAAAGCTAAAACACTCAAAATTCATGTTCTGAACTCGTTTTTGCAATAAACACAACAGAGAGGAAAGGGTTAAATGAAATGCTGAAGCACTTTCAATTTAAACATTAACATAATAAACGCGGTACTCATCTTCCATCTCTTGTCGTTTAGATCAGATCCGACGAATCCAAGAAACAACAACATACATGTCTTTGTAAGTGTCCACTCTTCAAAATGCATCCCACTTTTAAATCCAAAACAACAAAAAATCCTAAAATTCTCCTTTGTTTGCATGAGCCTTATGAGTTAGAGTAATCGATCGTGTCAATGTTTTATGAAATGTTGAATCTAACCCATATTTCAACGTTCAAAAGCCATATCCGTTTAGACTCTTCCTGATACAATAGGCCATCCCTCGTCTCTCTCCTTCAATCCCAGGCTGCGTTCCACTCCACTTTAAGACACGCACTTGCAAACTTCCCTAAGCACTTCCCCTTGGGGGAATCCCTGCCGCCATTTTGAAGTGCGTTCCACTTCGTGAAGTGGACAAGGGAAGTTTGTATGGACAGACCCTTGCTCCCTCGATTTTGACCGAGTGAGCGAGTCTACTTCATATGTACACTTCAGACAGCTTCATATACCACAATGCAACGCGATTGTGACGTCACCACATATAACGTTTAATTTACCCCACCACAAACAACTATAACTATTTTTAAAAACATTTAAAACAACCCAAACACATCCATATACATATAGAATGCTGCATTAAACAATTTCGTAAAGGTAAAAAATAAATAATATATCAACTCCATAATGGATTCCAAGTGATCAAGGGCTTAGGGCGTTCCAGTTCAGTCCATTTGCAAAGTTTCCGCCAGTAGTGGGCACTCATGCAACGTAGGCATGACGCACATCCGAGTGAACGAGACGGAGGGAAGTTTGCGAGTGAAGGGCATAATAAAAATGAACTGGAACGCAGCAACAGACTTTGTGATCGACCAAAACATCCAGGTAGCGCGTTACAGGCTGAGCAACCTGTCAATCACCGTACCTGGGTTTTTGACTGGATAAAGACAGCCAATGCATATGCAACAATGTTTTGATGGATGGGGGTGTTGACCAATCAAAACATGATTACAGTGATTGACAGTTTGTAAACAGACATGTCAAAATACATGTGATGTGTGCAATCGTGTCATTCATTCGCGCGCTTTTGTAAGTTTACACAGAACGCACCGATTACACGGATCGCTCCACAGAGTTGTTATCAACGACCGGATTTTCTCCAAAGCCTTTTTCCTGAATATCTGCACTATGGATCGTCAACTACAGAAGAGGTTTTGTGGTGTTGAGAGCGTTTTGGAGGAGGTAATGAGGAGCAGTGATGAAGAGGAGCAGACAGACGCGGGGAGATGCTTCTCTGACAGGAATAGCACGGCATCGAGCGTCGATTCGATGCAGGAGGAAATGTTTGATCAAGGACTTGATCCCGTTTTAGATCGGTAAGTTTCAACACGTTGTCTTGAATTTGTATATATATTTATCATGCATTTGCAGTTTTTATTTCATTTGAGCTCATTGTCATGCTAGTATAAAATGACAGTGTAGATGACAAGCAGTAACTTACACGAGGCTACATGAGTAGGTGATAGGGTTATATTATAAATAAAGACATCATAAATATATGTAGTGCATGTGTGTATATATGCATGTGTGTGTGTATGTATGTATATATATATATATATATATATATATATATATATATATATATGTGTGTGTGTGTGTGTGTATGTACATGTAATGTGTGTATGTATGTGTAACGTTATATATAGATATAACGTTAGATAGATATATAGACGTGTGTATGTACGAACGTGTGTGTGTGTATGTATATATATATATATATATATATATATATATATATATATATATATATATATATATATATATATACACACACACACACACACACACACACACACACACGTGTGTGTGTGTGAATTAATATAACAATGATGTAAGGGAAGTATTACAAGAAGTCAGGTGAAGATCTGTGGAGAAAAAAAGTATAATTCTTACTAAGCGTTTATAATTATCAGAATTATAAGCATAAGGTATTTATGGTAAACATGCATTTATAATTATAATTTGAAGGAATTGTAGTTGTATGTCTCTCTGACTGAAATCATATTTTTCTTTTGTGTGTTTTTTTTTTCTGTGCTGTAAATAAGGCCTTCAACAGACACCGATGAGGAATGGAATCCAGAGTCCAGTCCTGAGCGACAGAAGAGACGACGGCAGTCATCGTCATCTCCATCTCCATCTACTTCAGCACCAAGTGGTAGAGGTAAAGGTAGAGGTAAAGGTAAAGGGAGAGGGAGGGGGAGGGGGAGGGGGAGCCAGTCAGTGCCTGCTGTGTCCCTTAGCAACTCACAGGAAAGATGGCACAATGTGGATGATGAAGATATTGGACCTCCACAGCCAGTGTTTAGGCCAGCACGTACACCTGGGCCACAGTTGGTGACAACTGCATCGTACACCACTCTGCAGTTGTTTCATCTGTTCTTTTCAATGTCTGTGCTGCAGACCATCGTTCAGCACACAAATGCTTATGGGGCCAGAAATCAGCAGGGCAAGCCATGGAATAACATCTCTGGAAAATTTAAAGTCTTACCTGGCGCTTGTTGTTTACATGGGTCTCGTGAAGGTCTCTGCCTTGACTGATTATTGGAGGAGGTCCCGAGTCTACACTGTTCCCCTTCCTGCAGAGATCATGTCCTGTAGGAAGTTCACTACCATCACAAACGCTCTTCATCTCAGCGATCCTCAGGATGATGAAGAAAACGAAAAGAAGAAGGGAACAGCAGCCTATGACCGCTTGGGGAAGATCAAGCCTCTCTATGATGACATTAGGGATGCTTGCAGAACATTTTTTCATCCAAATCAGAACATTTCCATAGATGAGAGGATGGTGGCATCTAAGGCAAGGTCTGGACTCAAGCAGTACATGAAGAACAAACCAACTAAATGGGGCTACAAGCTGTTTGTCTTGGCAGACTCCTTGTGTGGCTACACCTGTGAGTTCTTTGTGTACGAGGGTAAGTCGCTGACATCTCCGAATGGGCTGAGCTATGAGTCTGTCATGGCACTTTTAAATGAAAAGATGTTGGGCACTGGTTACAAGCTGTACGTTGACAACTTTTACACCAGTCCCAAGCTTTTCAGAGACCTTCTCCATAAGAAGATTTGGGCATGTGGCACCATTCGTTCGAACAGGATCGGATTCCCAAAGTCAATCACCAACAGACTACCGCGGAATGCTCCACGAGGGTCCATGCGATGGTTCAGAGAGGATGAGCTGCTGTTTGTGGAATGGAAAGATACCCGGGAAGTGCTGATGTCCTCCACATTCCACAAAGCATATGAAGGCAACACAGTGCAAAGGAGGGTGAAGGACAATGATGGGCAGTGGTCTCAAGTACATGTGCCTATTCCTGGTGCTGTACTGGACTACAACAGGTTCATGGGTGGAGTGGACCTGTCTGACGCCCTCATTGGATACTACAATGTGCTCCACAATACACGGAAGTGGTACCGAACCTTCTTTTACCACTTTGTGGATATTGCAGTTGTCAATGCCTTCATTTTGCACCAGCATCTGGCCAGAGCAAGGAACGAAACACCGCTGACCCAGAAAGCATTCAGGGAAACACTTGTTCTGTAACTTGCAGGCTTGGACTCAAGAACAGCTGCTCCTCAGGCTTCAAAGGCTGATGTGCACAACCCAAAGTACATCACAGAAGACAGCACTGCTGGACGGCGAAATTGCAGGCTCTGCCACAAGAAGACACCGGTCATGTGTGCAACGTGTGACGTGCCACTGTGCTTTGTGCCTAAACGGGACTGCTACAATGACTGGCATAAGCAGGGTGGGAAATATTAATCATGTTTCTAATGTTCTTATTTCCATGTTCAAAGCATTCTGTTCCAGAAATGTTTCCAAGTTTAGGTGGATTTTGCAGTTCCGAGAAGGGAGATGAAGGCAGAGCAGCCATCACTGGCATTGGTAACACTTACCAATAAGTTTTCATTCTGTTTCTCCCTGTTATTGTGTTCCATCATATGCACACATATTTTATAGACTTGAAACCCTCAGTTTAAATTTATTCTATTTGGACTTTGTGTTTGTTCTGCTTGGTTTTGTTCTGCTTGTTTGCTCTCTCTCTCTCTCTCTCTCTCTCTCTCTCTCCCTCCCAGTGGATGTCTTTTCTGAGTCGGCGCAGTTAGACAAATGTGACATGCTGACGTCAGGCAGTTCAAGGTAAGTCAGTCCTCTCACACATTCTCACACATGCATACATAGTGTTGCAAAATATTTTTCATTCTGATATAGTAAGTGAATTCACTACGATGAACCTAATTCTACAGTTGAAACAGAAGATATTTCAAAACAGAAGTCTTTGTTCTTTGTTCTGCTTACACACCATTTCTCTCTCTTCCCTTCTTATTTTTGCAGTGGGTGTCTTCTGAGTCGGCAGAGTTGGAGCAAATGTGATAGGCTGGCTTCAGACAGGTCTTAGTACTTAGGTAAGTACTCACACATATACACATGCATAGATTTTGTTGAAAATTTGGTTGGTTGATTTATTTTTTTCTTACACACTTTCTCTCTTCTGTCTTTCAGTGGCTTTGATTTCCAGTTGTTTAGAAAACAAATCTTACCGACTGCCTTGATCAACATGTCTTCATACACTTTGTAAATACTGTAAAGTTGCTTTAGTTTTTCAGTAATTGTATATTCATTATTAGTAGTAGTTTATTGTAATTAATTTGAATGACAACCTGTTTATAATTTCAAATGTTAAAAAAACATTTACATTTTTTTTTTGTTCATTGTAAAATGATCAATTTTGGAATTTCTATTCATACAGTGAAACGTTTTTTTTTTCCTTCACTGTTTTCACTATTATATTATTGTTCAAAATAAAGATAATTTAGTAAAAATTTAAAAATGTTGTGCTGAAATATGTTTTTCTTGTGTGGTTTGATGGGCAGAGCAGTTCTGAATTGATATACATATATGTAGTATGTAGTGTTTACTTGTAGTTTCATTTGGTTACCAGGGTTCCATTTGGAGTCTCCAAATGGCCTTTTGGAAAGGACGCCTAGACTTGAATAAAAGCTTACAGAAACTTCATTTTTGGGAGTATCATCCTCAAATTTGAATCAAAACTTGATCAGACATTCAGGTTTATTTTTATGGTATTTTGAGGCCCTTAACGTCAAAGTCTCATCCATTTTGCCCTAAATGAATCTCATTCAAAGAAATCGTTTGTCACTTTCATGTATAGTTTACCTTGTTTTACTCTGTTCCTATGCTACTTTGAGTTATTATGACTCTTGGGTAACAGAGTTTCAAGTGTCTAGTTTAAAATAAGACCAGAATTATTAATATAGACCATAGGGTTTAAGAGCTACAAACATTTGAAGTTGGGTCTGTCGTTTTCCAAAAATTCTCAAAAATAGGGGCGCAGGTAATACAAACCCAACAGATCACCCAGATCATCAGGATCAAGACAGTTAGAAATACCAAGAGTTCACTCAAATCAAGGTTAATCTGCTTTTAACTATTATGCCAGCCGCAGTTGGAACCAGCTTCCTGAACAGATCAGATGTGCCCCAACAGTAGAGGCATTCAAATCCGACTGATCGCACCTCATCTTATCTATGCATCATCTTTATACTCTTTTTATAATACAAGCGTTTTTATTTACCTTTATTCTTATCTTTGGTTATTGTTATTTTATCTATACATCATTTTATTATTTTTAATTATCTTCACAATCACAACATTTTATTTCTATTTCTTATTCATCTATTTATCATGATTTTTAAGATTCTTAAAATTTCTTTTTTTTTTATCAGAATAATCAGCCAACTAATCAATTATCAAAATATGAATTAGTTTCAGCCCTATAAGAGGCAATGGCTTTTGGGAGCAATTCACACCCAGTGGTAATTCAGGGAAAGAATTGTCTGAATGTCCCACGTACAACATGGATTCGCTAATTTTCTCTCTCTCAGTTAACATGCGCCCCATCACAAATGCAGAAGCCTGTGACTGAATGCGTGCCCCAAACCGTGACATCCTAACTGTGATGGTTCGGGGCGGATACATGTACCGCTACACCCCTACCAACATGACTTTGCGTAAACATACACACCACTTTCTAAAGGCAAGTGAATGTTTTAGTCGTTGAAATGATGATCGCGCCCCTTTGTGAACAGAACACACACGCACTCGTTAATATTTCTGATTCAAATGATACACGAGACGACAATAATGAGAATGACGTGATCGGTCATGACACACGAGAGCCAATGCCATTTTACAATCAAAGCTGACGTAATGACGTAATTGGTCACAAGACACACGACAGCCAATGCTGTCAAAGCTGACCTGACGTTTCTTCCAGCGGGAATATTTGAAATTTATTATTTATCTTTGGCGGATAGACTCGACATTCTGATCGCTTTTGGGGATTTTCTTCACACAAATCAATCGTTTAGCCTGGGAATACTTGGAGTATTTGTACTTTCTGAATAAATTGTGCCTGCAGTTGTATCTGCCTGTTATCCTGTTTTTTATAATTCACAAATGGGTAGGGTCAGGGAAGAGTTTGAGTTACGCGTTCAAAATGTGTCTGAATATGTGTCCACAAGGTAAATGGATTTATAAACATACAAAATTATGTTTTTTTGAAAATGTAAAAATGCAGAATGTTTCTTGTGATGGGTAGGTTTAGGGGCTGTGTGTGTGTGTGATGGGTAGGTTTAGGGGTAGGGGCAGTGTAGGGGGGTAGAAAGAAACGGCGTTAAACACGCTAAAAACCGATTATGCGTCTTTATAGCACGCCAAAATGGCATACCAATTGGCGTGTCATACATATGCGATTTCATGAGATCAGTCTGCCCCTACATAATATATATCAACAAATATCCCATATGCAAAACCGTATCTTGCTCTGCGACACTAGTAGTTTCAGGAGGTCTACCACTGTAGATTGGAAACATGCGTGCGCGCTTGCAGAGGAACATGAATCAAGTCAGCCTCATAGAAATGCCATGCTTACATGGTTGACACGAACGCAGGCACATGGAATAGATGCATATGACGTGATTTCGTCATGCAGAATAACATTTATTTTCATTTCTCACTGAATTATGTTGGTTTGAAGAGCTGAATGATTTGCGATCTCTGCTGCACGCCACTCATAGCTCTCTTATTCGCTGTACTCATCCCTCATTTAATCGCTAATCTTAATGCACCTAATGACACTCCTCTCTTTATGCACTCCCCTTTTAAGAAGCCTTTTCAAATCGAAGGTGTGAAAAAACACAGCTGTAGCGGGGGGGGGGGGGGGGTTTCCCTATCGAGAGGTTCCTCGTATTGCGTATGGGAAAAACTCCCTTTTCTCGAGAATATGAAGCAAAACTTTATTAATAAAGGTATCTATGTAAAGCGCAGTGCAGCTGCACAGCAATAGCCAGGCGCGAGGAGCGCTCTGATTGGCCAGGCCGTGGCAACTGCAGGAACCTATGGTGAGGCGGCTGAGAGGAACGAACCAATGGGGGCGCTCCAGAAAGACCGCCGAAAAAGGGGCTTAAATTTGCATACAGGAGGCTATATAAGACCCTGATTCGCCATAGGTGTCAGATTTTATCTCCTTCAGCGACACCATCGCTGTCCTCCGGAATCAAGCAAACCGCCGTCGAAAAGCAACCAGCGGAAAATCCCTGCAGACCTGAGGACGCCGGATTCCCACCGGGTCTCCACCTTCAGCCACCTGCGTTCCAGCTACGCCATCAGGCGTTAAATATCCTTTATTCTGTGTGTCTATGTTGTTGTTGTTGTGTGTGTTGCCGCTGCAACGCCACTTCCAAGAGCTTACAGGCTTGTTCTATGCGAGGATTCTCTCGTTCCACCGTGCCAAATAAGCCCCGCAGAAAGACAGAGCTCTCCCTCTTCTCTTGTTCCGTCGCGCTGTAGAAGCGCCGCGGAGAGACAATGTTAGAACATGAGCAAACTCAAGCCAAAGCTCTCCTCACTCTGCTGCCGCAGTTTTTTCCTCACTCTTCCTCGTCTCTCGTTCAGTCGCGCTGAACAAGCACAGCGGAAAGAGAATACTAGAGTAAATAAACCAACTCGAGCCGAAGCTCTCGTCACCATGCCGCCACCGTGATGAAGAAGCGCCACGGACAGACAGAGTTTTTCCTCATTCTTCCTCTTCTATTGTTCTGTCATGCTGAAGAAGCGCCGCGGACAGAGAATACTGCTGTGTGCGTTTACCCCTGTGGACACGCTCACTGGCTTGCGTCATGGGTATTCTATGTAGGTTGCGCCCACTACACAGTGTGCGCCACTGCATATTATTTACAAAGACACAGAAGAGCCTTTTCTATGTAGGAAATGTGCCCAGTTTACAGTCTGCACTCCTGCACCCAAGCACTTTTCACAAAACGCACTCGCGCCACGAGCACTATAAATATGAGGCGCGCGCCCACTGCAAAATTAGGTTAAATGTTCAAGAGGGAAATGGCCTGTGGGAAGAAACTGTTCCTATGCCTACATGTTCTAGTGGCCAGTGATCGGAGTCGCCGTCCTGACGGTAACAGTTCAAACAAGAGGTGTCCGGGGTGAGTGGAGTCTGTGATGATTTTACCCGCTCTTTTCCTCACTCTGGAAGAGTACAGGTCCTGGAGGGTTGGCAGTTTGGCACCAATAATCCTCTCTGCAGTCCGGATGGTACGTTGCAGTCTCCCAGTGTTTCCCACACATAGACTAATTTGTGGCGGCCCGCCACAGAATCAACACCGGCCGCCACATATTGCTTCATAATTCATTCATTTTTACGACGCACGCATATTTCTTCAGCGGATTTTCCTAGCTCTCCCTCCGCCTTTGCGCCTCTCTTACTCACTCACTCGCACACACTCGGTGCGTGTCTTAAACAAATGTTGTTGCATTTTGCCACATTTAGTGAGGCATAACAGTTAAAACCAGAGCTGTTGAATAACAGAGTTGCGACACGCGTTTATCTCGCGGCAGTGTGCGTGGTCACGGCGCTCAATAGCTCTCAATAATGCGATGGATACACGTGCTGGCTCCTCCGTGTGATACACTTCAACAGCGCTAATAAAAGAAAAACGTGGGCAAAACGGTCTCTCTTTGTAAACTTTGTTCAATGCATGCGAGTGCTGCCATTTGTCTGAAGACGCGAATGAGAACTCGCACGCCCTGAGAGAAGATCTGTCTGTGCACTATAGTCCCAACGCGCGCAAAAATTGAGGCCTCTTTCAAATCCTGTGCTTAAACGGACAAACTCACACAAAAAGTATGTCAGAATGTCCATCTTGATGAGTATCCAAGCAGACATAGTCTGAATGCCTATTCTGTATATGCCTTAAGTGAACTTTATACAGAAAATACGACGACTATCCTTGCTTTAGGTCTTAAAGGGGCAGTAGCCTTTACTGCTGTCTGTTTAATGTCAAACAAAAGATAAAGACATCACTCACTGCTCTTGATTGAATAGCTTTTGTAAGTTTAATAAGGATTCATTTTTTATTTAAACAGTTAAATATGCCGTTATTTTACATTTGATTACTTTATTCCATTTCTCTACCTAATAACTAATGTTAGACCCACCTGAAAAACCCGAAAAGCATTGTTTATTTTATTCTTATCTTTGCTCATTAGTATTTATTTGTGCTGCTGCTTGTATTTAAGTTATTCATGAGGCCAGGCCTGGCAGGCCATTCCTGGTATATCAAATTGGGTGTTGAACATATAAAACAAGGTTACTTGCTAGTTTTGTTCGCAGACCCCCACGATTCAAGCCGTGGTCGAGCCCTCAGTGAGAAGCAGTGTCAGTCACGTGCCTCTCGCTGAGGTGTTAAAACTGTTAAAGGAGAGTGCGGTGGAAACGGTGCACCCGACGCTAGCGAGTCAGGTTTACACTGTCGCTAATTTCTCGTCCAGAAAATGGATGGTGGTCTCAGGCCCATTTTTCAGACATCTGAACAAAGCACTTATGACATACTTGTTCAAGATGCTGACGGTGAAACAAATCCTCACGCACATTCGCCCCGAGGATTGTTTTTTCACAATAGGTCTGAAAAATGCATACTTTCACGTTCAGATAGCCCCCCCACTACAGTCCATTCTTGAGATTCACCTTCGAGGGGCAGGCTTATCAGTACAGTATCTTTTCTGGGCACTGTCATAGACTCAAGACTCATGAACGAGTGGCCTACATCATAAAGAACCACCACGTCTTGGTAACGTACATAAAATTGCCAGGGCGGCCGAGATCAGACTCTCTTCACCGCATGGCTAAGCATCTCCTTTTATGGGCAGAGCACACTGAGCTCCCTAAGGGCGGCTCACGTGCCAGGTATTCTGAATCAGGGTCCAAACATGTTATCCAGTGGACTCATTCCCCCAGGGGAACGGTCTCTTCACCCGCAAACGATTCAGCTCACACAACATTCGCTGCCCTATATTTTTCAGCAAACGCAGGGACGCCCTGGCCCATGTTTGGCCAAGACTCCCTCTATATTCCCTCCGATCGCGATGCTGCCGCAAACCATCAAAAAAGATCAGGGAGACAGTATCCATAGTGCTTTTAATAGACCCACTTTGGAAGAACCGCTCATGGTTCTCCGAACTGATTCAGTGGCATCCCAGTCCCGAGCTGTGGGCCCTCCACACCGCCATAGCAGCTAACCACGCTCAGATTGCGGGAAAAGGGAAAAGTGAGAAAAGTTTCACTAGGGAAAAGTGATTTTATTGTACGTTTTCTTAAAGGGGCCAGGAGATTAAACCCGCCTCGCCCTTCCTCAGTCCCTATTTGGGACCTCGCTGTGGTTTTAGAAGCAGTGTCCCCCCTCCTAACCACTTCAGACCACGAGCTTGAAGCACTTATCACTCAAAACCGCTTTTCTACTGGCTTTTGCCTCGGTTAAGCGAGTGGGTGGCTCTCACTCTCCGTGAGGCCTTCCTGTCTTGAGTTCGGGTCCAACAACTTCTAGGTTGTGCTCAAACCGAGACATGGTTTTATACCCAAAGTGCTATCAACCCTTTTCATAATCCAGGTCATTACACTGCTTCCTTTACCCGCGTCTCAGAGAGAATAAGATGCGAACCTATTCCGCCCAGTCAGAGCATTGAGATCGTAGATTGTATCTAGAGCGCTCTGCCCCCATTTCAGGCAGTCGGATCAGCTCTTCATTGCTTCAGTGGCCGCACTAAGATTGTGCTGTCATGAGACAAGAACTCTCACACTGGATAGTGGATGCGATCTCACTAGCATATAGGTCTAAGAACCTAACCTCTCCTACAGGCATTAAAGCCCACTCCACTAGAGGCATAGCCTCGTCCTGGGCTTGGTCATGTGGCACTTCCATGGAAGATATCTATGCGGCAGCAGGCTGGGCCTCTCCGTCCACTTTTAGCAGATTCTACAATTTGGAGGTCCCAGCTTTACAAGCAGTGCTTTTCTCCGTCTAAGGGCCCTTCTGCAGCCCTGGCAACACGATTGCTATTGCATTCCGCTTATACACAATCGTTCTTAAGCACCATTACACTCTACCATAGATCCGACTATGTCCGGTCAGGTGTTCAAACGAACCGACTCTTCCAGTTCTTTCATTTCCCTTACAAAGACCGCCTGTGTCGGTCTCTCAAGAGATTTTTTGAATACTTTCCCTCATTCAGTTAGGGATTTTGGGTCAGTCAGCACACACGGCGTTTTACATTGTGTTCCCATACGCAATACGAGGAACCTCTCAAAATGGAATGTACTCGGTTACTTTCGTAACCTCGGTTCCCTGAGAGAGGGAACGAGTATTGCGTACCGCGCCGTGTTCGTGCTTCTCAGGTGTTGCTTCTGTCAATTTTAAAACCTGACACCTATGGCGAATCAGGGTCTTATATAGCCTCCTGTATGCAATTTAAGTCCCTTTTTCTGCGTTACTAAATCAGAGTGCTCCTCGCGCCTGGCTATTGCAGTGCAGCTGCACTGCGCTTTACATAGATACCTTTATTAATAACATTTTGCTTCATATTCTCGAGAAAAGCAGTTTTTCCCATACGAAATACTCGTTCCCTCTCTCAGGGAACCGAGGTTACGAAATAAACCGAGTACGTTTCATGACCCTTTAAAGTACTACATTTAAACAACATTTTATTTAATTAATTAATTTCATATTTATATAGCCTAGTACTTTAGATTTAGCTCACACAAGTGCCAACACATTTAGACATAGGTTACAGCCTAAAATCACAAACATTTTAAATTAAAACTTACAATAGGTTGTTCAAAAACAGCCGACGCTAGTCTTTTCTTTCGTTTTTGAACCCTTTTAAAAGAAATCCTGCAGGTCATAAAGAACTTTGCTTTCCACCTCCAAGATCGTGTGCTATCCATTATGGCAATTTTTTTTAACCTAAATGCCTGTAAGGTGTCGTTTTCCTTGCTTTACTTGAGAAAAAATGCCATGTGTTGACTTCGAAATAAGACTATATTTTAAATTATATGCATCTGTGGTTAAATTACTAGATTTGCATCAGTACGTGTTTATTTTAATGCGAACAATGTTCTATCACTTTAATGCAGCAGTGCAGCAAAGCAAAAAATAGACTTGGTACGAAAACGATCCGTGCACTGCTGCAGATGCACCACACCTGGAACGGACTGCACCGCATCTGCGTGCAGTGTGAAACGGGTGTCACTGTATGTGATGTCCATGTACTGAACTCTTGTTATTTAACTATGGCAAGGTTATTTCAATTTTTCATTCTACCGCACCTTTAGAGTTACAATAAAACCGCATCAAACAAAGAAAGGCTGTTGTATTTTCGAATGCTGATAAAAGGTAAGGTAAAATGTACAAATAATGCCACTTTATTTGAATAAAATAAATCTGTACTTAAATGTCATTAAATTTAAAATATTTTTGACTTCATGGTAATAAGCGGTTCTAATTTACATGACAAATGAAAATCACAAACATGACATTTAATGAATTCATTTATGAAAATAAAGTGGGCTGAATCCAAATACCTCTAAAAAAATGTTGTTCTGTGAAACTGAAGATACCATCATTCGAGCAGCATAGATAGACCATAAGAAAAAAAAGATTAAACAGACAAATAAAATGTCTAGGTCATGGTGAAGCCAGCATAATTTTGTCTGATCTCAACATCTGTCCACATGAGGCGAACCGCTTAATGTTAAATTAAAGTGCTGCGTTAGGACACTTCAAAAATATCAATTTCTGTAGAGCTAGACAAGGATCACATGACTGAGTTCAGCTTTGAGAATTAAACCAACCTGTTTGTTCCTCATTTGTTACTTCATGTTTCAAACTGAATACATGTTCAATCTTCACATCTTCACTCTCCTCTTTAATGAACACCATCTTTGTTTGTTCCTCAGTTTCTTCATGTTTCACTCTCAATGTTTCTTCGAACTTCACATCTTCACTTTCCTCTTTAATAAACACCATCCTTGTTTGTTCCTCAGTTTCTTCATGTTTCACTCCAAATGTTTCTTCAAACTTCATGTCTTCAAATTCCAATTTAATAAACGCCACCTTTAAGATGAAAATAATCACAGAAATAAATCTTGTTATCTAAATCTCTAGTTCAGTCACTGGTAAGAGAGTCAGAGATAGTTAATGGACTTACAGTGTTTTTAGTCTGATTAGACTAAAAGCACTGTAAACTAAATCTCTGAGTGTCTCAATCAGCCCTAGTTCAGTCCCTCAAAACTAACACAACAAATTAGTAAAATAATATAAATTATACATACCCTTAATATATTAGGCAGTTTAGATATTTAATGATTTGTAGAAATTGAGATAGAAATTAAAATGGAGCGCTTCGAACAACTTAATCATTTGCTACGAATCAATTGATTCACTGTTCTCTCGTCACTCTCCATAGACTGAATTCATGTTTGAACTGATTAACTATAAAGAGCGAAATACGACGCTCTTTCATCCACATGAAGTTAGAAAAAGCACTGCAATTCTTACATTAATAACACACTATTCATTCGTTCGTTTATGTCGCTGTAAACACTTTAAATGCTTAAAACACAAACCTTACTTCAGCCGAATCACAACAAATGCATGAGCGCGGCGCAGCCTTGAATACCAAATTAAAAGTCACGTTCACTGCTGAGTCTAAAATCACATAAGTGCATAGAAATACGTAGAAAATATATTTTTAAAAAGATGACAAAATTCAGAGTTGAATATATTATTGAAATACGTTTAATAATACAATGGTAAGTTACAGTTCACATTAACAGTTAAAAAGACCATTAGTTCTGCTGTTTCTTCAATCTGTCATAGATCAGCATTAATAGTTCACCAACAGATGAACATCCTTTCATCATTTACTCTCACCCTCATGACACATACACTGTCAAAAATACAGAGTACAATTACAGTAAAAAAATAGCTAGTGAATCACCAAAATGCAAGAATCATTGTGCATTAATTTAGTGTAAGTGGCGATATATAGTGGATAATAAATGTGAATAATAAAAAGTGCTTTCCTGTAGCTCAACCAGTAGAGCATGGCACTAGCAAGGTCATGGGTTCGATTCATAGGGAAAGCAAGCAAGCAAGCAAGAAAGAACTGACAATAATGTAAAAATGTGTACCTTGAATGCAATGTAAGTCGCTTAGGATAAAAGTGTCTGCCAAATGCATAAGTGTTATTATATTATTATGTTAATTATTTATATAATAATATATATTAATTATAATTATATAATAATATATAATAAACTGACGATAAATAACAAGGTCGCGCTGTTGACGCTCGTGCAGCCTCTCCAGGAGAAATTACAACACTTGAGCATTTAAGCTGGTTCTTGAATACCACCATCACGACTGAAAATGACACTGATTTCATATGACATCAATTGACATAAACAATTCATTAACATGCACTTAAAGTCACTTACGTTTTTCGATGCAATATTGAGTATTTTTGTTCTATTTCAGCCACGAAAATCGTTCAAAGCAGAACCGTAACGCGTCTCACAGCAACAAGTGTGTTACTGAACGATACAGCGTTTAAAATGAATCATTTTAATGAATGACTCAATGACTCACTCTACTGGAGGTTTAGTTTGATGTTTAAACATACTTTCCAACATTTCTTATTTGTCTATTCAAAACTAAAAATCTCAAAACATTATTTAATGCAGTTGAAATTTTTCAGAGTAAAGTATTTAATTTGATTGGAACGGCCCTTATAGTCTCTTATTTTAATTTAATGTATTGCTCAAATTTAACAATATAAAATGAAACCTGAAGCATAGACTATATTTAATAAGATTAGGTGGGAAATGCCCTTTATAAAGGGTGAAAATATCACAAATTTCAAATGATTTAATAAAAATAAAAAATAAATCACAAATATGCAGATTTAAATATGTCAAAGCTGATTGAACACTGGTGAGAATATTGCTTCAAAATAAATTATATTTACAACACACACACACACACACAAAATATTTGTAAAAAATCCAGACAAGCAAATTTTTTACTCGGACAAGTGAATGAACGATTTATTTGTCCGAAGGACAAGCACATGAACATGCTTAATGTCAAGCCCTGTATAGGCAAATATCGGTCGCAAGAACTATTAACACCCCCCAAAAAAAACATTAAACACAAACACTTCAACATTCAACATTCCCTGTCTCACGCATAACTACCAAACTTGTCTGGTGCATGCACAATAAGTTTCATTTTAGCAGCATCCAGTAGTGGAGTTATACGGAGTTCTCCTGGCTTTGTATATTCCTTAAAATCTGGTTTCTTTGTGTGATATTACTGTGCATTAATAACTCTGTAAGTAAAAATATATTCCTTATTATCATTGTAGATGTGTTTCAGAGTGTGTCATCGCGTAATTCAGTGAATATTACCTCAGAACAATTATTGGGTCAATATACATACAATCGGTGTAATGCTCACCTATTTGAGTAAACATCCATTTTTTGTTCTTAACAATGCTTAATTTGTTTTTTAAAAAAAATATTTGATTATCATGTATGTTGACTAAAATATGTATCCAGTGTCTGATTGGCATATTAACAATTGTTAATAAAGTGCGCACGACAGTGCTGAAGCAGTGCACACACTTTCTAATTTGTTTGAAGATATTTTTTGATGATGTTTTTATTCCCTTTCTGGACATGGACAGTATAGTGTGTCTACACTTAGATACACTGTCGGACTAAATATAACATATCTTAAAATGTGTTCCGAAGATGAACGGAGGTCTTACGGGTGTGGAACGACATTAGGGTGAGTCATTAATGACATCAATTTCATTTTTGGGTGAACTAACCCTTCAAGGTATTTAGCAAACTGGGTTGTTCATAATAGTATGGGAAAAACAGAGAATGTATTATATGACTTACCAATATTATTACATCACTGAAGACTTTACACTGTTCTGGATAGATTCAATTAAATTAGCATGCTTTTTTGTGTGTCTGATGGAGTTAACAAATTA